>NC_048231.1:69197706-69360584 GCF_002007445.2 Ailuropoda melanoleuca
TGTTAATCACCATACAGTACATCCCCGGATTCCGATGTAAAGTTCGATGCTTTATTAGTAGCGTATAACACCCAGTGCACCATGCAATACGTGCCCTCCTTACTACCCATCACCGGTCCATCCCAATACCCCACCCCCCTCCCCTCTGAAGTCTTCAGTTTGTTTCTCAGAGTCCATAGTCTCTCATGTTTCATTCCCCCTTCTGATTACCCCCCTTTTCTTTATCCCTTTCTTCCCCTACCGATCATCCTAGTTCTTATGTTCCATAGATGAGAGAAATCATATGATAATTGTCTTTCTCTGCTTGACTTATTTCACTTAGCATTATCTCCTCCAGTGCCGTCCATGTTGCAGCAAATGTTGAGAATTCGTTCTTTCTGATAGCTGAGTAATATTCCATTGTATATATGGACCACAGCTTCTTAATCCAGTCATCTGTTGAAGGGCATCTCGGCTCCTTCCATGATTTGGCTATTGTGGACAATGCAGCTATGAACATTGGGGTGCATATGGCCCTTCTCTTTACTACGTCTGTATCTTTGGGGTAAACACCCAGTAGTGCAATGGCTGGGTCATAGGGTAGTTCAATTTTTAACTTTTTAAGGGACCTCCACACTGTTTTCCAGAGTGGCTGTACCAACTTGCATTCCCACCAACAATGTAGGAGGGATCCCCTTTCTCCACATCCTCTCCAACAATTGTTGTTTCTTGCCTTGTCTATCTTTGCCATTCTAACTGGCGTAAGGTGGTATCTCAGTGTGGTTTTGATTTGAATTTCCCTGATGGCTAATGATTTTGAACATTTTTTCATGTGTCTGTTAGCCATTTGTATGTCTTCATTGGAAAAGTGTCTGTTCATATCTTCTGCCCATTTTATGATTTGTTTATTTGTTTCTCGTGTATTGAGTTTGAGAAGTTCTTTGTAGATCTTGGATACCAGTCCTTTATCTGTGGTGTCCTTTGCAAATATATTCTCCCATTCCGTGGGCTGTCTCTTAGTTTTTTTGACTGTTTCCTTGGCTGTGCAGAAGCTCTTTATCCTGATAAAGTCCCATAAGTTCATTTTATCTTTTATTTCTCTTGCCTTTGGAGATGTGTCGTGAAAAAGGTTGCTCTGGCCGATGTCATAGAAGTTGTTGCCTATGTTCTCCTCTAGAATTTTGATGGATTCCTGTCTCACATTGAGGTCTTTCATCCATTTGGAGTTTATTTTTGTGTATGGTGTGAGAGAGTGGTCAAGTTTCATTCTTTTGCATGTAGCTGTCCAGTTTTCCCAGCACCATTTATTGAAGAGACTGTTTTTTTTTCCACCGGATGTTTTTTCCTGCTTTATCAAAGATTAGTTGCCCATAGAGCCGAGGGTCCATTTCTGAGAATAATTCTTATACTATAGAATTCCAGAGTGGGTATTACCTTGGATGTTAGGTTTTTTTCACATGTAATTTTTCCAAAACATGATATTCTAAAGAAAAGTAGATGACACATTCTATTTTAATTATCATTCCCACTGCAGACATTAGGCACTTAATTTATGCTTCTTGAATTCTGCATAATCTCTAAAACTGCCTTGACATGAGGTTGCCCAGCAGCTTGTACTGCGGATGACAGATTTCCAGCCTTGCTTACCTCAGATATCATTCTGCTTAGAATGCGTGCACTGACGTGTCCGCCTCTGTTCTAAAATTAGTCATGTTTCAGTCTTCAAGAAAGCAATTCAGATGCATCACGGCTTATCAGGTTAACATCAAACTGTGTTAGGGAACATGAACAGTAAAGGTCAAGGTAAGCCTCAGTGCCTCCTTGGAGAACTAAATTCTAGATCGTGAGGACATTTTATTGTCCAATACTTCCTACTCTCACTTTGCAGTATGGTGTTAGTCCTTTCCTGGACTGTGATATTTCAAGATACCGATGTGTTCAGTCACGATTTTTCAAGGCAATGACTAGGCTACATAATACCTGCGTGGTAGAGTTTCTCTCATGGGATTCTTACGCTTCCAACTTTATTTTTGCTCTTGGGGAGTGATACATTTCAGGCCTGTGTGAGGTAATGCCATTCACACAACATTGCTTTGGTTTACAAACTAGACTGAACCACCAGCATCCTTTTCCATTGCCTGGCTTAGAGAAATACTTTGCTTGGCTTGTCAAAAAATTAGAATCGAGTGCTTGGAATGCTGTATAAGGACACTATTGCTTCCAACCAGGATAACCATTCTTCTAGAAAGTTGTCTTGAAATAAGTCTATCCTATCACTATGGACTCCTGCTCAAAACAAAATTTAAGAAATTGCCTAACTCAGGCACACCATTAAATTTTTTTCCTTTTTTTTTTTTGTTTCTTTAAAGCTATTTAAATTCCAATTAATGCAGTGTGATATTAGTTTCAGGTATACAGTTTAGTGCTTCAACACTTTCATACAATACCCAGTGCTCATCATAACAAGTGCCCTCTTTAATCCCCATCACCTATTTTTCCCCATCCTCCAACCCCCCTCCCTTCTGGTAACCTATCAGTTCTCTATAATTAAGGGTCTGTCTCTTGGTTTGCCTCTTTTTCCCTCCCCCATAATCTTTTGTTCCTTAAATTCTGCATATGAATGAAATCATGTGATATTTGACTTATTTTGTTCAACACAATACTCCCTAGCTCCGTCCATGTCGTTGAAAATGGCAAGATTTCATTTTTATGGCTGAGTAATATTCCATTGTGTATATATCACATCTGCTGGACATTTGGGCTCGTTCCATAATTTGGGTATTGTAGATAATGCTGCCATAAACATCAAGGTGCATGTATCCCTTCAATATTTTTGTATCTTTGGGTAAGTACTTAGTAGTGCAATTGCTGGATCATAGGGTAATTTAATTTTTAACCTCTTAAGGAACTTCCATAGTGTTTTCCAGAGTAGATACACCAGTTTGTGTTCCCACCAACAGTGA
Organism: Ailuropoda melanoleuca; assembly: GCF_002007445.2. Classification (NCBI taxonomy): domain Eukaryota; kingdom Metazoa; phylum Chordata; class Mammalia; order Carnivora; family Ursidae; genus Ailuropoda; species Ailuropoda melanoleuca. The sequence continues at coordinate 69,200,649 of NC_048231.1, forward strand.
AAGAGGGTTCCCCTTTCTCCACATTCTTTCCAACATCTGTTGTTCTCTGTGTTGTTGATTTCAGCCATTCTGATAGGTGTGAGGTGATGTCTCATTGTAGTTTTGATTTGTGTTTCCCTGATGATGAGTGGTGTTGAGCATCCTTTCGTGTGTCTGTTGGCCGTCTGGATGTCCTCTTTGGTAAAATGTCTATACAAGTCTTCTGCCCAAAGCTGCATCTCATCAAACTTCAGTATTTTATTGTACGGGAAGATATTGAAACATGAAGCATTTGCTTTTAAATGTAATTCCATTTAAGTAAAATTATTTTTGATTTCAGGGTAAAAATGGTAGAGAATTCTGGTAGAAAAGGGACATTGCTGGCACAAAGAACAATTCACTTGGATGGAACTCAATAAATGGTTTTAAATATTACAGAATTTTGGCTATCCTAGGATTGTCATAAAGACTTCAGAAGAGGTGAACTTTAAGCTGAGCCTACTTTTGTAAAATATGGATTAAGGAGAAGGAAAAAGGCCATTCCAGGTACCAGTCACAAGGTACAAGGAACACCATAAACCATCTCAAGGAGGGTAGGAGGGGATGACTGATTCTTTAACGTGATTACTGGAGGATTAAGGGAGAAAGATAAACTAGGATTAAATAGTTGTGAGTTCCAAATACCAGATAAGCTGTCTAAGCTTTGCATTTAAACTTTGTATTTTAGATAGTGGGAAATACTGAACACAATGTAAATAATCTAGAAACATTGAATTCTTTTTAAAAGATTTTATTTGTCAGAGAGACTGAGAGAGAGCATGCAAAAGCAGGAAGAACAGCAAGCAGAGGGAGAAGCAGGCTCCCCACTGAGCAGGGAGCCTGATGCAGGACTCTATCCCAGGACCCTGGGATCATGACCCAAGGTGAAGGCAGACGCTTAAGCAACTGAGCCAGGTGTCCCTAGAAACATTAAATTCTAAGATGATAGTCTAAAAACCTAGTTTTGCTTCCCTTCTCTCCAGATCATCAATTGAAATAACAATTTAAAAAGAAAAAAATTGTGGCAGTTCTGGAAACAGGAGTAAGGACCAGAAGTTGACAAACTTCTAGAACATAGAAAGGGGATAGGATTATATTGCTAATTAAAAAAAAAAAATTAAGACAAAAATATGGAAAAAGAACAGTTGAAATAATTCGAAGAATTATTATAATCCAGATGAAATAATTCTGAGGATAGAAAACAAAAAAATCTATCCTTAGAATGAAAAGTATTGCATTCATCAAACTCCACTACCCATTTGCTTAAAAAAAAAAAGTTGCTTACAGATAAGATGAGATTGGAAAACATGAGTTCTTGCAAATTAAAAATCAAGGGAAAGACTTTAAATGTTGACAGAGTATTCCAGAGTAAAAGCAAAAAAAAAAAAAAGTGAAAAATATTAAAGGATCTGAAAGGATGATCTAGAAGTTAAACATAGTTTGAATCTTTAAAGGAAAAAACAAATCGGAAAGAAAGGTGTAAAGATTCAGATTAAAAGAGGCCAACCCTTTACCCGTCTTGGTGAAATTACAGGATGTCTTAGAGCTTCTGGGATGGAAAGTTAGACAATGAGAAGATTACCAACACAAGTGATCACCTGAATGGCATAAACATTGGTACATAGTGTTGGAAGCTGGGAGACCAGAGAACCAGGCTTTCAAAGCTTGGAGGAAATGGATTTTGGAACTATAATTCTGTACTCAGCCCAACTATCAATAAAGTATGAGAGCAAGTAGACATTTTCTGACCTGAAGGTTGGAAACTTTACCCCTATTGCTTCTCAAACAATTTGAAGATACAGTCTAGGAAAATAGGAGAGAAAAAGATAAATGTTAATATAACATCCAAAAACTAAGGAACTACTAGAGGAATCCAATTATAAGAAACACCAAGATGCCAGCAATAATAGTAAAGCACGTGGCCTAAATTAGTGGATTCTATGAGGAAGATCTTGCAGAAAAACAGACTCTGCTATAAATGCAGAGTTCAAATCTGAGTGTTCTTTATCATACAACAATAGTCATAGGTTTCTTCTCTCAGAAAAACTAGTTAAAATCTCTAGGAAAAACTACGTAGATACAGATAGGTCAAATACATAAATATGGTAAGATTCAACTTTAATCTTAAAACGAGGCGTGCTTTTGAAAATTGATGGCCTGTGGAAAGAGAATCCATTTGACCTTGATGGTTTTCTTAGAATATTATTCTGATTGCAAGATGTAATGAGATTATATTTCTTTCTCTATGAAAGGTGACACCTCTTGATTTTTGGAGAGAAGAAGAAATGACCTAATCCTAAGTGCCATTTACTAGACTTCAAGTTTAGAAGCAATCGACAGTCAAAACAAGGAAGCCTTAAATACAGTCATAGAACATAATGTAAATATTAAGGATAAAGGAGGCCTAATGGTAAAGCAATGCAAATTAAAAGCAGAAAAGTTCGCAAAGAGACCTAAAATGGAGAGCCGATAGGTCATGTTCCTTGGAATGAGTCAAGAAATAGGATTTTAAGAGTGTTGCTTTAAGTCGAAATGGTAACCACTGGAATAATTCAAAATATTACCAATAATTGAGAGAGACAAGAAGCAATAGAAGTGTTGAATTTTTTTCATAGTAGAAAATACTGTGTTGATAAGAATAGAATATACCTGAATTTTTAGAGCTGTAATTGTAACCCCAAGAAGAATTAAAACCAGAAGTAGTCCAAAAAGATCAAATATTTATAATGGGACTAGGGGTAAGGGAAAGTAGTAAGAGATGTTTGCTTTTAATATTAGACATTCTGTATGTCCTGAAATTCTTCTGCATATTTCACAAATTACAAATAGTCCCCTACGTTATAGGATTGAAAGGAGAGCACGGATGGACTCTTGGAAGCTTTCACATTTGCCTCTAGCCCAGGTGACATGGTTATGGAAACATAGAAAAATTGAGAGGCAATGGGAGAAGAATGGGTAGGATTTGGTTGTTTGGTAGATAATTGAACAGGATTTTTTTTTAAGAGAATGAAGCAAAGATGTATAATTTCAGACTCCTTGATGAGAGTAATCTAAACAGAAACTATGGTCAAAATGACACCAAGGATAATATACTTTTAAAACTTGCTGGTGCCTTGCTGTTCTTCATCCAGTAGTATTTCTCTAGGCTGGTCAAGAAATAAAAATGTGGGGCACCTGGGTGGCACAGCGGTTAAGCGTCTGCTTTCAGCTCAGGGCGTGATCCCGGCGTTCTGGGATCGACCCCCACATCAGGCTCCTCCGCTATGAGCCTGCTTCTTCCTCTCCCACTCCCCCTGCTTGTGTTCCCTCTCTCGCTGGCTGTCCCTATCGCTGTCGAATAAATAAATAAAATATTTTTTAAAAAAATGTGGCCATTTTAAGTGATATTTGTCATACAGTCAAATAGCTGTCATAATGTGATAACCCAAATACCTTTGTATGTAATCCTCAGAGTCAAAGACATCACCCTACAGAACCACCGTCACCATGGGGAAGAATTAGCTAAAGAGCACTTGCTTGGTCAAAACTTTCCGATCAACAAAGAATTGATGCTTCAGGTTAACAATGGATCCTGGCTCTCTCCTGTCTCGCAGTGATTTGATTTGTGCCTTGGGGGAAAGTGGCCAGGTTTTACTGCATTAGAAGCTCTCAAAGCTCCAGGGCTCCGAATATTTGAGTTTTCAGTGAGCGTCTAATCCTGCTCTGCTATCATGATCTGGGATTTTAGCAACTTCCTGGGCTTGATCCTATTGACTTTATCCTATTTACCACAAGTTTTTTAAACAGCGAAGTGGAAGCTAGGAAGAACAGCGTTCTTTCCAAACCCTTTCATAAACTTATGAACCCTGCAGGTCCTCCTCGTTCACAGCCTGACACCCTGCCTCGCTCATGGATGATCTGTTGCGATTATTTGCTGAAGGCCTTACCACTAAAATGCCACCTTTTTCCAACCACAGTAGAGCAAGGCATTTTACACAAATCTTCAGTTCTTAGAACTGAATAACTTTTCTTTAGGAATGGAAGCAATCTCGAGTTTAATAAAATTTACCAAGATCCTTGGAACAGAATCCAAAGGTTCACTGAGCTTCCATTTCCCATTTTGCAGAGACTGATAATTATGTGTAAACTCAGGAAGAAAACTTGGCTCTCATATTTGCCTGACCGATATTTAAGAGGCATCCGAAAAAGATCTTCTCCGTAAATGTACTAGTGTGGATGGAGCATCTCCCCTTGCTGGAGGGCATTGTGTTTTGCCAGGTAAAGTCAGTGTAGAAAAGCTCCGAAAGGTCAGCCAGATTGTTTTTGTTTTGGTTTGTGGTTGGTTTCTTGCCTTCCATGTTGTGAACGGCAAAGCGATAGATTTAGAAGAGGGAAGTAAATTATTTTTTTGCTTGGAGGGAGGCGGATTAGAAAAAATAAAATCTGGAGGGTTAACTATACAACCCAGAATCGCCTGATTAGGAAACCACCGTCTTAGCCAAATCAAGCAGCTCACCTTGACCGGTACTAGCCAAGCCACATTGCTTTTCTCGGTGTGAATGTGTCCTTTATATAGTATTTGCACAAGGCATGACCTCAGCGTGGATTTGCAGCTGTTTCATAACTGCTGCAAAGCTTATTGGCTCAGCTCCACAGAGCTGTGTCCAAACTTCAGGAACTCTTCTCAAGTAATGTGAATGTGGGAGGAGACCACTTGTGGAATGATTGACTCTACCCGGAGTCAAGTGTTTTGCGTGCAGAAGACGAGGCTGCTGCTCTCCAGGTTGTGTCCAAATGTAAGTGACCAGCCAGAGAAATGGTTTTTGGACCTGTTGTCCAGCCTCAGAACTCCCGCTCTGCAGAGCTTTGAACATAGGAAATAGCAACGCTAGGCTTCCTTATATCTTCCAGGCAAGAATTGCCTATGAATTTTTAAGCTGATATTTTAATTTGCTGAGAACAGGGATTCTGACTTTCATGATGTAATCTGATTAGTCAGTGCAGTTGTGAAGATGAAATGGTGGATGAATGTTCCTGGCTTTCTCTCCTAGTCCTGAATGTTCTGGAAGGATAGGGACTCTAAAGAAAGGACAAGCGAGATACTGTTACATTTACATCATAATTCATTTGACCTGAGTTGCTAACCTCTTCCTTGCTTTATCGTGAGGCAAGCTGAAGTTATTTTCAAACGGTAGCTGAGCGGTCTAGCAGTGGCACTGACCCTAGCCCAGTGCGATAACCAGAGGGAAGAATCCAGCTCTACAGGGATGTATGTGAAGGATTCAAAGTAGAAATATTTACAGGCTCTTCTCTCTGCTTATTATACACAGGGGAAGTCTTTTCTCGTGCTGATACCAGGAGGCAGAACTAGCCTGCCAGGTTAAGAGGTAACCAAATTAAATCCCACCTTCCTGTATATGGTGAAGGGTAAGTTTCTCAAGCTAGATTGTACTGGGGCACTTCGGTACCCAAAGTAAAACTCTGAATGTTTATCCTGAAAGTGCTAGGAAACCAGTGAAGACTTTTGAAAAAGAAGGGACAAAAGACAGTTCTTGGGGTGATAGGTCAGAAGCCTCGAGAAGTAAGTGTAAGGAAGCGAGGAAACCTCTCAAGAGTCTCAGAATCTAGGCATGAAGCAGTAGGTGGGCCGTGGGGTGTGAGGAGTGGCGGAAGAGGAGGCACCTATGTGTCTCCTGTTTCGTGTCTCACTGTGAAATGAAGAGATAGGGTGACCAAATCAGACAGATGGGGAGGGGGTGGGGCAAAGATTCTGAGGAGTGAAAACAGAGGGCTGGTTATGGGTCCAGTTCAAGCGGGAGAGGTGACAAGAGGTGGGGAGCCAAGTAAGGGAGAAGCTTCCTCGTTAAAGGAACTGTGCATCATCCAAGGCAATGGCGCCAGCCTAATTTCTGCTTCTGCCTCTGGTCTGCTTGTTCAGTGAGCGAGGGAGTGCGGTGATGACTGTAGACACCGCATTTTTACAAGCTGCTTCTGGAAACCTGAATGGAGATCTGATTTTTCGACTTGCACTCATGGCAACTTTCCCTCAGGGGAACCTGCCTAGTCAGCAGATGATGCCTATTTTCTGCTGATGTTTCTGTCACTACCTCTTGGGGTCAGGTACGTTTTCCCTCCCCAGAAGTATTTGGCCTCTCTGCAGAAAAATCCATGTCCTGCTAAGCCGTTCACTGCCATGTGTCCCCTCTTGTTCCTGTGTTGTGGTGAGTTGGAAAGCTCTGTGTGGCTTTGCTGTGCCTGAGGGTTCCAGACACAAAGCAGAGGACAGGTCCCCTCTACTTACAGATTCCTAAACTGACTTGAGTCATGGCTGGAAATAGGAGAGAGGGCAGGATCCCTTCTTAGGGACACTCACCAGCCTCCTACCTCAAAAAGTCCCCAACTAGTAATGTAGTCTTGTGATTTATAGCTCTGAATCATTCAAGGATCTTAGGCCTTTGATACTTGAAAATCAGACTTCTGAGGCTTACAGATTTTTCCTCGGGTTGTTCTCCATGCCATGGGCTTTAAAGTCTATTTTGAAACTCAGTACTTGAGCACTGTCTTTTTTTTTTTTTTCCCTTCTCTTAAATTCTTTAACAATCCTGTGTGGAAGAAATGGAGAGTTAAGGAGTTAGAACAGGGTGGATGTGGGAGAATGTATTTTTCTTAGATGGCTACCATACCGTAGATGGAGGGGATGGCTCCTCTCCCACATGTTTCTCTTATACTGTGATATTGACATTCTTCCCATTTATGATTCTGATGGAGTCAATATCCCTTCTTGAATCTGGGTTACCTTGACCAGTGAAGTATGACAGAAGTTATGCCTTGGGACGTCCAAGAGTAGATTCTGAAACCCCATGCTCGTCTGTCTGTTCTTTAGGGATGGTCATGCTTGGGATCCAGCTGCCATGCTGTGAGGGAGCCCAAGTCATGAGGAGAGGTGTGTGTAGTTGTTCAACTAGAGCTCCAGCTGAGGTCCCAGCCAAAAGGCAATATCGACCACCTGCTGTGAGCCTGAGGAAGCCATTAAGAGGACATGAGTGGTCAGCCATCTTTCTAATTACAGCCCCATGAGAGATCATAAGTGATAACCACCTTGTGTGTCTAGTCAGTCTGCAGAATAAAAGATAATAAAATGACTGCTATTTTAACCCACTAAGTTTTGGAGTGATTCCTTACACAGCAATAGAGAACCAACAGGGTGTTGGTGTTAACTATATTACTGCATAACAGATGATCATAAACTTAAACTCATAAACTTAAAACAATCATTTTGTTACAGCTCAAGGTTTTGCGGATCGGGCATTCTGGAAGGTCTTGGCCAGGCAATTTATCTCTGAGCCACATGTGGGTCACTATTAGCTGTGGTGGCTGGGGCCAGAGGATGCTTCTTCAGTCATGGGCCTTGAAACTTTGTGGATTCACCACCCCTCTTATCACACCTTCTCCTTCCCTCCCCCTCCCTATGATCTTTTCCCCTGGGGCCTCTCCACATGGCTTATACTTCGCATAACATGGTGATAGAGGAGAGTTGAACTTCTTACAGGGCAGCTGGCTTCCAAGAGACAAAGGCAGAAGCTGCTAGTCATTGTAAATTCTAGGCTAGGAGCTAGTTGGCATAATTTTTATGTCAATAAAATCTATTGCTCAAAATCTATTCCTCAGAGCTGCCACAGGGCCTGCCTAGATTCAAGGGGAGGAAAAATAGATCAAACCTCTGAAGGGAAAAGGGTAAACAATTATGACCTCAGTAGATAGAGCAAGAACTAGCCTTATATCTCAAAGTGTTACCTGGTGAATCTTACCCCATTTTATGAATGAAGAAGCTGAGGCTAAGAGAAGTAACTTGCCAAGTTTACTCAATTTTTAAGGACCAGCATCTGGATTCAGATTTGAACCTATTAATCCAAATTATGACCTCTTTCTACTTCTCCTTGCAAAATACAGTAACTATACAATTATACCACATTTTTTTAAAAAAAATTGAGATATAATTTTCACATAACATTGTACTAGGTTCAGGTGTACACGCAATGATTTGATATTTGTATATATTGGAAATGATCACAGTAAGTCTAGTTCATGGCTATCACCATAGTTGCAACTGGGTTNATAGTTGCATGGGTTTTTTTTTTTTTTTTTTTTTTGAAAATAACTTTTAAGGTCTACTCCTTCAACTTTCAAATGTACAATACAATATTACTATTGTCATATGTACTTTACATCCTTAGGACTTGTTTATTTTATAACTGGAACTTTGTACCTTTGGGCTCCCCTCAACCATTTTACCTACCTCCCACTGCTCTGTGTATCCCGGATTTGTGGTTGGTTGGTTTTTTTAGATTCCACATACAAGTAAGATCATATGGTATTTGTCTTTCTCTGTCTGGCTTACTTTGCTTTGCATAATGCCCTCAAGGTCTGTCCACATTGTCCCAAATGGCAATATATCTCAGTTTTTTATGGCTGAATAATATTCCACTTTGGGGGGAGAATATACCACATTTTCTTTATCTGTTCACCTGTCTGTGGACAGATTGTTTCCATGTCTTAGCCATTGTAAACAATGCTGCTATGAATATAGGGGTGCAGATAGTTAGTTAGTTAGTGTTTTCATTTTCTTCCATAAACAACCCAGAAGTAGAATCGCTGGATTATAGGGTACTTCTATTTTTCATGTTTTGAGGAAACTCCATACTGTTTTCTGGAGAGGCTGTACCAATTTATATTCTCACCATAGTAGACAAGGATTCCCTTTGCTCCACATCCTTGCCAACATTTATTTCCCGTCTTTTTGATACCAGCTATTCTAACAGGTGTGAGGTGATACCTCATGGTGGTTTTGATTTGCGTTTCCTTCATAGTTAGTGATGCTGAGCACATTTGCAGGTACCTATTGGCCATTTGTATGTCATTTTTGGAAAAATGTCTCTAGTTCCTTTCCATTTTTTTAAATCAGATTGTTTTTTGCTATTTAGTTATATGAGTTCTTTATATATATTGGATATTAACCCCTTATTAAGTACGACTTGCAAATGTTTTCTCCTATTTATGGGTTGCCTTTTCATTTTGTTGATGGTTTCCTTTGCTAAAAAAGGAGGTTTTTAGTTTGATGTAGTCCCACTTATTTTTGCTTTTGTTGCCTTTGCTTTGGCATTAGATCTGACAAATAATTGCTAGACTGACATCAAGGAGCTTAACCCCTATGTTTCCTTTGGGAGTTTTAAGGTTTTATGTCTTATGTTTAAGTCTGGAATTATGCATTTTTCTGTATGGTGTAAGGTAGGGGTTCAGTTTCATTCTAATGTGTGTAGTTGTCCAGTTTTCTCAGCACCATTTATTGAAGAGACTGTCCTTTCCCCATTGTATATTCTTGCCTCATTTGTCATAAATTAATCCTATAGGGGTCCCTGGGTGGCTCAGTTGGCTGAGTGGCCTACTACTGATTTCGGCTTGGGTCATGATCTCAGGTTTGTGGGATAGAGCCCCACATGGGGCTCTGTGCTAGGCAGGGAGTCTGCTTGAGTTTCTTTCCCTCTGCCTCTCTGACCCCCCTCATGCCCCCCACCCCTGTGCATACTCCCTAAAAGAAATAAGTGAATCTTAAAAAAAAAAAGATTTTAAAAAATCATATGTATCATATATATATGTATATATATAATATATAGGTTTATTCCTGAGCTCTCTATTCATTCCATCGATCTATGTGTCTGTTTTTGTGCCAGTGCCATACTGTTTTGATTAGTACCATTTTATAATATAGTTTGACCTCAGGAAGTGTGATGCCTCCAGCTTTGTCCTTAAGATTGCTTTGTCTATTCTGGGTCGTTCGTGATTCCATTCAAACATTAGGATTATTTGGTTTTTATTTGAAAAATGCCATTGGAGCTTAAATAGGGATTTCATCACACCTGTAGATTGCTCTGGATAGTATGAACATGTTAACAATATTACCCATGAGCATGGAATACCTACTTGTGTCTTCAGTTTCTTTCATCAGTGTTTTATAGTTTTTAGTAGAGGTCTTTCACCTCCTAGTTTAAATTTACTCCCAGGTATTTTATTCTTTGTGATGCCATTGTAAATGAGATTGCTAATTTCTCTTTCTGGTAGTTGATTAGTATATAGAAATGCAACTGGCTCTGTATATTAATTTTGTACCCTGCAATCTTACTGAATTCATTTATTAGTTCTAACAGGCTTTTCATGGAGTCTTTGGGGGTCTTCTATGTAATATCATGTCATCTGCAAATAGCAACAGTTTTACTTCTTTCTGATTTGGATGCCTTTTATTTCTGCCCCACAATTTATTCTGTATTTTCTCAATTCTAAAGTGCTATCTTCAGTAAGGAGGGTATTATCTTTGCCCCTCCACAAGCACATGGGTGTGTGTGCACATGTGTGCACACATACACACACACACTACAGGTTTATTTTTTTTTTTAATGTTAGAGAAATATTCTAAATAGCTTGATTATAGGCCTAACTGAACCAATCCTCAGGGCCAGGAAGATGGAATATTATAATTGGAAAACTCTTCTAGAATCACAAGGTTTGAAGGAATAGTTCCCAGAAGGATGGAAGACAAAAATAATAAAAATTCACTAGACATGCCATTGCTTCTTGCTTATAATGATCCCATTGCATCCTTGAAGGCTGACAGGATCCTCCTTGAAGACTGGATTTAGGGGTTTGGGGGGAGGGTATGAGAGGCTGTGTAGGAGAGCTAGTCCCAAGAATTGATTGTAGGTCTATCAGCTGACTATTAATTCATTGTGCCTTTCCATATGTTGTTGAGACTAAGATCCTCTTGTATTTCCTAAGAATTTTTATAACTTCATATAGAAATTAGATGGAAGCTAGTTGAAGGTGACCCTTTATCTTCATGTGCTATACTCTGTAGTTGGACCCTACATGTTCCTGTTCTGTAGATGTTCAGTGAATGTGAATTGAGGACATGAAGGTACTTGGCCTTATAAGCTCTTGAATAAACAAAATATAGGCTCTAATTAAACCATTTCTGATAGGAACTTAGTCTTCATGATTTCCAGTTGCTTTTTTTTTTTAATGAACTAGCTTCTTTAATTTTCTTCTTAAAAGTTTTATTTGGATGAGGTCAGAAATTGGGGAATTTCTCCTCCATTACTCACACTGCTTCCCAGCTGCTGGCCTCATGTTCCCCTGACGCGCTGCAGCGGAGACGTCAGTGAGCTACACTGGTGCCATGTACACCAGACTTGACAGAGCAGCCCCAGGCTCGGGAAAATCCACCCTCCGGGTGTCTCTGGTTGTCATTGGTGGCCAGAGTTCTAGGCAGCTCTGAAACTCTGAAGGCCACTGGTACCTGTGAGAACTGTCTCTTCAGCACCCATATACCCTGCCTCCTGGCTTCCAATTTGTATTAGTGAGCCCCTTCTCTCAGTTCGAACTTCTTACTATCAAAATCAAATAAGACTAAATGGCTTAAGTTGACCTTTGGGAGCTCTAAGGAAATCCTCTCTTGAAAGCTTCTGAGACTTCTGAAAGATTATTTGTTAATGGTACCCACAGTCTCTTCATTTCTCTTGCCACCCAGTTGAGCCCAAGATGCCTTTTGTCCTTTTTCAATTGTCCTACCCTGTCAGTTCAACAAGATGTGCTCAATTGAAACATGGAAATAAAAGAGAGGAAGGAAATGAAGGAATTCCATGAACTTGGGCTCAGACACATTTCCATAAGAGCCTTCAAATAGGCATGTCTATAGCTGGATGGTTGAATTACAACAATCTTGGCATAGTGAAAATGAAAGCAGATTTTAACTTTAGAAACAAGTACCAAAAAAAAAAAAAGTGCCTATGGTCTTCTCTCCCCTCCAGAAGATATCAAAGAAATGGGCATTGATAGCTGAGGTTTATTCGTGGGGGGGGAAGTTAATTACTATCAATAAGGGTAAGAAAATTATTTTTGTGTATTAATCATATATACTGCTAACCCCCAAGTCCTGGTATCTCTTCCTCTCTACCCGCCTCCGTCTTTTCCTTGCCCATAATTTTCAATTCCTATCCTTCCACTTCTTCCAATCCCTTAGTCCCATGGATAGTGCTTTTTTATACAGCTTCCCATCCCTTCCTGGTTGCCCTTGTCTACAGTCTTGTCCTCGATTTCCCTCCCTGCCTCCAACCGAATTAATTGCCTTCGGGGCAGCAGTCTACAGTATCTTGCCTCCACATCCTTCTGATGTCTGATGTCTCATCTCTGCTATTCCCCAACCTTAGATTCTGCATTCTTACACCCAGGTTTTAGAAGGCAGGCTGTTGTTAGTGAATAAGAATGACAACTGACACCTGGCAGGTATGTTCCTGCCCAGCTTTGCCACTTCCTGGCTGGTGATCAGGCTAAGTTATTTTTAACTACTTACCTCCTCTGACAAGGGAGATTTAAAATCACTCCTTATAAGTTTCTGAGGACTAAAATACCTACTCGATTAAAGCATAGCACTTGGCCCATTAAAAAGGATTGAATAAATGTTAGGTGTTGTATTGCTATTGTTGTGATTGTGAAAATTCCACATCTCTGTCAGTAGATGCTGCTAACACTTCTACAAATAAATGGTTTCTAACTTGGGTTTTAAGTCAAACTCTTTACAATGGCCATTCAGAGCCCTTTGCCTTCTGGTCCCTCTGTTACCTTTCTTTTTTTTTTTTTTAATTTATTTATTCGACCAGAGATAGAGACAGCCAGTGAGAGAGGGAACACAAGTAGGGGGAGTGGGAGAGGAAGAAGCAGGCTCATAGCGGAGGAGCCTGATGTGGGGCTCGATCCCATAACACCGGGATCACGCCCTGAGCCGAAGGCAGACGCTTAACCGCTGTGCCACCCAGGTGCCCCCCTCTGTTACCTTTCTGAACTCCTCTCTTCTGACTACTCCTGTACCCCATGAGGTACCCATTCATTCAAGTGTAAGTTCCATGAGGGCAGGGAATCTGGTCTATTTTGTCAATTTCTATATTTCCAGGGCTTAGAATTGTTCCTGGTACATAGTAAGTGCTCTATAAATATTTATTGAATGATTAAGCCCTGATACAAATACCATTGCTTTGGTGAAGCGTTTCCTGTTTCCCCAGGCATGGTTACTTTATTTTCTATATTTCTGTGATACTTAATACATTCTTCAATTAACATTTATCACTTTGTATTCTCATGGAAAACATATTAAGGCTCTTAAATTCAGCCAGCTGGTATAATTCAAAAGCACATTTGTATTTAATAGACTGAAACCTCACATAGCACAGGTTTGATTGAATGATTACAGAAATCATAATGCTCTGAGTGTTTTTAAATTGCATTCCCATCATGTTCTATGAATTATTCCATAAAATTAAGTCCAAGCTTGAGAAAATCCAAGGAAAAGCAAATTAGAAAATTCTAGCACACAGAGACATCTTAGGTAGTGGCATGTTCTGTCTTGACATTACAGAAGCCTGGCTATTTTACTAGCAGATACGGAGGACACTTGAAAAATTCTGCATGAACGTATCAGCATAGCTATAAATATGGCTGATAAGTAATCTACAAGGAAAAGTAATCTCAAAGTCAATCATGGATGAGCACACCTTTTAGGTTGACCTTGAAGGGGGCTTCCTGTCCTGGGAAATTCACCAATTTTAGGTAAAATGTTATTACTAAAAACCAGGAGGCATCTACATATCCTAAAATTCTCATCAGATCTAAAGAAAGAACTGATAAAATCTGCTATGCCTTGGGGTTAAAAGCAGTGAACAAAACAAGAACCAATCCCAAAGACATTTCTATGCCACCGATGCAATGTCAGGGCCAGCACACCGGCTGGCCAATTGTATATTTATTTCACTGCTACCATTTTGGATGCGGAGCATAGTTTAAGCCATTGATTGATCACCTGTCCCTGCCATTCTCTACTGGAAAATGTCCTAGAGCATACACATGGGAGAAATTACTTGTCCCAGGGCAGCGATGTGACTGCTAAGTGGAATCCCGTCTGCAATCAGAGGCGATAACAATCTAAGGAAGACCCCATCTAAAGTGGTGTGACAGCTGTGAATGCCTTTGACAGCAGCGATTATCAGCTTCAGTGAACACGTTTTCACCTGGAATGGCATTTGTGATGAGTAGGGGCTTCTGGGATGGCATCAGGATTAACATCCCTTCCTGGCTAATGATTTCCTATCTTCTCTGCTATCGTCTCTTGGATTTCTCAAATCCAAGATAATACAAAATCCCTGTTCTAGATGAACTTCACATGTTGGGGCCATAGAGAGACAATGACTTTGGTGGTGCTCACTGGCTGAGGTCTCCAGAGAAACATGATTGTGCTATAACGTAGGAACTCTGAAAATTAAAAATCTGTGTTGGTGCCCAGTTCCATCTTCCTTGAGTGGACCTGTGTGTTGAGACATCTGATGGTTTCCCTTTTTTGCTTGTTGCTCTCATGGCTCTGTGTCTGCCTTAGTAATCTTGCTCTCCAAACGTACATTTTAAATATTTTTTTTACCATGGGGGGATGGGGATCCTGGCCCCACTAGAATGGGAGGTCAGAAGAAGGGTCAGTTCATCTGGTGCCTGACAGGTGCTCATTAATGAACATATTGGCCCCTTCAGTATTGCCAGGAACTTTTTTTTAGTACAAGTACTTACTGATTTTGTTGCTGATACTACGTATGAACCTTGGTTTAATATCTCCTCCTTCCTTGAAGATCTTGGATTAGTCAGAATATGAGTGATTTTGCAGAGAATTACAGCTCTCCCTACTTGAATATTTATTTTCTTCAGAAATCATTGATGGGGTCTGATCTGAAATCCAGCCTCTTAAAAATATCTTTGAGAACACCTCACCAAATCCAGGAAACCATCCTCTGCCCTTATAGGATTCAACTTTGTCACGTTTGGCCTGAGAGACCTCTCTCTGAAACTTGTCTCCCTTGGGTAGAGCAAAACCATTCCCTCTTTGATTTGCCCCGTCAGGAAAAAATCCTCCTCAGTCTTTCTTTGCAGGCTTGTCTTGTATCACTGGGTTTCTTGAGAGTTCCATGCCAAGCCTTCTCTTTCTGAGGGTACCAAAACCCACAACTTCAATTATTGCCCATGAGATAATTTCCTCCAAATCCTGTGTATCTCCAAGTCAAACATACCAAATAAATTCAAGGACCCATATATTCCCTAAGTCAACAAATACTTAATGAACACCTGCTATGTGTGAAGCCCTGTAACTGCTCATTCTCACCACTCAGATATCCTAGAAGTACTTCTCTATGTCTAACACATTGAGAACCTTTCTTCCAGAAGGGCAATTCAATCTGTGTTTCCTAGCTTGATGAATGATACCATTATCCACTTGGTCACCCAAGCCATAAACTTGAGATTCATTTGAAATGTCTTTCTCCTTTACTACCACCTATAACCTCCATCAATGATGCTGCCCACATCCAGTTAATCAGAAAATCCTAACCGTTAGACCCTCTGAAGAGCTCAGATCTGTGTTTTCTTCTACAGCCCCTTGGCCACTGTTTGAGTTTTAGGCCTTCATCACAGACTCATTTTAGTCTTCTCTGATATATTCTCCACACCACTACCAGCATCAGATCTTTGTGATATGCAAATTTCACCATTAATATCTCTCCCTAAAGCACTTCATGGTTCTAAACCACCTTCAGAATGAAGATCAAGCTCCTTAGCTGGGCCATGGCACTGTTCCGTACGTGGTCCTTGCCCTATGTCCTGCCACTGTGTACCCTGCCCTTGGTCCGTACTAAACAAGTTGCTGTTTCCCAGAAACCTCACATCTTTTCCTACCTCTGTACCTAAGTATATCTGCTTGAGAAATCCTTTATCTTTCCACTACACTGTCGTTTCTATTCTAAATGCCACACAGCCTAATGGATGAGCATCAGAACTTTGGGGCCAAGAAAACCCAATGTCCTATACTGGACAAGTTTCTTTTCTTCTTTTTGCCTCAATTTTGTCATTAGGATTCTTTTGAGACTAAAATTAGGTATTTGTTGAATAACTGAATGAATTATGTATTCATTTAGTGCCTACTGGCTTCTAGGTTCCATTCTAGGAGCTGCAGAGATAGCAGTGAACAAGATAGTTGGAGCTCCTACCCTGAAGGATCTTATATTCTATCTTGCACATAGGCAGTGAACAAAAAAGGTTATAATTATTATTCATTAGGCTTAGGTGATATTTCCTTGGGGGAACTTTTCAGTCAGACCCACTTCCTAATTTCCTTTCTGAATTAGGTGCTCGTCTTCTTTGGGCCTACATCAGCCTATATGGTGCCATTATTACAGCCTTATGTTATATTGTAATTGCTGGTGTTTTTATCTTGCTCACTACAACCCCATGAGTTCCTTGAGAACCGAGCCTGGGACTTCTTTTCTTATTGTACCAGCTTATAATACACAAGAGTGTGCCTTACATGTTGTTTTAAAGTAACATTTACCACTAAAGAACATTTGTCATATGCCAGACACCGTGTTAACTGCCTTAAATATATTCTGTAACTTAATCTCCACAGCAACCGTATGAAACCAGTATCACTACACCTACTTTCTAGGTGAGGAAAGTGAAGAAGCCAAATCTTGAAGATGCAGAGTAACTTGCTCAGGTCTCAGCCAGTGTGTGGAGAAACAAGCAGGGGACCTCAGTGTGCCTGGCTCCAGAGCCCCAATTTTAATCATAATGCATGATGAGAGGAGCCATTTTTCCACAGGGCAGTTGTATGTATGGTCTGCATATATTTTATTTTAGGAATACCTATGTGCATCAGACAAAACCTTAATCCAGAATCAGATGTTCATAGATGCTTTAGCACCGTTATTTTTTCTATAATTGATCTATGTGACTGTCCTCACCCTGCTGAGAGGTGGGGAAACAAATGGTTTTAAACCTGCCAATTTTTAGAATTGCAGCCTCTCGCAACTTCCACCGTTTTTGAAAAGCTCCAATTCTTGGGTGACTGTTCAGTTTTTTAGATATCCTTCCCTCTCCCTAACCCTTCTGCCTAACCATACTAAGCCACTGATTTTAGTCTTTATTGTGCTGGGGCTTACCTTGCCCAATTGGGGAGGGAAGTATGGGGGAGATACTCCTTGAGGTGGTTATTTCTCAGAGTCTCAAATGGGAAAGGAGGTCAAAGTAAGTCCCTATGGCTGAGAACAAAGCCAAACTTCTCTAACATCTCCTTTTGGGTACCTGCTTTTTCTTCCTTTCATCTCCGTCCTTCACTCAATCGGATTTGGAAGGGGTAGATTCTTTCCTCCCCCTTCCTGCCTTTTCTGCACCTTCCCTGTATCCTACATCCTCCTTCACAAAGTGGAATTTGCCCTCTCCTTTTCCCTAGGGCTAAACAGGAGAATGGCTGCCAGCCTACTTGATTTATAGGGAAAGGAACGAGAACACCTCTGTTGAGTAGTTTCAAAGTATTACCCCGGATACCCCAGTGTCTCAGAGGGTAATCATAGGTCTCTGGAGCTCTCTGGGTCCCTTGATAGTAACATGGCTCACAGTAGTCTTAGAGGAAGATTTACAGGGACTCCTAGATAACCTCTTTTCACCTGACTCACTACCCCTCCCCTCAACCCAAATTCTTGGCCATAATCATCTCCTTCATGAGCAGTGTGGAAACAGTGGGAGTATTATATCCACAAAATAAGTTGATATAGCCAATGAGCTATACATTCAAATTCTGACAAATTTAGTCCCCGTGATAACACCAGTTATGTCATACATATTATTTAAATATGAGATCATGGAGAAGTAAGTGGTACTAAAGAACCCAAAATGAGAGGATGTACTCTGAAAACATTAAATACTTGATTGGTAGACTGTGCTTTTCACCTTCAGACGATCCCCAAAGAAAGGGGAAGCTTTTGTGAAAGGGAACAAATTAGTAAGGAAATGGACAACCATGGGGCCAGTAACAGAAATAGTAAGAGGAACTGTAGGTCTTCCGAGTGATGACTACACTCCCAGGCCTCTTTAGTTCAGCATGCAGAGTAGCTTTTACTTATATTTATCTGTGTAGTTTGCAAGTCTTAGGTCTGAAGTAGATCCTTACTATATGGGGGGGGGAATCTCATGTGAACTGAGATATGGATTAAAAACTCAACTTGTACACTGCAAGTCCATTGGAAAGGCAGAAAAATAAAATTATTAAGATGCCCAAAAGAAGAATACAAAATAGAAAAAAAAAGGCCCCCTTATTTAAGATTATCATTACCATCTGGGTTGTGAACTATTTGATTCTAATTCTAGAAGCTTGATGCCAGAAATAACTTATTACCAGGGAGATAGGCTGGAGAATTGTCAGGAATGACAAGATTGGTTTTCTGGGGTTTTTTTGTTTTGTTTTTTGCTTTTTAATATCTATACCACAAAATGATAAAGCTGATAAACCACACAGTGATGTGAAGGGATAAGCCGTATAGCCTTGTACTTGCTGTTACATATAGTAATGCTGTCTTTTATACCCCAGTTCTTCCCTTTTCACCCTACAAAAGGTCGGAGACCACTTTTGATAAGCAGAGAATCTTCTCTCTGGGGGAAAGCAATGGATGTATCTGGGGTCTGTCGAGAGTTTATAATCTAATCCATCGACTTTGCCTAGTACTAGCGATTCTGTTCACAGCTCTTTTCACAGTGGTCATGTTGAGAGTGTACATAAAGTACTTGATTCTTACCTTGATCTATATTTATGAGCTCACATTAAATATAGATCAGTACTGTCCAATCACATTGAAAAGCGCATGTCATTTTGATGTTCCAGTGCACCACTTCCTAGCTCTGTGACCTTGAGCAAGTTACTTAATCTCACCAGTGTACTCATTTTAAAATAGGGATGATGCTAATAGTACCAGTCTCATGGCCAATGTATTTGAAAACTACACTGCAATGATACAGAACAGCTAGAATGTTGAGAGTTTCCAAATACTAAATTGAGTGTTGACTGGTTTAATTCAAATGAAAATAAAATAAATGATCAGGAGTTATCTGTATCAAGAGGCAGTTGAAGAATTTGAATTGGGGAGTCTTAGGTAACCATGATGTTCTAAAATGGTGACTATTTTTTTAAAATAATAATTTTTTAAAAAAGCCCTTTGAGGATTCTTATCTGTAGAAAATCTCTTCATTTGCAACCTTTAATCTTCAGATTATTAAAGTCAAGTCTACATTGAGTAGAAGGAAATACAGCTTCCTGTTAGGTTTTCAGGTTTGGGGTTTCTTTTGGGAGGAGGTCGCTGCTGTTGAGAGAAAGGCGGAGGAAGCCGGAAATCTGAACCCCCTTGGTCAGATTTTCTGGAGCAGGCCACCAGATCTTTGTATATTTTTTTGCGACCAGACCGAGTTTAGGTTGAATGCTATAGGAACTTGGTATTGAAGGAGTTAAAGGGTCTTCCACACCTCTCTGCCTGAATCGTTCTTTTGTGTACACAGCTGCAGTTGGAGCACGGGTCGGAAAGGAAATGGTTAGAGGAAGAGCTGGTTTTCAGACGAGGCGAGTCTGCGAGGGGGGCTGGGGGTGGCCTGGGGTTTTACATGCCAGATGTAGGCCTGCCCCGGTGCCTGCCTGGAGCTGCTGGCATGGTCACGCCTCGGCCCTGTGCGAATTGAGGCGAGGTGATGAGTTAGCGGGTTGCTATGGTGACGGGCCCAGCCACGTGACCCGGTGCTGCTGCCGGCGCTTTGACGTCAGCAGCCGGGAGGGCGGGACGCAGGAGGGCGGGGCGGGAGCCGAGCCGGGAGAAGGGAGCCAGCGAGCAGGCGGCAGGCAGGCACGGTCTGCGCGAGGAGCAGGCGAGCGGGAAGACGAGACGCAGCCACCTTCCTCACCAGCCAGCCCGCCGCGGTTTGTTCCCTTCCTCGGGAGTGCGCCAATGCCTGGTCCGACCCAAACCCTGTCCCCAAATGGCGAGAACAACAACGACATCATCCAGGATAACGGGACCATCATTCCTTTCCGGAAGCACACAGTGCGCGGGGAGCGTTCCTACAGGTAATGGGGCTGGCACCGGGAGCGACGCCGGGCGGGGGAGCTCGGCGGGGGCGCGCGGAAATCCGGCCCGTTATATAATGGAGCGGACACTGCGCCGGGACCGGGCTGCAGACGTGCGTTCGCCAGGGCGCTTGTGATCATTTGCTGTCTGTTTCCATGTGTCATGTTGGCTATGCATTGAGGCTTCGCGAATGCAGATGGAGAGCATTTTGTGAATAGGTTTGCTGCCTGCAAGGGGTCTCCTATCTCCTTCCTTCCACACTGATAAAATGCAAGCATTTTTTCCCCCTCTCCAAAGGGAGACAGGCTGTAGCACTTCCTTTCCTCCTTTCCTTTAGATTTTAAAGGAACCATTGGATAGGCTGTGCGGAAAGGCAGGGAACAGGAGGATGGCGAGAAAAATGTTTGCGCTTGCCCTGGTGTGTGTGCAGGAAAGATGGAATCCTCTAGATTAAGCTGCAGTCTGTGATGTTAAACCGCCAGATTGATGGAGCTTTGTAAGAATTCTGCTCGCTGATTGGTGCAAGGATTGACAGCAGAGGTCACGGTGTCAGACATTCACCAAAATTTTCTCCATAGAACCCATGGTTTATTAGAAAGAGACTGGACTGCAGTGGACCTGAGGAAAACCGGGTGCCGTTATGCATTTTCTTGGAGTTTATAGCCTCCGCATGGGTGGGGAAGCCCGCCCTTCTTTAAACAGTAGGAAGGTAATTCCTGCTATTTTGCCGAGGTCTGATTTGAGGATGGGACTGATCTTGGTCATTGTATTGTGAGCTTTTTGATTAATGAGTCGGTCTGTATGGTTGGCATCATTTTTACATTAGCATATCTGGCAATATGTTCTAGTAGATAAGCTCATTAAAATTGTTTGCATTGTTTGATAAGGATAACAATGTAATGGAGAACGCAGCTAGGGTCTAATGCAGCTCAAGGCCAGACTTAGGGGAGACTGATAGCTTCCCTCATATTTCCTCTGAAGTTCTTTTGTACTGGGGTAGTTATTTTTAAATGTTACCTTGATAACCACTAACAATGCTTTTGCTTGGAGGCAGAGCACACATACCTCTAAAGCGCATCCTCTCCGCTAGTGAGCAACAGGAAATAACTTTTTTTTTTTAATGCCTTCATCTAAACACTCAGCTGGTTTTGTGGGTAGAATATTCAGTGTGTGTAAATATGACATATTTATAAAATAGGACCCAAAGTACCCAACTTCCTCTCTCTCCGAGCAAAGAAACCCTATTTGCTGACTCAAAAAGAAAAATTTATAAGCAACCTTTGCCCTGTCATCTCTGGCAGTTACATAAATACTTGGAGTTAATTTTGGCTGTGCCCATGAGGTCACCAAAATCTCATGCCTTATGGTTCCAACTAATATGTTGACATGGCATCCTTGGAGAGTCCAAGCGCTTGTTATTCTCTTAATATAAACCAAAATTGGTCCACAACGTCTGGGACTCTCCTTTTGGAGATCCTTGTGATTGGAACATTGGGTCCCTTCTCTCCCTTACTCATCCACCTTTCTCTGTGAACATTCCAAAGCCTAAAATAGAATTTAAAAACAAAAACCAAAATCCCGAGTTGCTTTTAAACCTCACTTATTTAAACTGTTCATATAGGTAATAAATTTGAAGCCCTCATTTCTTCAGTGATTTAATCTCTGCCACGTAAGTAGCAGTTGCTTTTAAGACAGAGTTCGAATTTTACCACATAGGCCAAAGGAAGTTGCCTAGTTGGGTTTTATTAGTCATATGAAAAAACTTGAAATGGCAGTGGAAAATGACTTGGTTGGAAAGATTAAATGCTACCTTTTGGTGATAAAATATTGCTTTAATGTAAAAGCTTAGTTACCTTTTCAATTCAGTCTAAGTTATTTTCATTTCCTAAATTGTTTCCATTTTGTTTTCTGAGTCCCTGTAATGTTACCTGAAATTATACGAAAAAAAACCAAAAACACAACTGAATTTAAAGAAAAGACCTGACTGGAGAAATTCTTAAGTCAGTAAGAGCATTATTGGGTTTGTATTTTATGTAATAGGATTACTGGACACCATAGTGGGAAGTGTCATAGGTTAAATGAAGAAGGAATCCTCCAAAGTTGTACTGGTTTTGTATTATACAAAGGGTGTACGCTGAGACAGATGAACCTTATGTTTTCTTTGGTCTGCTTTGCTTTCAAAGTGGATGGCCAATGTAGTTTAACTCCCACTTAGTTTTTTGGAGGGGCATAGGAGAAGGAAAAATGTGAGACATGTTTCTATCCAGGAAGTGTTCCATAATTATTTTGGCATCCTGAGGCTGGAATAATATTGCCATTTAATTGCTGAGGAAACTTGGAAGGTACTGTGAAAGCCCAAATAGAGAAATTTAACCAAAAAAATTTTGCTTTGGTGGTGGGTTCATTATAACCCTCAAAAATGACATGTGCTGAAGAGTTCAGTTTGAGTCCCATGGAGGGGTCAGCCCAGAGCCCTGGGACGATCAGAGGGAACTCTCTTCCTGACTCCTTTGCAGACTTGTAGGTAGGATTCCAGCAGGTCCTTTACCTTTGGTCTCATTTTCTATAGTTGCCCATGACATGTAAGATTATCTCATTGCATTCTTACAAAGTCATTGTGAGGTTAACTTCAAACATTTAAAACAAAGACTTTCTTAAAAGATCTATATAGATAGAAGAAGAATGCGGTTATTACCGAAAGGGGACTCTTCCAGGAGCTCCAGGCCAAAAGGTAGCACAGGTGAGGAGAGGAGAGGACACCTAGGGAACAGCACCGTTCTTTCTAGTAATGTCATGTGGCCACTCTCTCCAGCAAATGACCTTCTTGTCCTGACATTTGCACTAGATTGTTTATAGGGAAGGGTCACATATGGTTCATGACCCAGATATCTTACTCCAGGTATCTCTTTGTGTAAACTGAGCCCATTTTTTCAGCCCGGATTAGAGTGTAGTGCACTGTTATTGAGACCCATGTGAGCTTTGATTAGAAGAGCAAGTTACCTTTAGGAAATTATCCCTCCGGTAGTAATTTCAACCGAAAGGAGCCAGTGCGAAAATGGCTCAGCAGAGCTGTATGGATGTTTCTAGTGTTCATGTCCACTACTGTGTGATTGCCTTCTTGGACCCAGCTTCCTCATTGCATTTACGAGCACTAGAAATCCATATATTTTAAGAGCTGCTTAAAAAGTAAATGTGTTGTGGGCCATCTGAGGTGATAACACTGTTTAATTCACAGAGCGAGTGAGTCGGGCTCTGGCTCTCCCTGGAGAGGCTACTCCCTACAGCTCTGTTTCATGCAGATGCTAGTAGGAAATGAGATTTATTAACTGGCCCTCTGCCCACTGTATCTTTGTTTGCATACTCCAGCCTTTTAAGAATGAATGTATAAGTCCAGGGGACTATTTCCACATGGGTGTTTGAACGTACAACTACAGTAGCATATGTTTCTGAATACTAAAAAACAAAACAAGAAAAACCCAAAACAAAACCCCAAACCAACTTGGCCCCAGGAAATGGGCTGTAAAGAAAGGCAAAACTAAAACTTAAGCCTAAGGCTTTGGCTCTCCCACCCAACTTTGCCGGTTTTGGAAAACGAACTTTTAAGAAAAACAAAAAGAAATATTGTGTGTGTATAAAAGACAGTTGTGAACACGTGTCCCCTTTAACAGAGGTTGTTGTAACTGGCTTACTTTGACCAGATTGTGGATTTCGGATCCTTGCTCCCCAGGTCAGCAGCTGCAGACGGGGGAAGTCTAACTTCACTTGTCTGTTACGTTCATATTAGTATCATCTAGGTTTGCTGCTGTTTCTAAAAATGGCGATTTTTGTCCTTAATATTTTTCTTTGTATTTGTAAAAATCAAAGGATTGCCCGATGCTTATTAGGTGCCTAATTTTTAACTTCTTCTCCTGGTCCTTTGTCAGAACTTCTGTTAAGGGGTTGTTCTGGGCACATGTGCTGAGATGCCCACCCCTACTCAGCAGTGTTTGTCACTGGTTGTATCTTTTTACAGTGGGCTATCTTAGCAGAACAGTGGCTTGAGATGGTTCTCTGAATTAAGAGGTTGGTTTCCATATGCCCTATCTTTTCTGTATTCGTAAGGACCCCTTGAAGCTGCAGTGAGTAATCCCTTAGATTAATGGAGGGGGAAGTATTGGGGCTAATCTAAGTATCCATTTGGTTTAGAGAATTTGACAAGTTTTTCAGAGTCTACTCTGGCCAAGGTGTGTGCTGGATGCCCCCTGAGGACCTTGAGTTCCAGCAAAGTCAGGTGTATAAGCAATTCCTTTTGTAACAGATTTACCTTGTTGTGAGTATTTGGTTTGGTCTAATAGCAAAAGTGGTTTGCATTTCCTCAGTCCACAGTGGCTCAAAGAAGAAAAAGATGCCCCCAAAGCCAGTTTGCTATAGGAAGCTAAACAATGTGGAAGACCAAAAATTTTTGTGAGAAGAGTATAGGCTTTAGAATCAGAATTTTCACTGGCCTGGCAAAGTGCATGTTGGGCAGCAGTGGAAAATAAATAAAGCTGGGGCATTGAAAGACAGGCAGGGTAGTCAGAACTTGAAAACTGAAGGCCACTGAAAGCTCATTAATTGAAAAACAGCATAATGAAAACAGAAGCGCATGCTGGAATTTATGTCCTGATTCAAAATGAGAGTTGAAAAGAAAATGAGAGTCCTCCAGTGCCCCACCCTGGAGGGCCAGAGTTACTAGAGAATACTTGATTTGCCATGAGAGCATTCTCCAGCCCTACCATAGAGATCTAGGCAGATGTTTCCTGGTTTGAGTCTTCTCTCCCTGAGTAGAAGCAATCAGTGCAGCTTCACCCTGTAACAGGACTGGGTCTTAGGTCAGACGGTGGCTTCTGTATTTGCAGGAGCCCACTTCATAATTAGCTATAGAACTTCAGGAGGTGGCTAGTGTATAGAGCTTACAGTCTTCCAGTCCTTCTAAACTGAGAAGCAGGGCGTATGATACTTCATTGTGAAGGATCCTTCTGAGTCGTGTAATGCCATAAAATGTACAGACGTAACTCTGATGCAGCTTCCTGGAGCGCTCCATATGGCTGTGGTGCCAATTCTTTACATGGCTAGAAGGTGATCCCCTTGATGGCAGGTTCTGGAGAAGACTGAGTTGAATCCGGATTGAGTAGATTTGTTTACCTTGAAATTTTGTCCGTTTCACTTCAGAGGAAAAATTGGCTTGTTCCTCTCCTGTGAAAACTACCTTTTTTCATAATGAAATATGTTAGAAAAAAAATATATATATAGGGGTGTGTGTGTGTGTGTGTGTGTGTTTGTGTTTGTGTATATGTATGTATAGTTAATTTCAATCTTCCTGACTTTAGGCTGGCGTTCAGCTCTCAGCCTCTGATACTAAATCGGCTGTGTCCTACTCCTCTAGTATCTTACGCACTATTCCAGCAGCCCTTATAACACTCCACACACACCCCTATCAGTATCCTATGAACCTTGTTTCTTTTAAGATTTTGTTTATTTATTTGACAGAGCGAGAACAGCAGCAGCAGAGGCAGAGGGAGAAGCAGACTCCCCTCTGAGCAGGGAGCCCGATGTGGGGCTCGATCCTAGGACCCTGGGATCATGACCTGAGCTGAAGGCAGATGCTTAACCGACTGAGCCACCCAGTACCCTGAACCTTATTTCTTAGTTCATTTTAAAATTCTGATTGTTTATCTCAGTATTGGGGCCCCTTGGAATTTATATTTTATTGAGAGAATTCTTTCAAACTGGAAACCTGTAATTCACATAAACAAAAACTGAAATTACACACCTTTTTTTTACCCTATAGCATAATCAAAGAAATTTCTCCTAAATATGTTTTTGTTAAAAAGCATCCCTGAAGGTGATCGTTTATTTTAATGAAAATAAATAGTGGGATAAAGGTTAAACAGTTTTATAGGCCACCAAGAAATAATTTTAGTAGGTTACTAAAAAAAAATACTTGTACGTTTTCAGTGTCAGATCTCCCCTGGCTAATTAGAATTTTGCTCACTTGAACCAGGACAAACTTTCTTCTTCAGGCATGATTTTTTTGTTTCTAGAAGAGTAGAAGGTGGTGGTATATACATAGGATAGTGAAGTTGATGGTTCCTCTTAGTGACGCTGTCCTTTGTGTAATTTAAAGAAAATATAGCTAGAGCTCAGTCTTTGTTATTTTCAGACCTGACTATGTTCAGGAGGGAAAGTATGTCAGAAGAATCAGATTTTGGCCATGACTTGGAACAGAAGAGGAAAAGGGCAAGAGATTTGAGAGAGAGAAGCAGGAGTTAAAAATACATGGTGTGCGTTGAAAGAAATCTATAAAACTTGTGATCTATTGTAGAGAATTGGTCCTGGAGTTTATGGCCAGTGTTTGTTGTTGCATAAGCCTGAAATTCTCTTCCAGTGCTCTTCCTTAGATTTCTGTGATCCCATTTTTTTCCCCCTTAGGAGTACTATTTGTTTTTGTTTTGCTTTGCTTTAAAGACATTAATTTTTTATTTAGTGTCAGCCTATCCTGGGAAAGCCCTGCGAGGTAACCTGTCAAAATTGCTAGAGGCACGAACATGTCAGGGAGGTTTTCTCAGGGTCACAGTTTTACTTTGATTATAAATACTAGTATCCCTTTATTTAAGAGCCCCCACTCCTTCCATTCCTTGCAGGGTTTGCATTTGGGGGTCAACAAATCAGGAGAAAGGGAAACTACTAAAGTGGGCTCCACCGCCCACTACATCTATTTCCTTTTTGTCTTTTTGAAACACCAAAACATGTTTTCAAGTTGTTGCTAATGTAGCTTTTTAAATTCGCACTTCTGGATTTTACACAGTAATGGAGATATCTAAGCCCAAATTCCCACAGTCACTTAAGATTTCTATTCTTTCAGCAACCTTACTGGTGTTCCTTCTATATGCCAGGCCCCACAGCTGGGCTCCCAGAGTGAAGGGGTACAGAATGCACAGCTCCCCCTGGAAAAGCCCCTGGGGTGTCAGGGACAGTACTTGATGGGAGGCATCTGGGAAGGGGGAGACCCACACCTGACCCCGATAAAGTAATTTTGTGATCGTTGTCCTAATACCCAGCAGGGGTGCAGTTATTAGTTCTGTAATTTTCAAAGCTTTCAGAAGTGGAGCAAGTACATGGAAACTGAGTACGTGTGTCCTCTGAATGTACGTTTTCACGCAGCCACGAGGCACAAGTCTGAGCATTGCTGAGTGCCCTGCATGGTCAAGTTCCTTCACCCTGACAGGAAGGCCCTTGAGAAGAGTAATAGGCTTCTCTCTTGTGATCCCCAGATTTTTACGACCATTGCATTGACCGTCACTAGGTTAAAAATAGTACAGTATGCTATTATGCAAAAATGAAAGTGAGAACATATATTCCCATTTACTTGATGTGCACGGAGAAACTAAGGATATAAACTAATAATGGTGGGAATTAGTTAAGTCCATGTGTACCTTTTTGTTGTTTTTTTTTTTTTAACTGGCATTATGTAAATGGATTGCCTAGTCGTGGTGGTTCATTTAACACTTTAGTAGCACGACTTTAAAAAATTAGTTTTAAGTTTAACCATGAGGTTTACATGCTCAAGTATGCTGGGAAGCTTCTCCACATGCTCAAGGACTTACTGAGGTCGCGTGGATGATACTAAAGATTGGCCTAATGCGGGTACTACTCTTCGATTAAAACAACATCGCAGGTCACAAATGAAACATGCCGCTCCAGCATCTGCCCCGAGAGGCTGCACTCACAGCAACCCATAGTCCGGATTTTGTTTCATTTTCTCCCGCGTGCCCTGGAGCCGCTGCCTGTGTTGATCTTTGATGTGTCCAGCCTGCTTAGTATGCTCTGTGGATATCGTACTAACTGCAAAATAATCCAGTCCTCTGTGAGATTTCTTTCTCGATACCCTCTTTGAATTTTTGTTTCCTCCTCATTGGAGCACCTGCCCTGCGCATCAGGCGCCGTGCAGGCCCTAAAGCTGGAGGTTACGTGTCCCGGCCATTTTTGTAGCCACTCTGCTGCGGTCCTCTGGCCTCCCCGGCTCTTAGTCCAGCCTCCTACCTTCTGGAAGTTATTGAGCAATATCTGGCCTTAATGTGACCCCTGTGATAGTGCCACGCCGGCAGGAAACCAGACATCTGCATTCACAGCCCCTGCCTGCTCCAGCCCCCTCACCCACCAGTCTGGGTGAAGGCTGAGTGAATCCCCATGGAGACTGACCAATTAAGAACAAACAAAAGGGGAGCTTTGAATGCATGATCCCAGCTATAGGGACCTGCTCACCATCAATAACCGTGAAATAGAAAGCTTGTGGAGTTTGTGGGCTGAATGTCTTGCCCACAAGACATTCAGGGGGGGTGCTTAGAGGGTGCGGCGGGGAGGGGCTTCCCAGGTGGGTGTGCCAACCTGCCTGTCATCCCTCCTTGCTCCCTCTCTTCCCCTGTCTGGGAGCAGAGTAAATCAGCCCCTCTAACACTAGCCCTCGGGGCTGGGGGGGGAGGAGAAAGAGATGAGGGCCATCCTGCCACCTGGGGGGGGTGATGGCAGAGGGAATGGGGACCTGTAAGTCTTTACAAGATCCCCTAGTAGGGCGGCTAGCGATGCACAGTCAGTTGAAAAGCAGGTTTGGTGTTTGATAAGCCAGATCTTCTCCCCCTAGGATTTCTGACGGCTGATAGCATGGTCATAACTGACTGAAAGGTGTCGGCGTGAGTAACAAGGAACCTATTTCCAGCTGCGTGGTGAGCGTGTCACTGCTACCTCACCTCCAGCTCAGAATGTGGACAGGACTGAGAAGGTGGCCTGTGCCATCCAGCACCTCAGCTCCTACTCCACGTGAAAGAGCAGTTGAGGTCTCTGAGCCCCAGGTTGCTGCTTGGAGAAGCAGGGAGGTGTCATGGGCCAAAGCTTGGGCTCTGGCAAGAGATGGGCTCTCCATGCCAGCGCCACCTCTTTTTTACTATCTGATCTAGGGCAAATTTTTTAACCTCTGAAGCCTCATTTTCCTTCTGTGCAAATGGAAATAATAATAGCACCAACCTGGGACGCCTGGATGGCTCAGTTGGTTAAGCGTCTGCCTTCGGCTAATGTCATGATCCCACGGTCCTGCTCGTGCGTGCGTGCACACACTCTCTCTTTCTCTAAAATAAAATCTTAAAAAAAAAAAAAATAGCACTGACCTCACGGAGTTCTTAATGGGATTTAAATGAACGGTGGAATATAGAGCATACCAAGCGGTGACGGGTGCAAAGTAAAGGCCTTTTATCACGTCCACTAGCATTTGGAGTTCCAGTCTACTCTGTCAGCCTTTGTCTATAATCCTCTGTGATCTCTGTGGCCTCAGTCCCTGGCACGATAGCTGGCATGCAGCGGATGTTAGTTAAAAGTCCAAATGGAATCTGCAGAAAACTTCAAAGAGATTACACCATAGCCTTTTCCCCTCTATCAACTCGATGAAGGATTAGCTTACGTACAGTCAACTGCATCTGTTTAGAGCGTATGATGCAGTGAAGTTTGGCAGCGTATATGCCCTTGAAGCCATCACTCCCCGCAGATGCCCGGTGCTCTTCGTCCACAGCGCCAGGTAACCGCTGCCTCACTTCGTCACACGTGCTGCTTGCTTACGTGGTCCCCGTACAGCAGGTCATGTTGGATATGGGTGGAACCAAACCGATTGTGCTCTACGGGGTCTGACTTTTACTCAGCATCATCTCGAGATTCATCCGGATAGGGTTTATCTGCAGGTCATCCCTCTATGTTGCTGAGTGGTCAGCCGTTGTGTGGCTGCACCATATTTTGCGTATCATTCACCAGTTGATGAACATTTGGGTTGTTTCCAGTTCTTAGCAAGTATGAATAAAACTTCTATGAATTTTCACGCACTAGTCTTTATGGGAATAGATGTTTTCATTTCCCTGGGGTAAATACCTAGGAGGGGAAATGATGGAGTCATAGAGTCTAACTTAAGAAACAACAAAGGTCCAGAGTGGTTGTGCCTTCACGTTCCTGCCAGCAGTGTGTGGGAGAGTTGCTTCACACCCTTGGCAGCACTTGGTCTTGTCAGTGTTCTAAACTTTGGCCATCCTTTCAGATGTATAGAACTATCTCACTGAAATTTTAATTCCTATTTTCCTGGTGCCAATGATGTTAAGTATCTTAGGTGCTTATTGGCCTTTGGTGTATCTTGAGTGAAGTGTCTGCAATCAGTTGCCTGTTTTTTTGAAATTAGATGTTTTATCCTATCAAGAGGACTGTTAAAAAAAAAATCTGGATACTGTAATATAGTCTTGTCTGAGATTTTAATGGTTATGGGTCTTGTGTTCTTAACCTCCATATAAACCCCTCAAGAAAAATAGTTCATCTACATGGTCTTTATCTACAGTGCCTTTTCTAGCGGTTAGGGCCAGCTCCCCGTGAGTACATAGTCAATGATGCTATTAAAGTAGATTTTTAAAAAGTAAAATAACAGGATCATTCTTCTAGTTCAGGGGGAAAAATTACCACCCTACCCACTTTCAAAGTTGCATATGAATGAGTTAAATTTAAGAGCTAGGTTTTCTTTGGCATTTTGATAGCTAGGGGATGCTTTTTTAATTCTATGGAGAAGAACCCAATAATTACATAGATACTTTTTTCTTTGTATTGCATGTCCCCTTAATGCTGGATCAAATTTTCCACTCCTATGTTGGAAGAAAATGTGTGTAGAAATGTTTCCTTCTCTAAAGGTAACAAGGAACAATTTTCATACTTAAAAAAGTTTGCCCAGGGTACTTAGAGGGAGGGAGGGGGAGAGAGAGAGAGAGAGAGAGAGAGAGAGAGAGTGTGTGTGTGTGTGCGTGTGTGTGTGTGTGTGTGTGTGTGAATTCAAGGCAAACATCCCCCAGCTCTCCTCAATGCATTCTCATTCTGATTTGGCAGCTTTGTCATTGCCAGTTTGACTCCTAACTTCTGGAAACCCCTAAGGAATAATTGGCTTAAGTAGAACTGAGAAACTGGGAAGCTAACACCCAGTAAGGTCTTCGGTTTACCTGAAAGGATCAACTAAGGGACCTTGTGATGTTTGAGAGAGTGGGGAAGTTTAGCTTCCAGAATTCTGGCAGCCGAAAGCCAAATTTCTTAACCGTGTGTGTTTCAAAATTCAAAGATACTGTAAAATATAAGGTCATTTATGATTTCACAGATGCCCTAGGTCTACTAGTAGATTTTGTGAGTTTAACTTATTTCATCTGTCGTTTATTCATCTTATTGCAAAATCTTCAGGCTAAATTCCAGATGAGTTGCTGCTTCCATGATGGCAGTAATGTCTTGCAATCTAAGTTACAGATGATTATTTTCTGTGTTCTGGTTGGGACTGAGTGGGTCACAGCCATTCAGATATCACTTGAGAATTGAGTCTGTTCTTTTTGCTTTAATTGAGGTTGTTCCATGAAAGGAAGCCAGATACCATTAGACAGGACATCCTGTGATTCCCTTAGTTTACGATGGCCAAGGACAGGATTTTTTTTTTTTTTAAATATAAGATGATTTCTTGTTTTCTTTCCTGTTAAAATGGGAGCCCAGAACCAATGATGTCCATTTGGCTTTAAGGAGTCTAACAAACAACTGAACCCTTGGCCAAACATCACTTGAAGAATTCTAGAACGTAAAAAAATGTCCATGTCTTTTTATGTGAGCCAACAATGATTTGGTCATTATTAGCAATTAAGTGACCACCAGTTCTGTTGTCTTGAAGTAATAATTAACTGAAAAAGCAGAAATGACCAAACTAGAAGTTCTTGGAATTAAACATGCTACTATAAAAATTGTGGAATCCGGTACATTATGGTACATCTACCTACACAATGAAACGTAGTGCAAATATTACACATGAAAAAGATAGAAAAATGTTCACAGGGACGCCTGGGTGGCTCAGTCGGTTAAGCATCTACCTTCAGCTCAGGTCATGATCCCAGGGTCCTGGGATCAAGCCCCTGATCAGGTTCTCTGCTCAGTGGGTACTCTGCTTCTCCCTCTCTCTGTTTGCTCTCTCAAGTAAATAAATAAAATCTTAAAAAAAAAATGTTCACAATATGTTAAGAGAAACAAGCTGACTAGTACCAAAGTATATATCTATTGTATTGGTTTTCCAGGGCTGCTGTAACACTGTTACCACAAACTAGGTGGCTTGAAATTCATTCCCTCAGAGTTGTGAAGACTAGAAGTCTGAAATGAAGGTGTTGGAAGGGCTGTGCTCCCTCTCAGGCCCTGGAGGGGAATCATTCTTTGACTCTTCGTGTCTGGAGGCCCTGTGTGTTCCTGTTACTGCCTCACTCCAATCTCTGCCTCTGTTACCATACGACCTCCTTGTCTGTGTGTTCTTCTTAGAAAGACACCAGCCATTGGATTTAGGGCCCTAATCCAGTATAACTTCCAGCTAATTACATCTGCAAAAACTGTTTCCCAATAAGATCATATGCTAAGATTTCAAGTGGATGTGAATTCTGGGGGGGGTGCAGTCATCATTCAACCTATTACATGTACATAGATGTATGTGTGTGTGTGTATGTACATATATACCCGTTTTTATAAGTGTGTATAAAATTGATACACATACCCCACACACTCCTATAAAAGGTAAAAGAGGTCTTTAATTTTATTCCTTTCTACTTTTTTTTTTTTAAAGATTTTATTTATTTTGACAGAGACAGCCAGCGAGAGAGGGAACACAAGCAGGGGGAATGGGAGAGGAAGAAGCAGGCTCATAGCGGAGGAGCCTGATGTGGGGCTCGATCCCAGAACGCTGGGATCACACCCTGAGCCGAAGGCAGATGCTTAAAGACTGAGCTACCCAGGCGCCCCTCCTTTCTACTTTTTCTATAGTGGAAAAAATACTGATTTAATATAAAAGTATTTTTTAAATAGCACTTTGACATCTACCTTTAAAAAAAAAGTTTTTGTTTTTAACTAAACTCCTACTTTGAGTTTGTTTTCTTTGCCTCATCAAACTAAGACAATCTTAAAATAATCTTTTGTAGCATACATGCACACATAAATATGTATATGAGTCAGTATTTTATGGTATTAGGTTTAATATGCTTATTAAACTATAATAGTAGCTAAAAATGAAATAACGTAAAGTAGGTCTTTAAAACATTGAGTAAAGCAATGTAATACTTGGTGTCTGATTTAAGTCTGGGGAGGCAAGAAAAAAAAAGTTACACTCAGTTGTTGAATTCACATCTAATTTCTGAAATGTTAAAGTCTCTAAATCAAATTAATCCTAGAAACTAAACCTAGAAACTAGGCATGGGGACAGGATGGGGAGGCACTTGACCAAATTTCATTTGTTCGTATTGGCACAAATACTGAGTAACTCCTAACACACACATCCGCTCTAGAGCTAACTTCATCCACCCTTCTTATTCTTTAGACTTTTTTGTCTGTAGTAGGAGCCCTAGTTATTTAGCCGAATGGTTCATAAGGGCTTCTCCTAATTTCCTTTCCCTTAATCAGTGCTGAATGCTCATTAATCACTTGTTTTTCTGTCTTTGAGTATCTCAAGTTTAACAAAACATTCTAAACTCAGTAGAGACCACGATCCCCCATATGTGTTAGACAACAACAGTATATTAAGTTTTGTCACTTGCTCCTGTAAGTCCTCATAACAAAGAACTGCAGAATCAGAAAGGGAGGCTTCAATTCAAGAAACTTCCTAGCTTCCACTCTTTACCAAACCCAAGAGTTTTACCATGTATCTGGTCCTGTTATTTCTGTACCCGATTCAGTTTGGACATGGCACAGCTTTTATCCATTCTTGACTCAAACGCTCAATATCTGTACTTCCCTTTGGAGAATCATAGTGTCAGCACACTGATGCGATAAATGTTTTGACTTTCGACCCGTAACAAAGCAGTAGACAGTGAAGTGGAAGGGTATTGCAAGGTGCATGTGTGTGTAAACTGATTTTTGTTGGGTACATCTGATTTTAAAAAAAAAAAAAAGTCTGTGGGTCTCTTCATTACAGTAAATAAATAGTAGAGTCCTGGGATTGAGCCCCGCGTCAGGCTCCCTGCTCAGTGGGGAGCCTGTTTCTCCCTCTCCCTTGCCTGCCACTACCCCCTGCTTGTGCTTGCTTGCTCGCTATCTCTCAGTGTCAGGTAAATAAATAAAATATTTTTTAAAAAATAAAAATGATTTTTACTGTAATACAGACCTTTGGATAGGCACTAACCTCTAAGAGAAATACCAAGAGATTAATTTTTAAAATAGATTTCTCTAAACATATAGTCAAGATTCCAATTTAATGTCTTTTATTAGGGTTAAAAAAATTATAAGCAGTAATGTATGTGGTCTCTGTCCATTTTGACTAAACTAATACAAAGGCGTATCGAGAGACTGGAGTCTGAAATAAGTAGTAACTAGAAATGTAAAATGTGGTGATTCCTAAAATATTAGCATGGCTTATACGTTACAGCTGGCAGGCTATTGAGCCAAAAATCGTTCCCAGCAATAAACTAAGTAGTCACCCAAATCTCTACATTTCAAACTCTTCTTCAGGAAAACTCATTTGGTTGAAGTGAAAATGTACAAGAAGGCCTTGGTAGAACTATAAAAAGGAAAACTGGTTTTATTGAAGAGCACAATTGTGTCCCATTTGGAGTTCTTTTTCCTTCCCACTTACTCTAATGACATAATAGAGTAGAAAGGGGCTTTGTTGAGAGAATCAAGAATCCTAGAATCAGCTGTAGCTCCAAATCCCAGTTCTTCCACTCAGTTGTGACTGGACACAAGTCAGTCACTAGACCTGAGTCTGTGTGTCTTTTCCCACATAATGGCACAAAAGCAGTAGCTATCACGTAGCATTGTTGTGAAGACAAAATGAGAAAATGTGTCTTAGCTACTTCCATGAAGAAAAGGACATCCAAAGAGGTGAGGCGCATGTGTCCCAAGTGTTTATGGATCCGGCCGTTAGTCCCTCTGATTCCTAGATCAGTGCTTTCCTGAAGCTGCCGTATAGCCACTGAGCTTTTCATGTCCGTGTTGAAGACCTAAAATGGCATATTTCTCTACGTGATTCTTTTTTAGACCTAAAAGAAAGAGGCCTTGAATCCGCTCAACCCTAATGTATTCCCTCCCAACTATCAGGTATTGAGCTAGAGACCTACATAGGCTGTTGCTTACGTGGTAGATTTCAGGCACCTTGTGAATTTCCCCTCCCCATGAAACTCTCCCACACTTATGTTCGTTGGGCATTTACTTTTTGTTGTGCACCCACTTCGTGCCAGGCACTGCTTTAGACAAAGGAGAGACAGCAGTTAACAAAATATATTCAGTAAAGTATCTGCCTTCATAGAGCTTACATTCTGGGGGACAGACGACCAGTAGAGGAGACAATAATGGACTGTGTTAAGAGCGCAAAGGGAGAACAGGGTGACGTGGGAATAACTGGGGGAGGCCACTTCAGAGGGTGACAGGGAAGGCTTGCTGAGGAGTTAACATTTAAGCTGGACCTGAAGCATGAGATGCAGCCAGTGGTGCCCAGTGCTGGGAGAGCCCTCTTTGCCCGAGGCCTTGCGGGATTAACCTTGACACTATCATCCCTCATTGGTTTTTTTGTTACGAGAAGGTTTAGAGAAGGCAGACAGCTAAAGATGCTAAGGACCTGGTGAGGAATCAGCAGTACCAAGAGCACCAGTAGCTCAGAATCAGAAGGGGGGTGGGTGGGCACTTCCAAAGAAATTCACCTACCCCACAACTGTGCCTAGTGTTGGCATGTTCATTCAGCCATCACATATTCTTCTGCTTTATCTTATGCACCTAATTTTATGCGTGATGGATTAATTATTGAGCATGATTGCCCACCATGGTGGGTGCGACACCCATGCCTGAAAGGTTGACCTGGGGTCATGCTGAGGGGTGGGGAGGCTTGGGACCTGACTGGAAATGACTTGGATCATGGGAGAGAGCTAAGGTCAGTGTGAGAGGGAACAGAGCCAAGTAGGGCTGGGAAAATAAACAGAAGGCATATGGTCAGGAACGAATGGATGTACTGGGAGCCAAGTTGGGGGCGGGGGGGGCACTGAGCAAAAGTTGGTGCCCTGAGGAGACCAGCCAAGCCTTGTGGCATGGGAATGAGCCCTGGGTCATTGAAATTATTTTCAGAGCATGGACCGAGCCACCCACTGTTTGAAACAGATGGACGTTTAAGCAGATATAATCAGCTATAATCAGCTGCATTTCTGACCGTAAGAAGAGATGTATGCCTCTGTGTGTGTGTGTGTGTGTGTGTGTGTTTATGGCCTTAGCCTTTTACTCTTCCGTTATGTGCAGCTGAGTTTCATATCAGTGAACATCACAAATGCCACCAAGAACTGTTTTAGAATTCAGAAATTTCTTCATTCTTGGGATAAAAGCCAAGTTTCCAAGTCATTTCAGGGCCATCACTATTGACTCATTAATTCCGAGTTTGAAAAAACCCAAACCTATATATGCTGTTTTGAAAGTTGCATTTGTTTTGCCTCCTTGCAGTATTGTGGGCAGTCCCGCTAAGGAGGCGCCTCCTGAATAGTGTCTGACGGAATTGACCCAGATAAAGATGAGGCTGTTAAAATGGACGTAGATCTCCAAGGCTAACTCAGAAGGAATTCTGCAGGTGGTTAGACAAATATGTGTTTTCATCTTCTCTTTTTAAAGAATAATACTTGGAATACATGGTGATATGGCAAGAGCAAATTTAATCTGTTGTGTGTTTTTTCTTTAATAGATTTTATTTATTTATTTGACAGAGAGAGCATAGGGAGGGTAGCAGAGGGAGAGAGAGGAGCAGACTCCCTGCTGAGCAGGGGGCCCAGTGCGGGACTTGATCCCAGGACTCTGAAATCATGACCTGAGCCGAAGACCAACGCTTAACCAACTGAGCCACTCAGGTGCCCCAAATTTAATCTGTTTTTTAGAAGTGACAGTTAATGGTGAAAGAGATGAGCACCTTGAAAAAGTATTTTCTGTTGATTCGCTCTGAGAGATGGCAGTTATTAGCTGGCGTTAGGACTTCAGATTGTCACACTAAATGAAACTTTGTGCACACGTTAAAAGCATTATCATTAAGCAGCGACTGATACTGAAAAGCACATTAATAATTCCAGTGGTTAGCCTGCCTAGAAAAACCTGGAATAATGAGCAGGCAGCTCCAGCCTCTGATGAAACTCATGTTCGATCCAGTGTTTTTCCAGGCAGCTTAGTATTAAAGTTCCTTACATTGGTTTTCTTCACCAGCTCCACATTGTGAATAACAGCCTAATCTCGAGAAAATATATCACAATATCCATTTTAACAAAATAGACCTGTTTTGTCATCGTGGCCATGTCCTGCTGTTTCTCTTCCGTCCCTGTCTGAGGTCATCAGGCCTGTGTTCAGCTCTGCTACTCCAGGAGGCCCTTCAGCTGGCTGGTGGAGCTCTCCAGGGAGGGTCCTTGCCTTGTCCGTCTAATCCTGTGACAGAGTCACAGAGCCACGTAAAAATAAAATAGATGCACGTCTGCCCACGGCAGCTTAAGTGTGTTATTATTACCTGAAGACAATAAATGACCTCTTAAATTCTCATCCCAGCCCTGCAGTCCATGCATACATCAATTTTTCCGCAAGTTAAATGGAAACCTTAATACCCAGTTTTAAATCAAACTCTGTATAGTTCCCGTGATGTCTCTCCAGGGAGATTTCATCTTGTCAAGATTTGTCTTTCAGAGATACCCTCTTTAACTCTGGCCTCACTGGGTCCTGATCTCCCTCCCCAAACAAATATTGTGTCCCTGCTCCCCCCCATTTCAGGTCACAAGTAAAGAGAAAGTGATGAATTGAGAATTATCTGGAGATAGTCTTTCTTTGGTGAAATGTTTAAATCCTACCCCTCACGGTATTGAATCTAGAGAATGAATTATGCACAGCTGAAAAGCAGGGAAGTTTCTGGTTCAGGGGACACATTTACCCGTCACTCCCTGCTGATGCCCAGTTCATTATGAGGGACGGCCACAGGAGATTTCACATCCGCCTTTTGTGAGAGAGGGAGCCAGGAAGGAGGCACTCAGGCAGAATCTAGTCCTGTTGTTACAAGGCTTTTCAAAGGAAAACTCCCTCATTTAAGTGACTGTCTGCGGTGGGACCGCATCTCTTCTCTGCCCCTCAGATGGCATGGATAACATAGAATGTGGAGGTGGTCCTGGAGAACAACTTTGGGGGTTTCTTCCTTTCGATCAGTATTTGATCTGCTGCTGCTTCAAAATATTTATAGGTTATTTTAGAAAGATGCTCCTTATAAGAGAAGGAAATATTCAAGGGTGCCTGGGTGGCTCAATCGTTAAGCGTCTGCCTTTGGCTCAGGTCATGATCCCAGGGTCCTGGGGTCAAGCCCTGCGTTGGTTGGGCTCCCTGCTCGGTGGGGAGCCTGCTTCTCCCTCTCCAGTTCCCCCTACTTGTGTTCCCTCTCTTGCTGTCTCTCTTTCTCTCTCTGAAATAAATAAAATCTTAAAAAATATATATATATTCAGTGTTCTACCAACGATGGGCTAAATCTCTTTTTAAAATCTTATAATTGTGACTGCTTAGAAGTATTTGCAAAATGGCCATTTCTGTTAAAATGACAAAAAATTATTTCCAGGGAAAAAGCTATGTTTGCAAGTCTGTTTGAAATAATGCACTTCCCTACCCCCACTTTATCTTGTAGGTAGGAACAGGCCAACCTTGACAATCCTAAAAAACTTAAGGCAAACAACACCATGTGAGGTAGGAACCAAAAGTGAGGCCTTGACCTGGACCAAGTGTACGTGCAATGACTGGTAAAGAAAAGGTGTTCCTGCGCTCACAGCTGCTTTTTCCACCTTCGCACGTACGGAGACGTGGTACAAACAACTTCTGAGACATTTTGAAAGGAACGCCAACACCTGGTCAGGACATAGCTTTGTATGAAGCACTGATACCTTTAAATATTACTGAAGAAACCACTTGGGTTATGGATTATTATAAGGGCTTCAGAAATCCTTAATGTGCCTGAACTCCAGTCACTTTCTCAGGTGGAAGAGAAATCATTACATTATTCTTTGTATGTCTTTTCCACGCGGCTCTTTGTTTTCATTTATGAGAATTTGGGTGAAGATTGGACTGCATGTGTTTATCTTAGGCTGGTAGAGGGCTGTTCTCCCAGTGATGGGGGAACATGTGGAGAAGAGGGACCTGTTAATGAGAGTGAAGACAGAGAGCCATGAATACGGGTGTAGCTGTCAGATGTCAGTGTAAAATGTGTGAATGGAATGTATTGGCCTAGGGTGGGTTGAATTTTCAGAATGGTTTGTATTGAATGTTACGTTTCCAGTTGCATCCAGGCTCCTTTAGGGAGTGGCCTAAAGAAGGTAACCTTCGTCAGGAAGGTATTTTAACAGTTCAGCTTCAGAATAAGTTTGGGGTAAATCTAAGCCAAATGGGGCCTCCATACAGAGCAGCAGACAGTAGTCAACCACTTAGAGAAGGCTGTTCTTCTGCAGATGGTCATGTCTAAACTTGGGAAGCCTGGCAAACTCAGACGTTAGTTGTAGGGGGAAGAAATCAAAATAAGTTCCACATGCCTCATTCCCAAAATTAATTTCTCAGACTCCTCTCCTTATAGCCACACACCCAAAACAGGGCCAGAGCCAGGATCCTGGGACACCTGGCCTATCGTGAGCCTTACTGAAAGAAACCGTTTCTTTCAAAAGGAGTGATCAAAGTGTAGAGGGAAGGGGCGCCTGGGTGGCACAGCGGTTAAGCGTCTGCCTTCAGCTCAGGGCGTGATCCCGGCGTTATGGGATCGAGCCCCACGTCAGGCTCCTCAGCTATGAGCCTGCTTCTTCCTCTCCCACTCCCCCTGCTTGTGTTCCCTCTCTAGCTGGCTGTCTCTATCTCTGTCTAATAAATAAATAAAAAATCTTTAAAAAAAAAAAAAGTGTAGAGGGAAGAAATGAGGAAAAGTAGCTGCCTCCTCCATACCCCATGTGTGGCTGTGATTTATTTGTAAGGGTTAGGGTGGGGAGGCCAGGGGGAGACAAAATGAATTAAGTAAGAAATAATTTCAGTTAAGGGCCACACATGCTGCTAGCTAGGACATCTTATATATTTGTTAAATATTGGAGAGATACTGCTCTGGAATAATTCACAAACTTTGCCAAATTTGTTCTTGGACAACAAAATTGTGGAATATTTTGTAATTGGTTTAGGGGCCTGTGACTTGGAAGGTGATAGAATTCATACTTTGGTTTCCATGGCTTGGGGCTTGCCAAGTCTTTATCCAGGCTTTGCTCAGTAGGCGAACTCAAGTCTGTCGCATAAAATTCCTTTTGTTTCAATAAGCAGAAATGCACTTCTCATTGATCTGGCTGAGGAACTGCTGGAAGCATGAACTGGCTGTACCTCTCCCCTTCCCACCACCACATGTTGAATACAGAGACAAAATCAACACGTGGGTCCCCAGCCTGAGGCTGTCCTCTTTCTGAAGTCACTATGCACAGACAAGTCAGAATTGGGACTTTGCCTGCTGGAGGTATAAAGGGATTTTTGTCTTTCTGTATATCTTTCTTGCTCTTATTTGCAAAATATCTATATAGCCAGCTTTTCAGAAAGACATTCACACAGTCAGGAAAACAATGTGTAAATATACTGTTGTTACTGTTTTTTTTTAAAGTAGGAACAGTGAATGCAAATTCACTTGAAAATAAAATTTAAGGGGCACCTGGGTGTCTCAGTCGGTTAAGCATCTGACTCCTGCTTTCAGCTCAGGTCATGATCTCAGGGTCCTGGGGTCAGAGCCCCACCTTGGCCTCTGCACTCAACAGGGAGTCCTCTTGGGGATTCTCTCCCTCTTCCTCTGCCCCTCCCCCCTGCTGGCGCTCTTTCACTCTCTCTCTGAAATAAATCTTTAAAAAAAAAAATTTAAAGCTGTGTCAAAATACAGTGGCCCTGTCATGCTAGGGAATTGTCCTTTATCTACTTGCAGTGTTGCTGTACTTAACAGGTTTTAAACACCTAGTTGAAAATCTGACTGAAAGCTGCAAATTAGAGGACAATGTTTTGACTTCCTTTTCTGCAAGGATGGCACACAGAGAAGTGTTTATGGCCCAGGAGCTGGATTGCAAGTTTTATAAGAATAAACTGTTATTACCTTGTAAAAGACATGCTGAAGATCCAAACAGAGTAAACCTTGCATGTTGCATTGTCTTTTTATTCTGTAGAATTTGGTATTACTTACCTTTCTTAGCCATTCATTTTTCTTGACTGAGTCTTCAGAAATTAGTAAACTTAAGAATTAGTATTTTGAGGGGCACCTGGCTGGCTCAGTTGGTAGAACGTTGTGACTCTTGATCTCAGGGTTGTGGGTTTGAGACCTGTGTTGGGTATAGAGATTACTTAAAAATAAAATCTTTAAAAAATTAGTATTTTGAATTTTTCTTAATTGAAGCCTAATTGACGTGCAATATTCTACTGGTTTCATGTGTACAACATGGTGATTTGACATACAGTGTGAACTGATCACAGTAAGTCTAGTTACTTAGTTACCAT
Source organism: Ailuropoda melanoleuca (assembly GCF_002007445.2). Classification (NCBI taxonomy): domain Eukaryota; kingdom Metazoa; phylum Chordata; class Mammalia; order Carnivora; family Ursidae; genus Ailuropoda; species Ailuropoda melanoleuca. The sequence goes on from NC_048231.1 coordinate 69,242,216, forward strand.
ACAGAGTTACTAGTTACCATACAAAGTTAATACAACGTTATTGACTGTATTCCCCATGCTGTACATTACGTCACCCAGGCTTATTTTATAACTGGAAATTTGTATCCCCTGATCCCCCTTCACTCACTTCACAGACACCCTCCCTTTTCCCCTCTAGCAATTGCCACTGTGTTCTATCTAGGAGTCTGGGTTTTGTTTTCTTAGATTCTACTTGTAAGTGAAATCATGTGCTACTTGTCTTTCTCTGACTTCACTTAGTGCAAAACTCTCATAGTCCATCCATGTTGTCACATGTCACAAATAACAAGATCTCCGTTTTATGATTGAGTAGCTCTGGGGGGTGTGTGTGTGTGAGAGAGAGAGAGAGAGACATCCTTATCCATTCATCATTCATGCACACATAGGTTGCTCCATATCTTGGCTACTATCATTAATGCTGCTGTGAACATAGGGGTGCATATATCTTTTCACATTTGTGTTTTTGTATTCTTTGGATGAATATCCAGGTGTGGAATTTGAATCATATGGTAGTTCTATTTTTAATTTTTTGAGGAACCTCCATATTCTTTTCCGGGGTGGCTGCACCAATTTACATTCCCACCAACAGTGCACGAGGATCCCTTTTCTCCACATCCTCACCAGCACTTGTTATTTCTTGTCTTTTTGATGCTGGCCATTCCAACAGGTGTGCAGTGATACCTCATTGTGGTTTGGTTTTTTTTTTAATTTTTTTTTTAAAGATTTTATTTTATTTATTTATGTGACAGAGAGCGCTGCAGCGAGAGAGGGAACACAAGCAGGGGGAGTGGGAGAGGAAGAAGCAGGCTCCTAGTGGAGGAGCCTGATGTGGGACTCGATCCCGGAACGCCGGGATCACGCCCTGAGCTGAAGGCAGATGCTTAACGACTGCGCTACCCAGGTGCCCCCTCATTGCGGTTTTGATTGGCATTTCTCTGATGATTCATGACGTTGAGCACTTTTTCATGTGCTTATTGGTGATCTGTATGTCTTAGAAAAAAGTGTATTCAGATCCTCTATTTTTTAATTGGATTAGTTTTGTGACTGAGTTGTATGAGCTCTTGATATATTTTGGATATTAACCCCTTAATTTGATATGACTTGCACGTGTCTTCTCCCAGTTCTCATTTCGTTGATGGTTTGCTTTGTTGTGCAGAAGCTTTTTAATTTTACGTAGTTATACTTAGTTATCTTTGCTTTTGTGGCCCTTGCCTTTGGAGTCCGATCTGAAAAAACATTCAGACCAGCAATTGAGGAGCTTACCACCTGTGTTTTCTTCTAGGAGTTTTATGGTTTTACATCTCAAATTCAAGTTTGTAATCCATTTTAAGGTAATTTTTGTATATGGGTAAGGTAGTGTTTCAGTTTCATTCTTTTGCAAGTAGCTGTCAATTTTCCCACCACCATTTATAGAAGAGACTGTCTTTTTCCTATTGTATGTTCTTGCCTCCTTTGTCTTAATTGCTCATACATACATGTGTAGGTTTATTTCTGGGCTCTCTGTTCCATTGATTTATGTGTCTGTTTTTATGCCAGTGCCATACTGTTTTGATTGCTATAGCTTTGTAATATAGTTTGAAACCAGGGGACGTGAGACCTCTGGCATTATTCTTCTTTGTCAAGATTGCTTTGGCTATTTGGGGTCTTCTGTGGATCCATACCAATTTTTATATTCTAGTTCTGTAAAAATTCCATTGGAATTACATTGAATCTGTAGATTGTTTTGGGTAGTATGGTATAGTATCTTAATGATATTCTTCTAGTCCATAATTACAGAATATCTCTCCATTTGTCTTTTTCAGTTTCTTTCATAGATGTCTTATATGAATTATTTTAATTCCTACTTTCAGAAGTATGAGGAATCCACATTTGTCAGGAAAGGCTGTAATTCCTCCTCTGCTTTCCTCACAAGATTCTTTCAAGGATCAAAATGGGAGTATGAAATCACTTTAAAATAATAGAAAAATTTTTCCTTGTGTTATCCAAACATTTCTAAATAAGCGGGGGCTGGTACTTTTATATTGTAATCTAGATTGACTGTGAAGAAATTGTAATGAAATCTTTTAGGATTTTAGAGTGTGTCCGCAGAAAACTAAGGTTATTAAATATGCTTTCACCAGCCCTGAGTTTAACATTTGGAAAAAGATCCATTTTCCTCTGTGAACTTTTAGTCATCTGAATGCTTTAGGCTTGAATATACTGAAGTTGCACCTGTAGAAAAAGTGGGAGCTGAAGAATTTGGGAAGAGAGAAGCATGGATGGCAGAGCAGGAATAGAATTCTTCTTGTGCTTTGGCGCCCACCTGACTTCGTAGAGGTTAGGAAGAGCACCAGCCCTCTGCGGAGAAGGGGCCTGGGCCCAGCACTCTCCCTCTAAAATCAGAAGGCATTGTGCATTTGGATGGGAAACTAATGAAGGGAGCAAAAGACAACCACAAAGGGAAATGACTTGCGAGTATCTTGGTGAAATTTAGAGGAAGATTGATAAGAATGTTCTAATCAGCATGAATTATCATTAGAAATTAACTATGCTGGGGTGCCTGGGTGGCACAGTGGTTAAGCGTCTGCCTTCGGCTCAGGGCGTGATCCCAGCGTTATGGGATCGAGCCCCACATCAGGCTCTTCGGCTATGAGCCTGCTTCTTCCTCTCCCACTCCCCCTGCTTGTGTTCCCTCTCTCGCTGGCTGTCTCTATCTCTGTTGAATAAATAAATAAAATCTTTAAAAAAAAAAAAAGAAAAGAAATTAACTATGCTGGTTCCATTGCTGTAAGTGTGAAGTAGGTATAGAAATCTATTTAGTGTGTTGTTTTATTTTGCAGAACATAATAGGGGTACCGGCTGGCTCAATCAGAAGAACATGATCTTAGGGTCCTGAGTTCAAGACTCATATTGGGTGTAGAGATTACTTTTAAAAAGAGAAAAGAAAACTTAAAATATTCCTAACCTTCGTTCACTCACCCTCCTCTTGGTCTGCCCTCCATTCTGGTTTCCCCACAGGTCGCCTAAAGCAGGTTGCTCTTACTGCTGGGGTTTCTGGGGACTGCAGCTGTGTTGGTTAGAGAGGGCATGTGGTAGAGGTTAGAGTGGTTGAGTCTAGTAACTAATGAACTGGAGTTTTTCTGAAGTAAAAATCAGGTGGTATTTCATTGTTTCCCTGGTCTTCCTAATGAGCTCCTTCAAGGCACATAGTGCTTTCCCTGCCTTTGTGAGCTGAGGGTCTGTTTGGATATGGAAAGATTGTTGACCTTAGGTGAATGTTATCAATAAAGACCTGGAGGAAAGTGTGATTCACTGGCAGAACCTCCAGCAAAGGAATGACTTGCTTCCCTGTTCTCATGGATTTCTTAAAAGCACTTGTAACTCTCCCACCTGTTCCTTGGTTGCACACTTCTTTCTGTTAGGAAACCACAGAACATCTCTATTCACTTGTATAGGGATTATCTTTCTAAATCACAGACATGATTGGATCTCTCCTGCTTTGTGGTTAGCTGTTTTTAAATCATCTGGATAAAAAATTTCATCCCAATTTGGTTGGATGTCATCTAAGCACAACTCTGGGCCTTGCAGCCTCATCCTGCAATGGTAGAGTGCATGGTAGAGCAAAGCTTGCCAGTATTGCCTGAGGAAGAAACCGTCAGAAGAGTACATCAACTGCCAGAAGTTAGGCCAGCAAACGAAAATGACTTCAAGCAGTTTAGAATGTTCTAAATTTTGAATTATCTTTACTAAGGTTTTGTATCATTTACAAAGTCATACAAAGTTGATTATATATTAAAAGCAAATGGTTTTATTTAATAAATGATAGACTAAAGAAAACAGTGCGTGTTATTAACCAGATACTCAAAAACCTTTAATTGTGTTGTAAAAAAGCAGTAACTATGGTCCCATTATCTGAAATGCCAATACTATAAGTTTTTTTCTTAGGTCTTTAGGGGAAGAGAATTTAGAGATGAGGGTGCTTTTGGGGATAGATGGATATTTATTTTCTATTTATAAAAAAAATCTCCAGGGCACCTGGGTGGCTCAGTCAGTTAAGTATCTGACTTCAGCTCAGGTCATGATCTCAGGGTCCTGGGATTGACGGTTGCATTGGGCTCCCTGCTGAGCAGGAAGTCTGTGTCTCCCTCCCCCTCTGCCCCTCCCCTCCTTGTGCGCTCTGTCTCTCTCTCAGATAAATAAAATCTTTAAAAAAAAAAGTCTTAATTTAGCACAGTAGGTGGAAAGCAGATTTTTATTGCTATAGACATAATAAGCATTCCAAACACAACCCTTTTACAAACACATAGATTTTTGTGTAAAACGAGATTTTTCTGTCCTTATATAGCCATGCTTAAAAATATTTATTTCTCAATACCATTTGTGACTAAAGAAATAACCCTTGGAGAAATAACGGTTTTTACGTCTAAGGCAGGAAATGTCCAAGTTGGGCCTGGAACATTTTGTCATACCAGAAAGCAAGGAAATGATCAAACACTACTGGGACCTTGTCAGAAGAACTCAAAAACCAGCTTGAATAAGTTCTTGCAAGCTCACACCAATAAAGATATAAACTGTGGTGGATTGAAACCTACATACTTGCTATGAGTTTATAATTCTACTTCAAAAGGTAAAAACCTTTTTAGTTATGTTTGGATAATAGTAGAGAACTACCTCATTATTTTGAAAAATGGTAAATCAAATCAGGCCTCTATCCTGTCTTTGTTATGTGAACAGCACCTCAGAGGGGAAATTTCTCTTTGCAGAACTAGTGTAGGTGATAAATCAAAATTGAATAGAATATGACTGAAGTCTCTGAAGAATTGGTGGATCTAAACAAATATTGTTAATAGCTAACAGTATCCCAAATGGAGTCAGACGTTATATGTCTCCTGATGGAAGTTCAAACACTGCACAGTAGTCCTGCCTCCGAACCCCCAATTAGAACTTGAATCCTATCTGGCCTGTAGATCAAATGACCCATTTATAGGAACCCAGGGGATAGAGGAATATGTCAAACCTCACCAATGGGATGCAGTGAGCAAAATCCAGATTGTAGAAACTATATAAGAAACAACCCAGTTCCTTCAACAATTAAAAAAAAGGGGGGGGATATTAGAAATGGAGGAGAAATCTACAGAGAAAAGAAATTTAAAGTACATATCAAAGATTCACCATGTCTGAACCTTATTTGTCCAAACTGAAAAAAATTATAAGACGTTATAATGTATATTTGATATTAAGAAATTACTTCTATTTTCAGATGTGATCATGCTATTTGAGTTTTTTTTAATGTCCTTGTCTTTCAGAGACACATACTGAAATACAGCAAAACGATAAGATGCTTGACACTTACCTCAAAACAAACTGGCTTGGGGAATGGAGGGTAGGATTTGGGGTGGAGTATTGACTAGTGTAAATGGAACAGGATTGACCAATATTGATAACTGTTGAAGCCAAGAAGTAAACACAGATGGTTTTTTGATGTATCAAAAAACTTTCAAAATAAGTTATATAAATGTGTATATGTGTATATATATGTATATATGGGTATATATATGCACATATGTGTATATATATGTGTGTGTGTGTATATATATATATATATATACACACCCATATATATATATATATAAAATTGGGGGGGTGCCTGGGTGGCTCAGTCGGTTAAGCGTCTGCCTTCAGCTCAGGTCTTGAACTCAGAGTCCTGGGATCAGCCCCACGGTGAGCTCTCTGCTCCGCAGGGAGCCTGATTCTCCCTCTTCCTCTGCCTGCTGCTCCCCCTGCTTGTGAGCTCTCTCTCTTACTGTCAAATAAATGAAATCTTTAAAAAAAAAATTTGGGGGCGCCTGGGTGGCACAGTGGTTAAGCGTCTGCCTTCGGCTCAGGGCGTGATCCTGGCGTTATGGGATCGAGCCCCACATCAGGCTCCTCCGCTATGAGCCTGTCTTCCTCTCCCACTCCCCCTGCTTGTGTTCCCTCTCTCGTTGGCTGTCTCTATCTCTGTCAAATAAATAAATCTTTAAAAAAAAAATTTTTTTTTTCAAAATAAAAGTTGATACACACATCTTACATAAAATTATGTAAGTAGGGGCCTTTGAGTGGCTCAGTTGGTTGAGTATCTGAGTCTTGATCTCAGCTTCATGAGATTGAGCTCCACATCTGGCTCCGTGCTCGGTAGGGAGTCTGCTTGAACTTCTCTCTCTCTCCCTCTGCCCCTACCCACCCCATGCACATTCTCTCTTTCTTATGTATTTATAAATATATAATTTTTTAAAGATTTAAGAATTATATGTTGCACAGAATTAGTAAAATTGCAAAGTTTCAACCAGGTTTAAAAGTTAAAAAATTTTTTTTACCAGTGTACACATATTAGAATGGCCAAAATCCAAAACACTGTCAAAACCAAATGCTGGTGAGGATGTGGAGCAACAGAAACGCTCATTCATTGCTGGTGGGAATGCAAAATGGGTACAGCCACTTTGGATAGACACTTAGGATGGTTTAGTAACTTCTTATAAAATTAAACATACTCTTATCATACAGTCCATCAGTAGTGCTCTTTGGTATTTACCCAGATGAATCGAAAACTTACATCCACACACAAACCTGCACATGGATATTTGTAGCAGTTTTATTCATAATTGCCAAAACTTGGATGCAACCATGATGTCCTTCATTAGCTCAGTGGTACATTCAGACAGAGGAATAGTGAGCACTAAAAAGAAGTGAGCTGTCAAGCCGTGCAACGACATGGAGGAACCTTAACTGCACATTGCTCAGTGAAAGAAGCCAGTCTGAAAAGGCTACGTACTATATGATTCCAGCTGTATGTCATTCTGGGAAAGGCAGAACTGTGGAACAGTAAGAAGATCCGTGGCTGCCAGGGATTGGTGGGAGGAAGGTATGAATCAGCAGAGCAGAGAGGATTTTTAGAGCAATGAAACTACTGGGTAGGACCCTACGATGGTGGATACATGTCATCATGTATTTGTGACAACTCGTAGCATGTATGACACCAAGAGCGAACCCTACTGTGAACTACAGACTTTGGGTGATGATAGTGCATCAGTGTAGGTTCATTGATTGTAACAAATGTACCAACTGGTATGGGATGTGGATAGTGGCAGAGGTTGGGGCGGGGAGAAGAGGAGGGTATATGGGAAGACTGCTTCCATTCAGTTTTGCTGTGAACAGCTCTAAAAAATAGTTTATTGGTTTAAAAAAAGGAAACCAATTACACAGAGCTATAGATAACAAAATATTTTAAACAAAACTTCTGTACATATCACTCCAGTGAAAAGTTGGGGAAATAGGTGTCATGAAACAGAAGGAGTAAATTAAAGGGAAGACTCATGTAATTAGGCAGTACGTCTTTTAAATTTTTCACATGTTTTTATATATTTTTATAAAAGCTTTGTCCAAAGCTTTGTGTAGGGGAGCACATTTCTGCTTTCAGCATTTGTATTGAAAGCCTACTCTGTGTCTGGACCTGAACTAGACACCAGGGATATACAAAGAATAAAATGGACAAGATCCCTGCCCCCGTGGAACTTCTGTCTTAGGTCTGTGAAGAGAAAAGAATAGGAGATAAAGATGAGGCCTCCTTAATGAAGGAGATGAGGGCGTGCACCTCAAAACTGGGGAATGGTCCTAGCTGAAGCCACAGCAGTACAAAGGCCTTGAAGAGGAAGTGAGCTTGAGGAGTTCAAGAAACAAGCAGGAGGCTGTGCTGATGGAGTGGAGTGAGGGAGAGGGTAGTAAGGAAAGGTGTAAGAATATATCAGGCCTGCTAAAGCTTGGTAAGAACTCTGGATTGTAATGTGAGATGAGCAGCCATGGGAGGGTTTTAAACTAAGGAGAGAAAGCATCTGATTTTTGTCAGTAGGATCACTGTGGCTGCTGTGTTGAGAATATTTGGTGGGGAGCAAGGGTGCACGTTGGGAGACCCAGGAAAAGACTACTGCAAAGCATCAGATGAGCATTGACCAAAGTTGGAAAATACTTTGAAGGTAGAGCCAGTAGACTTTGCTGATGGATCGGAGGTGGTGGTGAGGGAAACAGAGGTAAGAATGGGCAACGTGTTTTTAGCCTGAGCAACTGGATACAACAGAACTCCATTTACATCTCCAGGGGTGTGGGAGGGGGAGCCGTTGGCAAGTAATGGAGTATAATGAAGTACGTAGAAGGATGAAAGGTGACTCCAGTGCACACTGTTACAGACCTGATAACTTTTTAATACTACACATAGATTTAAAGATGAAAGTGAGACCAAATTACATGAGAAAATAGGTATTTCAGAATCTGAAAAACCTTGGAGTCCAGCAGAGGGAGATGTGAAGTGATATGGCATGAATAATAACGTGAAATTTCATCATATCTCAGCAAATATGTAGAAGAGAGAGAAGAGGAAAGGCTCAGCCAAAGCAGACCTTTTCCATCCCTTAGAGTTCTGCCAGGGATCCTGACCTTGAATAGGTATCTTTTGTGCTTCGGAGTTAATTTTTTCCTTATTTGTTTTTTTCTAGTTGGGGAATGGCGGTCAATGTGTATTCTACCTCGATAACCCAAGAGACTATGAGCAGACATGACATCATCGCATGGGTTAATGACATAGTATCTTTAAACTACACAAAAGTGGAACAGCTTTGTTCAGGTAAGAGATTTAAGTATGTATTTACCTAAATGTTTACTCCCTATCATGTGGAATGTTATTTTATGAACCACAGATGATGCATCTTGGGTGGGGAAAAAATATTTATCAGTATTGGTATGTAATTAAAGGGGGGAAAAGTCAAATATAACTAAAGAACATGTGGAGGGATGTGATCATGGGCATCTAAGAGCACAGAACAGTCTCAACACATATTATGAACGGTCTCTATAATGCCTTCTTACTGGTCTTCCAGGCTCTTCTCAGCCGTCCTCTCAGCCACGACACTTCTGTTCCTAAAACACAGACTGGTCTTGCAACCCCTTCTTAAAAAAAACCTCCCAGGCTCCACCTTGTCCTTCCTACAGGATAAAATTCGTTCTTTTTCATGCCTGATAAAGTTTTTTCTATTTTTGCTTCATCCTTAGCTCCTCAATTTCTACGTCTCTCCCCGTACCCCCCGTGCCTCAGTCCCACAAAGTACTCTGTGTTCCCTACAGACTGCCTTTTGCATTCCATAACTTTTTTTCATGATCCCTTTGCTGAAAAGGTCTTTCTTCTTTTCATTTGTGTTAAAATCTTATTCAAACTTTAAACTCCGACTGTCATCACCCCTCTGAAGAGTTCCCCAGGTCCCCCAAAACACTCTGCCCACTCTTCCAGAGGAAGACTTGGGCACGCTGTGTTAGAAGGTCCAACTGTGACTCCCCTGAAGGCACCAGAAGTCCTTGAGGACAGGACTGGGTTTTATTCTTAGATGCCTAAGGTGGCACCCTGCCTGGTATAAAGTAGTCTACAGAGAATACATGTTGAATTTAAAAAAAAATGAAGATTTGACTTCCTTGATTAAGTAGGAGCATCTTATAAAAACGTGCCACTGGTAAAGTAATACATTCTGAGTATTCATCAGAGAAACAGTCTTCCTTTGGATATAGGAAGTATTTTCTTCATGTGAACTTATAAGTAAGAGATTTCCTCTCTGGCTGTGACAGGAAAATGGTATTAGGAAGTATTCCTGAAGTGTGTTTGCGTGACATTCCACAAGACATAACAGACACAAGGAAGTTAGGTTCAGCTGCTACAGCGGGAAGACCTTCTCCTGTCTTTCCCAGGGGGTCCTGTGTGAAGAGATTTCATGAAGTGTAGTGAGAACTTGGAAAGCCCCCAGGAGTCCCCCTCAGATAAGCCCGAGTCCACTGCCCACCAGTGACTATATTCTCCTTTGTCCAGGTCAAGATTTGAGAATCATCTCTAGAGGACAGACTCTCACTACTATTGACACCTCTTCTCCCATGATCGTTTGTCTCTCAAGGAACACAGTGAAGTTGGCTAGGACCGAGGCATTACCTCACTCACCCTCCCTGCACCCAGGCCTCAAACATAAGTCTTGTAATTGGTGAGATCAATAATGGATGCTCACCAACCAGTTCTTCGGCCTTGAGTACAAGCTAAAGAAAAGCTGGCGTAGACCTTGATGATGTGCGAGGCCTGTATCGTTGGCCTGTTGAAAGGACTCCCAACAGTCACTGTGAGAAACAGGCCCTCTTGCGTCTCCACTGCGGATCTCCGCGCAGTCACATTTCATGGTACTGTTCTTGCTGTGCATTCTGGAGCACTCCAGGATTTTACTTTTAATTTGCTGGGGGCAAAAAACCCAGAGGTTTCTGTGGTTAGCAGTTCCTTTGTTAATAGCGCATGCCCCCTTCAGTATCATCACGGTTGGTAGTTCCATTTCTCCACAGCGCCTGACACATACCGTTCCCTCAGAAATGCTTGTTGCAGGGTGAGTGAAAATCCGTTTGCAATTGCTAGGGGCAAAGGCAGAAATGTGTATCTTACTCTCAAAGTGGGTGTATGCAGGTGTATCAGGAAAAGAGATGGGAAGGAGGAGTTCAGTGGTCGATGAGCTCGTGAACAGCTTTCTTAGCATGGAGAGTGTTTGCTAGCAAATGCAATGAGAAGGCAATTAGAACTTTTAGATAGAGTAGTAATAGGTGTAATAAATGTTTGAGTAATAAATGTAATTTCTTTGCTGATCTTTTACTTTTCTAATAAGGCAAAGCCAACAATATTTTAAGCAGCCTTTGTGAAAGATTCTTGTACAGGTCTCTTAAAGCATTGGTATGCATTTTACAACCACTTGCAGCGTGATGAAACCTCCTAGAAACCATTTTGGCCGCTACTAAACAGATAATTTTCATTGAGATAACTCACTGACTACCTAAGGTTACAAGGTTGATGATTCAGAAGAATAAAGTAGATTTTAAAGGTCCCTCTGCTCTGAAATACGTTTTTGCTCAAAAAACTGTAGTATAGAAGTTAACGTGGGGTTTTTGCCTAAATCATGTTAATCCATGTAGTACAAAGATAGGTCTTTAATTTTAGGCAGTAGTTTCCTCAAACTGGAGACCGTGTGCATTTATAATCTCCTATGGGGCTCCTTAAAAATGCAGATTCTTAGGATCCTTGACCTTCTCAGTCAGTTTCTCTGGTTGTGAAACCTAAGATCTGTATTTTAACAAGCACCCCAGGTACTTTTCTGTTGTAGCCAAGAGCTTGCAGTGCATTTTAGAGAAGGCCCAAACCACTAAAATGACGTTAAAATATCCAAAACCTATCAGGCAGTTACCTCATTCATAATTTAGTCTGTGACTCTTCTTTTCAGCAATGGCATTTAGCAGGAAGATGCTGTCTTTCTATTTATTTATTTATGAGTTTATTTATTTATGCCCTTCATTGTTCTAGAAGACATTTAAGGCAGCTAGGACACTGCTACTAGAATAAGAACAAATCACTAAGTGATTAGTGATTTCTCCTCATCATACGTAAAAGTAGTCAAATTCTTTGATAATATTTTTTTTCTTCAACTTTTAATGACTTCAGTTTACTGTGTGTGATTGTATTTTAGTATGCTGTGGGAAAATGCACACAATAACTTCAAATATTTAAACTGATTTTTTCCTTATTCAATAAAATTATTTCTTTTTGCTAAAGACTTATGCTCTAATTCTGGCAGTTCCCCTTTGGCAATCCTCCCGCCCCCCCGTTTGCATTATTTTCTTTTTTATTTCCAGCTAAGAGGTCTCCCTTCAGCTAATACTAAACTTGATGTCAGCTTTTCTTTACAGCTCATAGAGAAGTAAGCTACTGCCTCACATTGGTGTTCCTTTCTCTTCAGAGTTCTCTGCCTTTATATGACGTTCGTTTGTATATAAGCATCTTAGAAGAGAGGTGGTGTCAGAAGGCCTAACACGTGGAGGTAGTTTGCTGTGAGTTTCAAAACAATGAAAGTGACTCACTCTTATCTCCTGTTATTTTATCCCAAGGATGTAACCTTATGAAAATTTCCTTTGAACAGTAAATCTGGGTCATAGAATCAGATGCATATTCAGCGTGCATTCATTTCTTGTGAAAAAGCAACCTCCGTGTTTCAGGTGAAAGATGGGGCTGTATAAATGGAAAGCAGTATGATGGTGGCTGTGCACATACACCTGTAATCACAGGACACCGTGCTGCTCACCTGTCTGTTGTAAAAATGAACAGTATTTGTGGGTTTCCCGTGGTTGAATTGGGGGATTGAACCCCACGAAACACCAGATTGATTCAGCTTCAAAATACTAGGTTGTAGTTCAGTTGCTTCACAAAATTCCCAAGGCTTTTCGTGGGGTGAGATACTTTGTTTTTGCTTCAGTACCAGCTCAAACCAGTGAATGTTCTATGAGGTACTCAAGAGGAAGGATGGACAGCATGGTGCTAAAAATCCAGGAAAAAAAAAAAAACACAAACAGCTTTAACAACGTGAGATACCATGCTGGAGATGACAGAAAAGGTAGCAGGCTATATGGAGAGGAGCGAAAAGAAATGGGGAGAGGAATTTGATGGGAGTGGAAGAAATGTCCCTTTCCTTTTCCTCTACACCCCCCCTTTCCCCTGTACTAATACACCAAATCTCCTTTGAAACTTCTGGCATCCATTTTTCTGTGTCCCCATCCTCTCCTGCCCACTGGGATCTAAGCAGCAAAGCCATTGGGTCTGCTGCTGAGTCACTGCCGGGGCTTGGCCAGCGACCTCGCGACCGGTGGCTAGCGTGGACTGGCCCGTCCTCTCCGTGCAACCTTCCCTTCCTCCTTCCCACCCACTCCACATGACAAGCCAACTGCTGACTTTTTACACCTTCAGAGATACAAACCACGCGTCAGGTGGGCATTGCCTGGACTGTCGCTATGCTGGGTAACAGCTCCGTTATCTTCCGGAGCATTTTAGTATTTTAGTAAAATTTAATTGGAATTAAACTTTTTTTTCAGATGGAAAATTTAGGTATTTTCTTCACTAGCTTAAAGAGAAAGAAACATGGTCAGTATTTGATTCAGTTTCAATTTGTGCTTCTCCAAATTGTTTCAACCTCTGTCTTGGATCAAGTTTCTGGTATTTTTTTTTTCTTCCGGGAAAGCTTCTAGATTCAGCTGGTCATGTTGCAGTCACTGTAGTCCCATTTACAATTCTGGGTCCTTGATGGCTCTCTGGAAGGAGCTAGGCTTCACAGAAACACTCGGGTTCACAAAGGTGTGGCTGTCGGCCATGCCCTGGGCCTGGGCAGGTGCTGCGAGCCTAGCAGAGTATTCTTTGTGACCGTTTCTGGCTGCAGTCTGTGCCTCTTAAATAGGTTAATCCCATCCTAGTGTGCTGTCCCCTGTGCCTTGTTCTTCTGTCTGCAGAGACCTCTTTCAGGAGGACAGGTTCATGATGAAATCAGCTCAGAGTCTAAATTTAGTAGACCTTCTCTTGTTGACTCTCTTGAACTGAAACCAAGTAAGGATGTTTCATCTGTGTCTGTCAGCTCAAGAGCTTACTTAGCTTTATAAAATCAGACTGTTATTTGCTATCAGAAAGTTAAGTCCTCTTGGATCGTGTTGCTCTGGTTATGGATGTAATTGTATTATAATGGAATGTTATTCATGTTGTGACGTATTATGTAGAGAGGTAGGGTTTTTTTTTTTTTATTTGTTTGGGGGTTTTCTTTGGTGACATTTTTTTCCTCCAGTTTTATTTTAAAAGCCATTTACTTGGTCTTTGTAAACCGGCTAATTAAAGAACAGGGGGCAGAAAGGAAGTTGGGTAATGGAGGGAGTGGCCCAGCCTCAGATTTAATCACTACAGTGGGCAGTATACTCCTGTATGCCAACTGAGGCACAGGATGAAAGGGAGTTTCTTTTTTGAGCAGAATATGGCATACAATAGGTTTTTTCCTTCTAAATTTGTGTATTTACATATCTTTTAAATTCTTTATTTAAATTCAGTGTAATTGACATACACTGTATTATTACTTTCAGGAGTAGAATTTAGTGATTCATCAGTTGCATATAACACCCAGCACTCATTACATCCAGTGCTTTCCTTAATGCCCATCACCCAGTTACCCCATCCCCCCACCCACCTCCCCTCCAGCAACCCTCAGTTTGTTTCCTAGAGTTGAGCATCTCTTATGGTTTGCCACCCTCTCTATTTTCATCTTATTTTATTTTTCCTTTTCTTCCCCTGTGTACATCTGTTTCCTTCTCCTGTGTTTTGTTTCTTAAATTCCACATAGGAGTGAAAGCATATGGTATTTGTCTTTCTCTGACTGACTTATTTCACTTAGCATAATACCCTCTAGTTCCATCCGTGTCTTTGCAAATGGAAAGATTCATTCTTTTTGATGGCTGAGTAATATTCCATTGTATACATATACCACATCTTCTTTATCCATTTATCTGTTGATGGACATCTGCGCTCTTTCCATAGTTTGACCATTGTGAACATTGCTGCTATAAACAGTGGAGTGCATGTGCCCCTTTGAATCACTATGTTTGTATCCTGTGGATAAATACCCAGTAGTGCAATTGCTGGGTAGGGTAGCTCTATTTTCAACTTTTTGAGGAAACTCCACACTGTTTTCCAGAGTGGCTGCACCAGCTTGCATTCCCACCAACCCTGTAAGAGGGTTTGCCTTTCTCTGCATCCTCGTCAACATCTGTCATTTCCTGACTTATTAATTTTAGCCATTCAGACTAGCTGACTTATTAATTTTAGCCATTCAGACTAGCGTGTATTTCCCTGATGCTGAGTGATGTTGAGCATTTTTTCATGTATCTGTTGGCCATTTGTATGTCTTCTTTGGAGAAATGTCTGTTCATGTCTTCTGCCCATTTCTTGACTGGATTCCTTGTCTTTTGGGTATTGAGTTTGACAGGTCCTTTATAGATTTTTGATACTAGCCCTTTATCTGATAAGACATTTGCAAATATCTTCTCCCATTCCTTAGGTTGCCTTTTAGTTTTGTTGACTGTTTCCTTTGTTGTGCAATACTGAAAGTAAACATAAGTTGGTGCTTTTGTTTCTGTTGGGTTTTTTGTTTACTGCATTTTGTAATGCTAAATACCCTAGTGGGAAAAAAGTGTATGTATTCACTTCATTGATCAAACTGCCTCTGTAAATTTTGTTTTTTATGTATTTGGACAGTACATCTTTGAAAGCAATCAGCCACATCTTCCTCTGGCTCATTACTGTATTCAGTTCTGATAATCGATTTAGTTTTATTTGGCACAGATGTTTTGAGCCTTTCCTTGGGCTGGGCCCCAGGAACTCAGATAAATAAAACATAAGTCAATCAGAGAAAGACAATTACTATATGATTTCACTTGTATGTGGAATTTAAAAAACAAAACAGGATCATAGGGGAAGGAAAGGAAAAATAAAATAAGACAAAATCAGAGAGGGAGACAAACCATAAGAGACTCTTAATCACAGGAAACAAACTGAGGGTTCCTGGAGGGGTGGGGGTG
This sequence comes from Ailuropoda melanoleuca, assembly GCF_002007445.2. Lineage (NCBI taxonomy): Eukaryota > Metazoa > Chordata > Mammalia > Carnivora > Ursidae > Ailuropoda > Ailuropoda melanoleuca. The sequence goes on from NC_048231.1 coordinate 69,257,684, forward strand.
CGGGAGTGGGTAACTGGATGATGGACATTAAGGAGGACACATGATGTAATGAGCACTGGGTGTTATATACAACTGATGAATCACTGAACTCTACCTCTGAAACTAATAATACACTATATATTAATTGAGTTTAAGTAAAATTAAATTAAAAAAAAAAGACATATTCATTGTCCTCTAGGAGCTCAATACAGCATGGTTCTGTCCTTGCAAAAGACTAGAGACCACGCTGTAGTAAGTGCTGCTTTGGAAGAGCTTTGGGTATGCAAAGGAGGGAGGGGGTGGGGTCATGGGGAGTCAGTAGAGAAGGACCTTCCTTCTGGTTCGTTGGGAGTTGGGAGTTGGGTGGGTGCTTCCTGGATGAATGGCCATAGTTTGGGAAAGACCTGAGAAATCCTCGCTCTTGAGTCAGATGGGGTGAACAGTATGTAAGATAATATGTGTTTTATTAGGTACAGCCTTGAAACACGGAGTCATGTTGTCTTCTATAAGAGAAATACAGGTTTTCCTCATGATCTCATCATATGAGTATGTGAAGAGTGATTTTACTCTATTTGAACCAACTATGCATACATGGGGTAGTCTCAGGAAACCATAGAATTGTTTGTTTCTTTGTGAGAAATGCAACAAATATTTTTTTAAGTTTTATGTATTTAAGTAATCTCTGTGCCCAACATGGGGCTCAAACTCATGACCCCGAGATCAAGAGTTACATGCCCTTCCAACTGAGCCAGCCAGGCACCCAACAACAAATATTTTAAATTCCGTAAAGCTAGTCCTCAGTGATAACTGCTCTGGTCCCTAACTAGATAAGTGTCACGTGACTCCATTAGTGTTTTTCACAGGCACAGATCTACAGATCTGTCCTTTCTGTTCTTACTCATTTCTACTGGAGTCCCTCATAGGTATGATGAACACCATAAAATAGGGGAAATAGGCTAGGAAAATATATCACCTAGAAAGTGATTGTTTTATTGAAGACTGGCAGTATTTATACTTAACAAAAAATCAAGGAACGTGTCATCACAATGAACTAAATATAGTACCTTAACAGAAACAAAGGTAATTAATGACATATTATTAGAAATGCAAATGAATACCTTTGAGAATTCTCAATAAAATCACAAAAACTCTCAAAAATTGTATGAATTTGTACAAAGCAATCCCTTAAATTCTAGACTTCAGCTATTTTCCCCATCTGGGAAAATTCACAAATGTTATAGATGAATGCCGTCTTCAGGGTTATAAGTATATCACTAATTCAGAAACACAATTTTTTGTATTGTGTTTTTGTATTTTTTTGAAATTATCACACAATTTTTTGTATTTGGGTTCTTTTTTCTTCTAATCTGTAGCAAGACTCTGCTGGGTTTTACTGGCTCAAAACCATGAGTGGGTCCATGGTTATGGGTCCAGAAATGAGCATCGTTGCACTGTGGGTGGGTCAGGTGATGAGGCTTGTACCGGTGGAGGGTAGGCCCGGGACTAGGAACACGCTTGAGAAGCCGCAGCACTGGCTCCACCAGCTGTACTGCCTGGCGTCCTGACTGCATGGTCCCAGGAATCTTGAGGAAGAGTTTGGGAAACATCAGGCTGGAGCCCAAGGACATGGTGGATTTTAAGACTCACTTGTAATTTATAATTCTAATTTCAGAAACTTTTAGAGCCCCTTCTCTGATTTTGCCTGTTTTATAAGACACTTACTTTTAAAGCATATATGTTTATTTTGAAATTTTTCACCAAGATCTGTAAAAACAAGTCTCTTAAGGGAAAAGAAAAAGTGTATTCAAATATATTGAGTTGTTTTGATTTTTCTAAAGATGTCATTTACTTTACATGATGGATTTGTTCCTCATAAAACATTACTTGGTATTCATATTGCTTCTTTCCCTTTTCAGTTTAAATCATCTAAAGACTTTAACAGGAAGAGTAGAAAATTGGGGAAAAATAGCCATTTCCTTTCATAAATGAACTTGTGATTACTTAAGCACCTCGTATGTTTATCTGGGGAAAGACTTCAGGCCTGGAGAAGCCCTCGGATGTTTTTCAGCAGATAAACCAGAAGATCTCAGGAATGTGTTCATAGCCTTTCTTTGCTAGTGGGAGACTAAGGACCTCCTTTTGTTCTTTGGTTCTTTGCCCTCTGAATCTAAAACATGCATTTTGGAGATTCATATTTCATATCTGAAACAATCCAGTTCAATCCTGTTCATTCTTACAGCTCTGATTATTTTAACCAGGCACATAATACATAGTTTTATACTTGAGGGGCACAAAAATGATGTCATAAGGCCTCAGCTTTTATATATTGCTCTTTACCATTTTCATTGTGCTTTTATGTGTATTTACTTTAATTCTTATCACAGCCCTGTATGGAAGAATAGGAATTTTTAATTTGTATTTTATATAAGAGGATAAAAGCTTAGGGAAGCTAAATGTTCACAGCTCATATTAAAACTGAGGATTCCTTGGATCACAACCTTATGCCCTCCTTGCTGAATGTATGGCAGCTGTGGGTATGATAGACAACTCACTGTGTGCACACCCGTGTGTTTGATTTTTTTTTCCATATCCGTTATTCAGGAGCCCATTGAACATCTCTAGGATGTTAGAGGAGGAGGAATTAGAAGTCTGTATCCTCATCCTTTAGTACTTGAAGAAATGAGATGTATCCGGTCATTTTGATGATAAGGGTGTGACCCGGTGGTCTCATCAAGACCTTTCTCACCAGAGGTAGTGAGACACTAGTAGAAACTCACAGGCGCTTGGTCCCGGTCTTAGAATGATTTTTCCCTGCTCTACTTACTGAGGATGGCGGAGAGAAAGAGGCTTTCCTCTTCTCTTTTGTTCCCTCTCCTGATCTGAATTCTTTCCCTCCAAGCAAGACAAGGCGGCTCTGAACAGCTTTCCCTCCTTGGAAGAGCTGTTCACCTGTCTCAGAATGATTCCAGGCCAGTGAAGCCACAGCCAGGATAATGCCTCCTTCAGAGATAGACAAGCACATGGGTGCCTGGTCCACCATTTAAAACTCAAGAATATAGCCCTTTCCTCACGTTGAATCCAGGCTTGCTTTAAGAAGCCTGCGTCTGAGAGGACTTCATATCCTCATTTCCTTCTTTCTGTGCTCTTGAGGAAAAAGAACATCTAGAATAATCTTGTTACAAGTCTGGTCCCCCCAAAGGATTTATGCATCAAGGTATCACTGTTTTCCCAGTATTTCTTTAGTTCGGTAAACCCAGTGGCAGTAGCGACGCTAAGACCTCTGTCAGTACTTATCCAACCCCCTCGGTATGAAAAGTGGCTTTCCTGAGCCTTCTATGAAGGGACCTACTAATGCAGTATTAGAGAGTGTCACCCATTCCCATCCCGTTCTGTCCCTTATTCCCGTATCTGTTTCCCAGCTCCAGCCAGACAGAAATTCTGGAGCTGTCAGTTTCATAGTTGTGGTTGGCACTGTGCTAATAACACAGTAGAAAGGTGGATTGGGTACCACCTCCAGTCTTAGTGAGTTACCAATCAATTAGGAGAGAGAGAGCTAAATTAAATACAAGTCAACCTGCTTTATAGTGGCTTCCATACCCATTATAGTGAAATAGTTAATTCTGTACAAAGAATAGAAAAACTTCAGAGAGGAAGTGCTATTTAGACTCACCTTTAAAGAATGAGAATTTTCTGTTCAAGTGTAAAAAGTGTCAAAATGACATTTTAGGCAGAAAACGTTTGGTGAAGGCAGAGAGAAGATGCAGTGTTTTATGCATGTACCTGTGTGCCTGAGACTGGGACGTATATTAAGATTCAGGCAGCAGAAGAGGGACAGTAATGTTTCAAGTAATAAAAATGCTGTAGTAGTCAAAGAAAGATTAGTCTAGGAAAGGTTCTTGTGTTGGCCTTATTTGGCCGAATAGCCATGCAAATTTAGTGGATGGTGAATAAATATTTATGAAGCATAATTTAATAGAAATGTTGTTCAAACTAGGTTTTTTCATGTGGTTAAGATTCAGGCCAAGAAGAAGAGGATGAAGATTTTGAGTAAAGGTTGTGTTTAGATGTCCTTTTGGTGTTGTAACGTACAGCTTTGTGTCTCTGAAGTCAGCAGATACTTAGTGCCTTCAGTGTGTCTGGTGACGGACTCGGATCTGGGGATACAGTTACATAAAAACAATACCGATCACATCCAGTGGACACCTGTTCATTCCTCTATTACTGAAGTTCTCCTCGGTACTGGGATCCAGATCATTCAAGTTCCTTTTCTTCCAGCTTCCCTCAGTACAAAGCAAAGCTGGAACATGGTCCTTGGACGAAAGTAGACGTCCAGCCGATCTGCTTGTTCAGATCGCCTCTACCACTAACAGGCACAGTGTGCATGGGAATATCTGAAACATTAGCGGGCTGTCTAGTTTTCACACAATTAAGATGATCAAGGCAGTGGGGCACCTGGGTGACTCGGACAGTTAAGCTCTGACTCTTGATCTCAGCTCAGGTCTTGATCTCAGTGTCATGAGTTTAAGCCCCGTATTAGGCTTCGACTTAAAAAAAAAAAAAAAGCTTACTAAAAAAAAAAAATCAAGCCATTAGCTTCAAGTTTTCCTGTTCTTCAAAGGAAAGTACTTTTTCTAACGTATTTTTTTCTGAATTATGTTCTTAAATGTGCAGTTTATCAGCCATGTAGACACTATAAAAACGGAGTGTCAGAAGTCGCTGTCAAATGCTTGGGGCATGTTAGAATTGCATACCTGGAAAAAAAAAATTGAATTGCTTGGCAACTCTACACCGTGGCTCTGCAGGTTGGGTTTTTTCCACTCTGTAACCATTACGTAATTCAGACAGATTGCAAATTACCTCTCTGTATTTATTCCCTCCCTTCCAAAGGTTTGATCTTGCCCAAGTATTAACACTCATAAGCTTTTATGACCAAATTATTTGACAATAAGAAGCATGTAAATGAGGAACTCGTGCCAACAGGATTTCCTGCAGTCTCTCTTCTCCATAAGAGGATCATTCTCCGCCTTGATTTCTTCTAGATTATGTTGTATGACAGTTCATAGAAGAACTTTAGGAAACTGAATAAGGAGCCAAATTTTAATGAAAATGTGTATGTCAGTTCTAAAATTATATGTAATTGTGTTTAAATCCAATGTTTAAAAAAGCTCCTTTCCTGCTTTTTTTAAATTTCTTTTATTCCTTTTTTTTTTTTAATTTCCCTTGTGGTCATATAATTGAATCCCTGAAGTAAATACTCATACATTCCTCATACTAATTTAGATTTCTCCTAATACTAAAATTGTGCTTAGAAAAGCAAAGTCTTCTGGGATTAACCTATGAAATATAAAGAAAACAATTCATTATAGAAGAATATTCTGTCATGTTTTACCGTCTGCATGAATGTTAAATGGTGGTTCTTCTATAAGTGTTGGGGCTTCTTTTGATACCACCCCTGGCCTTCTGGGCTTTCTCTGGCCCCCAGCCCTCTTCTCCAGGAGATGTGGGAAAGGGAATGCTCTACTTCTGGCAAGTAGATGGTGTTACTGGCATTGGTGAGAGCCGGTGGACTGCATTTGAGGGGGAGTGGTGATGAGTAAGGACTCGTCACCTGTAAGCCCTGGAGAACAGGTGAAGTAACATCGATCTAGAAAGAGCCCCCAGTCCCAGGGACAGTGACCCCAGCCACGAAAAGAGCAACTGTAGAGAGTGGTACATTGTGTAGAAGTGGACTGTGGGCTTGTTCTGGTCAATTCATACCACTACATCTTGCACTATACAAAAAGCTTCTTCGTCAGCTAGGATACCTAGAATTTACATAGTGGCCTAGCATGAACTGTTGATAGAGTGATACAGGCAATGATTCAGTAGCATTCCTTGAGAAATTGGGAGGAGTACATAGGCTTTAGGTCTTTTGCCCTTAATCTCATTTTCCCTTAAAAAAGATATGTTCTAAAAGTTGGAGCTTGAAAATGGTGTACTTTTGGGGCATCTGGGTAGCTCAGTTGGTTAAGCTTCCGACCCATGATTTCAGCTCAGGTTATGATCTCAACATCATGGGATCAAGCCCCCACATGGAAGTCTGCGCTTAGCAGGGATGAGATTCTCTCCCTCTGCACCCCCTCCCACTCACGTCCTCACCGTCTCTCAAAACAATAAATCTTTTTTAAAAATGGCATACTTTAGGCATTTTTCTATAAAGACACTTGTGCCGAGAAATAAGCATTGGTTCTCCATGACCTACCAAATTAAATTGCTTCTCTTCTTGTCTTTTAAACTTTGAACAGTTGCTGCAACCAGTCTTTCCAGCATCTACCCCCATTGCCCCTGCCCTTCCCCTACATTTGCCCTAAATCATCTTTCACCAAATGTCCTAATTCCCTCTTTGCTTGGAATACCCTTTGAGGGCCTTCTCCAATGCCACCTTCCTCCTTTTCTTCCAGATGTGAGCTCTCCCTGTTTTCAGTGTTCAGAGTTCTACAAAGTCTTAGGGTCACTGAATACTTACAACCTCAACATTAAAGGTTATTAAGGTCCTTGAGGAGCAGAAATGACTGTGCAAGTTGAACTTGGCTTAATCTGTTTGAGAATATTGATTACTCTTGGCTTTTTCTTGGGCAAAATTTTGAGCTAATGCCTTGGGATTTATGTCTCTCTGCCATATCCTTGAGCACTTCTAGTTTTGTGTGTTGTCTGATTTTCCTATTTGATCTCTCAAAACTAAGTTACTTCTTAAGTAAAATCCAATTGGTCAATAAACATTGTTGGTTTATTTGTTTTTCGTTGATTAATAAAGGGACATCCCTGGATGTTACCTACAGACAGAGATTTCTTTAGCGTAACCAAAAAATTAGAAATGAAATCCGTTTTTTTCAGGATCTTGCCACCACCTCAAACTTTTCATAATTTAAATCTTCCCTTTTTACCTAGTCATGTAATTCCAGCACTTAAAAAACATTTGTTCATTGCAGTAGAGGAGCTAATACAAAACAATGTGCAAACACCAAGCGCATGTAAAGACACTTTGTCCCCTGGTGTCACAGCTTTACAGAAGTTTGTTTTGATGACCCTAATAAGAAAACTGACCCCTTCAGAATGGGTTTCATATGTACCTCTCTAACTTGTTTTTCATTTGTAAGAAGGGCTTTTTGTGCTTCCTTTTCTCCTCTGTCCGGAATGCCAAATTCTAACTTCAGTTCTATTCTCGGAGTCAAGCCGTTGGGACATCTCACTGCCAGTTTCAATATCAGACTCTTTGGAAGCTGGTGACCTTTTGTCCTGCACACCACGCCCGCCTGTGCTCCAAGTGCTGCTGCTTCCTTCATTCCTGATGCCCGGATGGAAGCCAGATCTTTCTGTATGAAGCTGGATAGGTCAGACAGCTTGCAGTAAAATTTGAGCCCATTACCCTAAAGGAAATCACTGGTGTTAGAAGCTAGAAGTGAGGGGCGCCTGGGTGGCACAGCGGTTAAGCGGTCTGCCTTCAGCTCAGGGCGTGATCCCAGCGTTCTGGGATCGAGTCCCACATCGGGCTCTTCTGCTGGGAGCCTGCTTCTTCCTCTCCCACTCCCCTGCTGTGTTCCCTCTCTCGCTGGCTGTCTCTCTGTCACATAAATAAATAAAATCTTAAAAAAAAAAAAAAAAGAAGTGAAACCAGGCTCCCAGCACCTCCTAATTAGCAGATGAAAAGAAGTATTTTTTTTTTAACATTTATTTTAGAGAGTGAGCGCCCATGTGGGTGTGTGTAAGATCGGAAGAAGCAGAGGCAGGGGGAAGGGAAGAGAATCCTCAAGCAGACTCCATGCCAAGCATGGAGCCCATCACCGGACTTGATCTCACGACCTTGAGTTCATGACTTGAGCCAAAATCAGGAGTTGGATGCTTCACTGACTGAGCCACCCAGGCACCCCTGAAAAGAAGTATTTCAGACCAGCAAGATAATTCTTCACCTCCCACTTCTTTCAATTGGCTGAATCTTTTTCTGTATCAATAGGCAGATTTGAAGTTTTGAATCTTTTCCTAAAAGCATTAAAATAGACAATGACAAGTTATGGGGTAATTGCCATTTAGTCAGAAAAAACCCAACTAAAAATCATCCGGTTATACTTCAGTATCTTTATATTCTTGTTTTCAACTGAGTGTTAAAAAGTTTCTACAAAAATTTTCACAGATATCACTCATAGGATATCAGCTCTCTTCTGTGTATTGTAGATTTCTGTCCATTATAATCTCTAATTGTTGCTCTAAAATTTACCTTTTGTCTAAAAATATTGATACCTAAATCTTAAAGGCTATTTCATATGTAGATTTTTCCTACATTGACCTTCCTTTTGAAAAATATTTATTCTTCCATGATCTTTTGGAAGTACTTTTAAATCAACTCAGTACACTAATCTTAACATCCAATCAGTTTTTTCTGGATGGCTGATCTCACTTTTAACACTGCTCTGCAATTTTCTTAATAAAAATCCTATTTAAAGGTAACATTACCTTTTTAAAGGTATTCTTGCTTCATGGGGTGCCTGAGGGGCTCAGTCGGTCAAGTGTTGCACTCCTGATTTCGGCTCAGGTCATGATCTCAGGGTCATGAGATGGAGCCCTGAATCGGGCTCCCCACTGGGTGTAGAGCCTGCTTAGGATTGTCTCTCTCCCTCTCCCACTGCCCCTCCCCCTGCTCACACATACCGTCTTTCTAAAATAAATCTTTAATAAAAATGAAAAGTATTCTTACTTCTTGAAGGCAGGTTATAAGCACAGAATGTTAGTGTCTTTAACTGTAATTTGCTGCAGCCTTACGAGTATTTTAATTTTTTATTTTTTATTGAAATCCTACAGTATTAGTTTCAGGCATACAACATAGTGACCAACAGTTACATACGTTATGAAATGCTCACCATGGTAAGAATAGTTCATCTGTCGCCATGCAAATATTACTGATGATATTTCTTATGCTGCACTTGTCATTTCTATTACTGATTTCATAATTGGAAGTTATAAGATGCTTCAAAAGGTTTTATATCCTTTGAATTAATAAAAACCTGAGTGTACATATCAGATGAGAGCCCAGCCACATGGTTTGGCAAGGCCTTGTAATATATCTGCTGATACTCTTAAAAATCCATCTGCCTGAGTAGTGATTGCTGGCACATTTCTTTCTCTGTAAAGGAAGAGATGAAAATGTCCTTTGACAGCTTACTCTGTATGTGGAGAAGGGAAAGACGGGGTGCTTTTCAGCACACTGCACAATTCATATAGGCCTGCTCTGTCTCCGTCTGCAGGAGTTGAAATCTTCCTGCTGGTTATTACTCCTTTTCTTCTTTATGAAATCACTTTGAAAGTTCCTTGTCTTTGGGACTTGTTTAAAATATGAATAAGAAGTTTGACATAACTCCAAACAGTGGGAAGGAGCAGGAAGCTCAGTTGAGGACCGTGGGAATTCCAGGGAACAGGCTCCGTCAAAGCTAGATTTCTGCACTCTGGATCTTTACTTTTGCACTTGTGACTTGGGGCAGGTGAAAGAGACAGTGTCCCAAGTTCACTCTAACGGCGTTAAATAACACCATAGTAACCGAAGCTATCAAGCTCCTCTTCACGCCAGAAACGAGGGAAATGCCTAGAAAAACAAAAACAGAGCTACTACTAACTTAATCATATTTTTGTTGGACTAGGAAGATGCAGCTGAACTTGAGGATTTTAAATTCCTTCAAAATGTTACTGTTTCACAGCATTATTTCACAGTTGCCATTAAGCTCTTCAAGCCTTGCATTTGTATACGTAGGGAGAGTTCTGCTGATGTCCTGGAAATCTGTAACCCTGTATTCTGCAGCCTCACTACCCTTGCCAAGAAGCCCTGATTTCCCAAAGGGGAATAGAATAGTGCCTTCAGCGTGAGGTGAGAGCTTTGGTTACAGACATGGTTCTGCAGTAATACCCAGATCAAGGAATGACAAGGCCGAATGCAGAAATAGAGCTCAAATGATCCTGATTATTGTGTAAAAACAGTATTCCAATAGAAAAGACGTTTACTAATTCAACTGTGACAGAACATACAGTTCTGTTGCTGAGTATGTAAATGTCAGGAGCTCAAGGAGGAATATATGGGAGAGCTCTAACCCAGAAGGGGCATGTGTGCCCCTGGGAGCATTACTCCAGACACAGCAGTGTCCCTGATGTCTCTTCCAGCAAATACGACAAAAGGTGGTGATGGCTAGAAGCAAGAGCGCTGGCAAAAAGTCTTAGTCATATGAGAATGAAGCATTATTGTCTCCTGATTAGCAGAAATATCAAGTATCCCTTAAAAGAGAAGTTGATGGCAGAGAATTAGAGAATCGTCTAATTTTAGAGCTTAGAGATGTATCCAAACCTGACGTTTTGCAGATGGGAATACTGCTGGCTTAGAGAGGTATGACTTGTCACAATCCGTTCAGGATGATTAAGGCTTCGATCCAAGGACCAAAGGTTCCATTCTGTATCTTCCTCTGCCCACTTCCTGGTCCTGTTTGATTCTAGCTTGAGAGAAGAAGCTTTGTCACAAATAATTTACCTGTAAAGAGAGATATAATTGTGTGGATGTGTCCGGCAAATTAAGGTTGTCGTCCTTCTGACCCTTCATCAGTGCCAACTAAGATGGTAGAAAGTTGTAATTGAATCCAGTGATACAGACATTTCCGTATAATAGTTCCTTGGCCTGTGAGAGCATCAGATGGGCAATTTGAGTAGTTCTTTGTGGCAAAACCCAATATAGCTTAATATATTCTCCACAGATGATGTCACATTTCTGGGAAAGTGCTAGGAGATTTTGACAACAGTAATATATGTTATATTTTTATATATACATTACATAAATATGTAAAACTAAATTCTTACGTGTATATATACTGGAATTTGAAATCATGACACAGGAACAGACAAATGAACTATCTATCCCCCCCAAGATTGTTCTATGAAGAGGAAGGGTACAGCTGGCCCTCCACCCCTGACATCAGTCTGAAAGGTTCATACGTTCTCTTACAGTTTATTTTGTGACTTCTTACAGAATTATAATCTAGAAAAATTTTTAAACTTCAAATTTTCAGTTGTAATTTCTTAGAAGCAGCATATGAGAAGAGGAAATATTTAGGAAATTGAAGTTCAGATCAGAGTATAAATTCCACTTGTTATTTTTATTAGCTGGATGACTTTCTGAACTTTGTTCCCAAATCTGTAAAATAGGGTGATGGTGATGAAAATATCCCAGTGAGGTTCTGAATGTTAAAAATAGACACGAAAGCTTTAACAGATCTTACATAAATGTGGGTATTTTCATTTCTTATTTCTTGGCATGATCTATAAATTAATATTTCCTTTTTTGTTATCTGGACATTTCCGTTTAAAAATGTCAGTTTATCCTGATATTAATGTAATGTCAAATCCTGGAATCTAGTAGAAATGAGATTGCCTTCTCATGCTTTGCATGATTCCATAGACTTAACTCCTATATTCTTGAATCTTTTGAGTATCAGAATTTATTTTTGAGTTCTGCCTTCATACAAAGCCTCACCTAGTCATTTTGGATCCTATCCCCAAACTTTTTAGCTCCATTATGTCACTTCTGATGTATAACAACTGAAACCATTCTTACAGCTGTAGGTACAGGCATAGCATGGTGCTCTATAAAGAATACTTTCCTTTTTTCTATTTCCTGATCATTTTCAAAACTTGTTGACCTTCATGACTGCAGAGTACCTTGAGTCCATGGCCTCAGAGCATGGCCCATCATAATCTTGTTAATAAGCAATCCTACAATTTGGATTGCTTTTACCAGTGTATTGTATTTAGCTTTTTGAGGCTTATCTTTCACCTGTCTGCAAATCAGGGTGGTTCTTAGTTTAGATTGCTTGTTAATTTTTACACTATCAATTCTTAAAATATATAGCAATGCTTCTGGTATTCTTATTTGGGACTTGGGTAACATTAGAAGTTTACTATCAACCAGCCCTTGTTGGGGCTCAACTGCTACAACCTGTAAACCTTGATTTGTTGACCAGATATTAAAGGCCATCCCATGCCAAGTACTGTAGTAAAGGCTTGTATACAGAAGGAAGCTAGACAGATAAAGTGTAAGCTCTCCTGAAACTCATATTGCAGTGAGGGGAAGGGAAACCACAGACCAGTATAAGAATTAATAAAATAGACCTAAAACAAGATGACATGATGGAGAGTCACTTCAGATAAAGTCAAACGGTAGTAGAGCATGAAGAAATTGACACTGCAAGAGAGACTAAGGGTAGTTGGAGTCATGACTTCAGTGAGAAGGTGAGAGGAGATGTGAGGTAGAGCACAGCTGGAGGGTTCACCTTTGATAGATACAGGAATACAACAGCCTTGTTCCAGTTATGCCATGGTTATAGTTTCCTGCTCCCAATAGGAACTCTTGACCCTGTTCTTAGTAGCAACAATTAATTTCAAGGTATTCTTTTCATGATGTCTCTTGGGCACTAGAGATTTGGGAAACTGGAATTGAAAATACCCAGATGCACATACCCAGGGGCAGTCACAACAAATCTTAAGCATAGTTCCCAAAATTAAGCTATTTCTTTAAAATTTTCAGATTCCTTTGACTCTAGAAAATATGACCTATGATAGAATACCTTAAATGATCATATAATGTACCATTTACTGGAGATGCTAATATGATCTACTCTGTCTACATTGACTATTGGATAAAAATGACTCTACTTGTTTGATGCTTATGGGGTTCTGAAAGCATAGAGGTGGGAAAAGCTGAGAGTATACAGGTAGTAAACTGTGCCATTGGCAATCTAATTAAAAAAATTTTTTTCTTTAGTGCACAAGATTTTAGACCCTAAAAAACAGTAAAATGTTCCCAACATATCTTTTAAACATAAAAGAATCATAAACAGGACAAAAGCACACAAAGTTGCAGACAGTCTCATGAGTATAGGTGCAAAAATCATAAAGTATGTGTGAATCTAAACCAGCACTGTAATGAAAGCTTAGTAAACATCCCCACGTGGGACTTACACCAGGAATGCAAAGATGATTCAACTTTAGGAAATCTAGAATGTGATCAGTTAATAGATCAAAGGAGAAAACATTTTTATTGTCTCCATGGTTGCTGAAGAGGTAGTTGGTAAAACTCGGGATCCTTCCTGATACAGCTGTTGGTAAAACTCAGAAAAATATTTCCATAGTATCAAATTAGTGGCCAATAACAGACTTAAAGGAAGAACAGGAGATTTTCTCATTAAAGAACAAAAGTGTATATATAAACATATATACACATGTAAAAATATTTTTACAAAAAAGGTATCATTTTGTATTATTTGTCCCTAGGAAACTGAAGAGAAACAACTGTGAATTTATTAGAACTCATGTGTTAGAAAATGAATGTTTAGGGGCGCCTCCGTGGCACAGCGGTTAAGCGTCTGCCTTCGGCTCAGGGCGTGATCCCGATGTTATGGGATCGAGCCCCACATCAGGCTCTTCTGCTATGAGCCTGCCTCTTCCTCTCCCATTCCCCCTGCTTGTGTTCCCTCTCTCACGCTGTCTCTATCTCTGTCGAATAAATAAATAAAATCTTTAAAAAAAAAAAAAAAGAAAATGAATGTTTAAAAAACCAGATAGCCTAGATAAAATGGATAAACACCTAGGAAAGACATAACAACTAAAACTTAAAATAGAAATTCTTAATAGACCTATATAATAAGAGAGAGAATTAGTAATTTTTAAAGAACCCCAGAAAAGCCAGAGCCCAGATGCCTTCAACTGTGAATTCTACCAAAGGTTAAAAAAAAAAAAAATTAACACCAACACTTCACAAATCTTTTTAAAGCATAAGAGGAGAATCCAACTTATTCTGTGAGGGCCAGTATCAACCCAAACTGAAGATATGACAAGAAAACTACAGACCAATATCTCTTATAAATAGACACAATTTCTGAACAAAGTACTAGCAAAATGAATCTGGAAACATATAAAGAGGATTATGTGCCATGATCAAATGAGATTAATGCAAGGTTGGATCAAATGGGATTAAAGAAACCAATGTAGAACCTTTAATAGGATAAAGGACAAAAGCCATGTGATAATAGATGCAGAAAAGGCATCTGACAAAATTCAACACTCTTTTATTTTAAAAGATACTAAAGGACAAATAGAAGGGAACTTCCTCAATCTGGTAATGCTATCTATGAGAAACTTGGAACTAACGTCATACTTAGTGGTGAAGAGCTGGATGCTTCCCTCATAAGACTGTCGACAAGGATTTTCACTGCCAGTACTTTTTTCAAAATTGTATTAAAGGTTCAAACCACGGCAATTGGGCAAGAAAAATTAGCATTCAGTTTAGAAAGAAAGTAAAATTCTCTGTTTATGGCTGTTGTGATCTTGTATGTGAAAAAAATCCTAAGCACCAACAAGAAACTATTATAACTGAAAATAAGTTAAGCAAGGTTGCAGGATATACAAGATCAATACCCAAAAATCAATTGTATTTCTGTATATTAACAATGAGCAATCCAAAAACAGAATTAAGAATACAATTCCACTTACAACAGCATTTTAAAAAATAAAAATTTAAAAGTAGAAGGCTTATATACCGAAAACTGGAAAACATCATTGAAAGAAATTAAGTAGAAAGACATCCCATGTTCATGGATTAGAAGAGTATTGTTAAGATGGCAGTATTTTCCAAATCTCTAGATTCAGTCCAATCCCTATCAAAATCTTAGCTGCCTTCTTACAGAAATTGATAAGCTGATCCTGAAACTAATATGGAAATGCAAGGAAACCAGAATACCTGTTTGGAAAGGAAAAGCAAAGTTAGAGGACTTCTGCTTTTGATTTCAGAAATGACTACAAAGCTATAGTAATCAAGACTAATACTGCATAAGGATAGATATATAAACAGAATTGAGAGCCCAGAAATAGACCCATGCATTGATAGCTAATTGATTTTCAACAAGAGTGCCAAGACCACTGGATGGAAATTATAGTCTTTTCAACAAATGGTGCCAGGACAACTGAATAGTCACATGCGAAATTACGAAGTTAGACCCGAACATTACACCTGTATATACGAGAAATAATTCAAAATGGATCATTGACCTAAATGTATGAACTAAAACTATACAACTTTTAGAAGAAAATGTAGGTGTAAATCATTATGATCTTGGATTGGGCAGTGGTTTGTTAGAAATGACAAAAGCCCAAGTGACTAAAAAAAAAAAATTGTGCTTCATTGAAAGTAAAAATGTGTGTTGTGTGCCTGGGTGGCTCAGTCGGTTAGGCATCCAGCTCTTGATTTCGCTTTGGGTCATGATCTCGGGAGTGTGGGATTGAGCCCCATGTCGGGCTCCGTGCTCAGCGAGGAGTCTGCTAGGAATTCTCTCTCTTCCTGTCCTTCTACCCCGCTTGCTGTCTCTGTCTCTCTCTCTAATATATAAATAAAATCTTTAAAAAAAAAAAAAAGTAAAATCTTGTGTGCTTCATAAGATGCTATCAGGAAAGTAAAAAACAATCCACAGAACAGGGGGAAGTATTTGCAAATCAGATACCTGATAAGAGACTTGTCCCTAAAATGTAGAAAAAATCTTTTCACCATTAAAAGGAAAAATAACCCACTTTAAAAATGGGCAAAGCATTTGCATAAACATTTCTCCAAAGAAGATCCATAAATGGCTAAAAAGCATATGAAAAAAGATGTTTAACATTATTAGTCTTTAGGGAAATCAAATCAAAATTTACCCCAACGAAGATGACTAGAATCAAAAAGATTATTATGATTGGTGAAGATGTGGAGCAACTGGAATCCTCATACATTGCTGGTGGGCATGTAAAATAGAAAACAGTTTGACAGTTCCTCAGATGTTAAGCATAGAGATGTGCCATATTCCAAGAGAATTGAAAACTTAAGTCCACGCAAGATGTTGTATGTAAGAGTTCATAGTAGCATTGCTTATAATAGCCCAAAAGTGAAAACCCAGACATTTATCAACTGATGAGTAAATCAATAAAATGTGGTATATGCACACAATAGAATATAATTAAGCCGTAGAAAGGAATATAAAGTTCTGATACACACCACAACACGAATGAACCTTGAAAAGATTTTGCTAAGTTAAACCAGACACAAAGGCCAAATACATTATGATTTATTTATATGAAATGTCCAGAATAGGCAGATCCGTAGGGACAGAAAATAGATTATAGTTGGTTACCAGGATCAAGGGGGGAGGGAAGGGGAGAGAGTGGCTGCTAATGGGTATGAAGCTTATTTTGGTGATAATGAAAACCTTCTGGAATTAGATAGTAGTGATGGTTGCACAATTCTGTGAATACCTTCAACACCACAGAATTGTATACAATTGACCCTTGAACAATGTGGGTTTGAACTTCACATTTCCATTTATATGTGGCTTTTTTAAAGATCAGTACAGTATCATAAATGTAGTTTCTCTTGTGATTTTCTTATTTTCTCTAGCTTGTTTTATTATAAGAATACAATATTTGGAGAGAAGATATATAAACATACAAAACGGGTTGACTGTTATCGGTAAGCCTTCTAGTCAACAGTAAGCTATTGGTAGTTTAGTTTTTTGGAAGTCAAAAGTTACATGCAGATTTTCAACTGTGTGGGAAGGTCAGTGCCCCTAGTGCCCATGTTATTCAAGGGTCAGCTGTACTTTGAAAGGTTGAACTTTGATATGTGAGTTATATCTCAATAGAGCTACTACTTAGTAAATGACTGATTTTTTTAAAGTAAATCTATTTTCTATATGCCATGAATGACAAATATAAAAATAGAATAAATGCATGATAAACTTTTGAGAAAGAAGGGAAATTATTCTACAGATAATAATATATATTATAGTATTTGATTAACAGAGTATGAACTTAACCACTGGGACGGACCAAAACAAATTTAAGAGGTCTCTTTAGAGAGAGACCTAAATGCATGTATTAGGAAAGCAATATATAGTAAAGATAGGGCTTTTCCTCAGTGGGAAAAATATAGATTATTCATGAAATGGTGACGTTCAGCACCTAGCTGACTTTAACAGTTGGCATTTGCCGTTGAAAATAGCAAAAAATAATCCTGGCAGGCTTAGGCAGAGACAAATTTACAGGAAGAATATTTGGTAGCTCAGTCAATAGGAAATCAAGCCAGAAGCTGGGAACAAAGCCTCCCTTGTTCCGCTGGCCTAGGATGCCACTGTGTTGCTGTCACAGGACTCTGCAGGGCTCTAGATCCCACCAGTGCCACCATGACTAAGTTCTAATAGTCTCTGTGTATTTCTGTCCCTGTTAAGACTCTGAGACTCGGGCAGAGCCCAGGACACAGGCCTGCATCTTTCCTACTGGGAATGGGGAAGAGGATATCTGCTCACCATCGGTACTGTGGTAGGAGGCAAGGCACTTAGCATCAACCCAGACAGGAAGGTACCCAAATGTTGGGAGCCAAAAATGACAGATTCCCACTAACATTTGGAGTAACTAAAATTAGAGCCATCCTTTATGTCATGGACCAAAATAAATTCTACATGAATTTAAAATGTAAATGTGAAACTTGAGACCATAAAATACTTGAAGAAAATATATGTGGATATTTATCTAATCTTGGTTTGGGGAAGTTGCTTAGCATGATATAAAAATGAGACAGCCATTAAAAATGTCAGTAGAGACCGTTAAATGACCCAGAATGGAATCAGTCTGTTAGATTTAAAAAAAATAAAAAAATAAAAAAAAATAATGGTATATACCAGCACATTAACAGTGGTTCTCTTTAGGCAAACTAGAAATTTTTCCTTTTTCTCCCCAATTTCAGTTTTGTTTTTCTTTTCAAAAGCTGTTACTACGTTTTAAATTTGGGAAGTGAGTGAGTTGGTTGGTTTGTAAGAATATAGGTATCTGGTTCTTTACAAGTACATTTTATGCTAAACCCTACAGAAGTAAGAATAACTCTTCAAAAAGTGGGTAATGAGACAGTTATGTGTAGACACCCCATCTCTTGTAAGAATAATGTTCAGATGGCTATTGGAATTTGCTCCATGTGGGGGCACTTCAAAAGAAAAACCTGAATAATTGAATTAGGACTATAAGAATGCCCCCCAAGATCATGATGTTTCTCTCACCTTCTCTAGTGTTTTTTGTCTTATTTTGTTTTTAAGAGAGCCCATCTGCTTGAGTAGGAATATACTAGTTTGTGCTCAGGGTATTTCCATCTAAGGGGAAACCTCACAGATGTAACAATTCTGGAGGTGATATTTACTGTGGTCTGTATTTCATTACTTCATACTCTCACCTCCGAGCAATGAGCTGCCTCAGCATTTCCTGTCGAGGCAGCCCTTAGATCCCTGGCATCTTGTTCGATCTCAGGTTCCTATCTCAATAAAGGATGCTCAACCTCTGTGCCCTAAGGGATGAGTTGGCTTCTTCCAGTGTAAAGGTGAATCTCCCGAATGGAATGAAGAGCTTCTAATAGAAACCTTGATACCAGAGGATGAGGGAGCCTTTCACGTTCCAGAAAGGCCATCATTGGCACATTATAGAAACAGACCAAGAGATCTGGAGAAGAAAAGAGAACACCGAAATGGCAGCTTATTCCCATTCTTGCTGCTCGATTGCTTTTCCTCCTTGTAAAAGAAAAATAATCATTCTGGCTTTGAATTTCTTTTCTAAGTGCCTGTAGCCTTAACTATTAAGAAGATATGAATCACTAAACGTGATCTTGCTGGGATTTTCTAGAGGAAATTGTCATGATGTAAGAGTTCTTCATATATATATATATATATGTATATATATATGAAAGACTTACTGATCCTTTTTTCTAGAACCATTTCCTCAGGGGACTCATTGAGCATTTCTATTATTTTTATTCCTCAGTCATAAACAGCATGACTCTCAACTTCTGTAAGTTTCAGAGTCCCCATGTCTTCATCCTTCATGTTAATATAGGACCCCATTGCCCTGGCCTGGAATTAAATTGGTGTACAACTGGTTTTGGCATTAGATGGTTTAGTTAGCCAGTCTCACCTAAGTCAGTTTGCAAGGTGGACACAAAACAGCTTGGGTATATTTGTATTTGCATGTGTATTTTTTTGAGCTACACATTGCATGAGAAGTTAGCAGTTTTCTTGTGTTTAAACTTTGTTTTTCTCTTGCATCTATATAGTTTGAAGACTTGGGGCAGGTAGCATCTAGATGGAAGAAAAAAATGTTTCTTTTTTTCTGATCGAAGCTAAGAAGAGTTATTCTTACCCTGATTTCCTTGGCATTAAAGTATTTCTATTCACTGTTCATGAAATCTGGGCATGCTCTAGTGAACACAGTGTCAATACCACAGTGGTTAGGAATGGGGAGAGTGGCAGGAGCTGCCCGGAGGCATCGTCCCTTTCCCTCCTCCTCCTGAGTGAATGAGGGAGGTTTACGTACATTGAGAGGAACACACAGCTGGGGGCCTCCTTCCAGCCTAGCAATCCTCAGTCAACCTGGCTACAGTCAGACTTACATCAGCATTTTTCTCCTCTCTTTCCAGGAGCTGCCTATTGCCAGTTCATGGACATGCTTTTTCCAGGCTGCATTAGTTTGAAGAAAGTAAAATTTCAAGCAAAGCTGGAGCATGAGTATATTCACAATTTTAAACTTCTGCAAGCATCGTTTAAGCGAATGAATGTCGATAAGGTAGGAAACTAATTTACACCTCCATAAAATGCATGGTCTTTCCTTAAAATTGTTTTTGTGCAAAAATCCAAAGATATATCAATGGCATATATCTTGATATTGTCAAAGTAGTTTGGGGTCTGTGCCTAGCATAAAGCATCAACCCTCACTTCCCATATTGAGGGAGGCTTTTCGTTTAAGGAAGTCTCTAAACTTACGCCATTAGATTAAAAACCCTAACAGTAATTACAAAGGTTAAAATGTTGTTACTGTGTTGGAGATGAAATATTTTTATGTTTGCCAGATGCTCTGTGGTTACAGTGAAAATGGCAGCTGTTTGTATCCCGTGTCCAAGATTTGAGCAAGTTGCTTGAATTCTTTTAGTTACCCATCAATAAAGTGGGACTAAAACCTCTTTCCCTGTGGTTATGAAGTCAGAGTGAGAGAATGCATGTCACCCTGTCCAGCATAGTGTATACAAGTTCTCACTCAGTGTCCATAAACTGCCCCTTTCCCCCCTTTGAATGTTATAATTTTGTTCTAGCGTGGTACAAATGAAGTAGACTGCAGTCCCATTAAAGGACTGTTGCTGAAGTCCACTCAGTCTCTGCATGCTTCCTGTTATGCAAATACATATTTAATCCGTATTCCTTATCTTGGATATAGTTCTTAGAGGGAACAGGTTTGGGAAGAAAGGAATTTTGAATAAGGGGAAAGAGAAAAAAGAAAAAAAAAACTTTTCTTGGCATCAATAGTAGCAGTAACTAGGCCATGGAAATGAAAAATTTTAATAATGTTACAAGAGACAAGTTAAAGGAAAAGAGAAAAGTTTGCTAAACTGTACATATTTTTTTTAAGATTTTATTTATTTATTTGACCGAAAGAGACAGCCAGCGAGAGGGGGAACACAAGCAGGGGGAGTGGGAGAGGAAGAAGCAGACTCCCAGCGAAGGCAGACGCTTAACGACTGAGCCACCCAGGCGCCCCTAAACTGTACATATTGTTAATGAAATTGATATCTTTCTAAATCAAAGCATTCTTATCAAACTGTTAAAATCTTGGCTGCTTGTTTTCTCAGAATTTTTATTTCTAAAGACCTACCTCTAACAGCTCAACCTTTTGGAGTCTTTTTAACTTTGTCCTTTGCTGTGGTTAATGTCCGATTAGCTCCTTCCATATGTATTGGAAACCAGAGCTACATAGGTTCTCCTTACTTATCAACAGTATTACTTCTCTATACATTTCTATATCCTTTCTCTAGACATGCTTCTAGATCAAAAAGAAAAACTCATAAATAGCTATGCAACAAATTACGGAGCTCTAGATCTCTGTGGAAGCGTATACAGAGAGAGTGGATGAGCCATTGTTAAGAACGTTGAAGATAAAATTCTGGTGCAGGGAGATTGACCTTGATCACCTTTGTTGGCCTCTCCAGCTTAATATGCTATGATTCCACTCAAGGGTTCTTGGAGAGGCAGTGGTCCCTGTGCATGTTTGTCAGAGCGTAACAGCAGGTGCTTGTCACCCCAGATTTTGAACTTATGCCCCCAGAACTTCCGTTTTGGTAGGGAATGTGAAATTAAGTCAACAGAAGTAAGTGCCTGCTTGGAGCAGTTAAGGTGGTACCATTATCTAAAACTGGTTCTAAATGTTCACAGCTGGCAGAAAACAAAATATAGTAGCAATGTTAATTAAAGGGCCTTATTCCCTAAGAAGGCACTTAAAAATCATTATTGGCATAAACAAAAGCTGTAAACCAGAAAACAAGAAAATATTTAGCACACTAAAAAGTCAACTATTAAGTGCATGTGTGGAAAGAATTCTTCAGTGTGGGCGAACTTCACTGAAGTTTGGTAGGAGAGAGAGTTCCACACCCAAGTCTCCCTCACTGAAGAGTCTTCACAAAAAATGTGGTCCCCTTCCAAAGTTTGTTTCTCTTTATTTTGGTCTGTACTTGAGTTCTTTTCAGTTTTAGCTTCATCAAAACATTTTTAAAAAATTCATTGCTAATGATTTAGTTTAATGGGTGACCTAAAATGCTTCAGTTGTTCTTTCCTTCAAGTGGTTGTTGATATTTGAGGTCATTCTCTGTTTTTAAATGGTCCTGATGATCCATTTTAGGATATCAGTGGTATCCAGCTCCTGAGGTGACAAAGCCTTGCTGAAATTATATGGCTTCTGTTCATATTATCGCACAGTGAAGCTGTGTACTTTGAACCTGGGTTTGTGTCTGAATTGTGTACCTGTGATTGGACTCACTCCCCAGCTTTGTAGCTCTCGTGGCCTACATTCAGCTGGGATTCCCACTCAGAAATAAGGAAGTCGGAACCTGGTAATGGCATATTTGCATAACTATGTTCTTTTTTTTCCATTTTCCTTCAAAAATAGCTGCCCGCTGAAGTAAAGCTATTCAGTCACCCCACGTTTCTTCCTGTCATAATTCTGAACGTTCCTGTATGACCTCTAAAGGGAGTGCCTGTTGGCTGTCTAGGTTGCCAGTAGAAATCTGTCTCAGAAGTTGAGGTGAATATAGTGCAGAATGCTCTCAGTGACTCCCCTAATCAGACCCCATTTCTGTCCCTCTGTTCTCCCCTGGCACGTTAGCTGTGCTCCTGTGCAGCCCATCTCACGACCCTGAGATCATGATCTGAGCCAAAATTAGGAGTCGGATGCTTAACCACCTGAGCCACCCAGGGGCCCCACAGGCAGTTGTTCTTAATGCTTGAATCTTTGTATTTACCGTGTAAAAACAAAACAACAACAAACAGGGAAGTTTTTTTTGCTTCATACGAACCACCAGATAAATGTATGTTTGCGTTGATTTGAGTCTTATTTACACTCTTTGGTAGCTATTATCCTTACAGGAGTTCATTCCACCACCACCAGAGCAAGTGTTAGAAAGAAATTGGGAAAATCCATCAGTCTTGAAACAGCAATATCCCAGGCCCATTTTTGCAGGGAGATGCTTGAGTAATTCCATGCATTGTGAAGAGGATCAGCCCCTCTTGACAGCTAAGGGCATTCCTTGTTCTGTCTCATCTGTTCAGGAGCACAAAATAATTCCAACGAACACCTACAGCATTTTAGTTTCACTTTAATACAGTGGGGGGAAAAGTGAATTCTAGAATATAGCCAGCCAAGAAGCTGTGGGGAGACCAGTAGTCTGTAATTGTGGACGCGTAGGAAATAGTTACAAGGAACCCTTTGGTTGTGTTAAATTTGCACAGATGGGGTCATGCCTCCTGGTGATTTTATATTGCAGGTGATCCCAGTGGAGAAGCTGGTGAAAGGGCGTTTCCAAGACAACCTGGATTTCATTCAGTGGTTTAAGAAATTCTATGATGCCAACTACGACGGGAAGGAGTATGATCCAGTAGAAGCACGGCAAGGGCAAGACGCAATCCCTCCCCCCGACCCCGGCGAACAGATCTTCAACCTGCCGAAGAAGTCCCACCACGCAAACTCCCCCACCGCAGGTACCAGAACAGTGAGATCCGACAGTTGCTTTCCTTTTGGGAGATGGCTCCGGTTCACCTGTGCTCTCCTGTGTTTGGTTGATTCTTCCCAGCAGTCAGTCTCTTTATGCCTCTGGGTGATTTTTATTGTTGTCTATTTGACCACATTATCTTCCCAGCAGTGCCTTATCTGTAATAAGTCTAATGTTCATGATTTAAACTAGTAAAAAGGCAGAGTTAGTCACTTTTTATCATTCAAGCTGTGCGTTAGGATAATACTCCAGGGATCGATTTCATTTTCTTGGTATGTTTTTCTGAAAAATATCAAGTCTGTTTAGATTTCAACTGGAATATTTTTACTGCTTAATTGCTGGCTCTGCAAACCAGAGCATGAATCAATTTATACTTTTAAATATGAATAATCTATAATCTTGCAAAGGAAAGTTATGAAATATGCATCTTATCTCCTGTACAGCCAGTGCCAATTTTTATGTGAAAATATTCAGCAAGACCTCATTTTATCCAGCTTGGTTCAAAAGTGAAGTCATTGGGAATGAATACCTAGAACTTTTAAAAAAAACCTTTGAAAGTTTTGTGAATAAAACCTTTCAAAAATATAAACATCCTTCCATAAAAAGAGACTTGATCGAGCAGGAGGGTGTACTTGTACACCTGAGGTCATTAGTACACAGGTTGCGGTACTGGACGGTTAAGCGGTGAAATCCTCAGAAACTACTTGTTCCATCCTAAAAACCAGTGTTCACGCTTGTTAAATCGGTAACATTAATTTTGTAAATAATACAAATTCCTTATTTATGCCCACCCTCCAATCAGAATGAATAAGAGGTGGCTAGACGAATACTAATACTGAACAATACAGGCGTATTGTAGAGGCTAGAGGGGTCCCTCTGTGAGGCTTCCATAGATCCATGTCACTGAGGCTGGACGTGAGCCCTCAGTGGGAAGGGGAGAGAAACTGGCTTGAGGAACTCTAACATTTCATGTTTGGGCAGAAAAGGAAGGGTTTGCACAAGAGCAGGGAAGATGCCAGAAAGAGTAAAGGAAATGAAGGGATGACATGTCAAGGAAGCAGAAGGAAGGGAACAGAATATCTCAGTGTATGGAGGAGTCAAGAAGAATGAGGACTGGAAGAGCACATTGGATTTCTCAAGTTAAGGGTCACTCAGTGGAATGATGGGACCCAGAGTGGGTAGAGGAATTGGAGGAAGGGGATTAAAATAGTATAAAAAATCCAGCTTTGGAGCCATAGTTTGAACGAGTTTATATAAAATAAACTAAGCTAAGCACAGATCTCTGGCAATACATACATACATACATACATTGAAGGAGCCAGAGGGAAAAGAGGAAGCTGAGAAAAAGACATGAACATCAGGGGAAAAAACTAGGAAAACTCAGCATCAGAGAATGAACAGTAGGAAATTTCGAGAAAGAGGGATCACCAGCAGTGCTGAATATTAATCATGGAGAGATCAAATAGGATGTAGCCTGAAAAGAGGCCAAAGATACCGGGCTCCCAGGAGGTGAGGAGTATTCCTCGAGAGAACTGGTCCGTAAGATGCTGGGCGCATAAAATCTAGATTCCAGAGACCGGACGAAGGCACGACCTTGCGAATGGTAAAGTCATGCAGTAAGAGTAGATTCCACCTTCACCAATTTCATCAGGAAAAAAGTTGAATCGTTGTGGGGAAAAGCTGACAGCCTCAAGAAGTGAGATTGGAAGGAGCATGCTGTTGTCCTTCATGTGTTTTCGTTTGCTTTTAGGACAAGGCACAGTGAGCAAGTTTGTAAGATGAGAGAAAGGTCCACGGAGAAGAAATAGTTGTTGATAGGAAAAAGGAGGGAAAATATGTGGAGCAGGACCCTTAAGCTGGAGGGAGAAAATGAGGTCAAGGGTGCTGGTACAAACTTAGAGAGGAAGGGGAATTTTATTTTTATTTTAACAAGTGCTGGGGAGAGGTTGGGTAAAATGCCAGAAGGAGTCTGGGGAACAAAAATTTATGGCAGTTCAAATTGGCCTTCAAGTTTGGTCAGAAACCTCGATCAGTGCAGTAGATGGGGGCAGAGAAGAAGAGTCATGTGGGAGATTGGTGGGCAGATGGAGTAGGAGGGCGTGGGTGGGAGGGGCGACTCAGGGTACCTGGCATTTCGCATCTTAGGGTCTTTTTCTAGAGCTCTTAATGATGGACAGTTTCATCTTAAAACTCAGCTGCCAAGTTTTTTCCCCCAAGTTTTTAGTAGTGAAATTAGGCCTCAGAAGTTTATGTGTGTTCCACAGTCACAACGTGTCCTTGGACTGGCACCACTGCTCCTGCTCCCCCAGCACCACTGCCCATGGTGCTGCCTTGGCCTTGTTTTCTAGCAGTTCCCCCACTGGTCTTTCATAGAAGCCGCAGAGAAACGCATGCTATTTTGGTAGAATGTCCATGAACCTGAAACAGAAATATATTTTTTCCAGACCTTAACCTCTCAGGTGACAAAGCTCAGGAAACACATTGAAGTCAACAGGTAATAAATAGGGTTTTTAATGTTCCAGAAGGCAGTATAGTTCTTAAGACTCGTGTTCCTAATCCCTTGACCATGTGCACCTCATTGGTCTTAATCAGGGAGAAAGGATATTTTCAAAAGTCAAACCAGTCATACCCTTTTTAATAAAATAGGTTCTGTCTCTTGGACATTGTGGGATGGAAAAACTATACTGTGGAAAAAATTATAGCCAGGAATACATCACATATAGAACATTGTTTTAAAAGCTGTAATAGGTGAAAGGCTCCTATAAATACAGTGAGACCTCATTTTTCTTGAAGTCAAGTGTCCAACTCGTGGGAATACAGCCAAGAAAATGTAAGCCAAAATGTCTTCCAAGAGTCAGACTAGGTGTTGTAAAATCTGTATTATAAAATGTATAATTGTCACAAACACGGGGATATGGTTTCTCAGCACATAACTTATTAGGGCAAGGAGTACACTGATAGCAATAGAAAGTATAAGCATCAGTAAAGAAAGAGCCAAAAAACTTCAGAAAGCTTGCTAAACAGCCCAGCAGCCCAAATACTTTATTATAAATAGCTCCCTGCCTCTCCGTGTCCCTCAGGGTCAGTAGGACACCAGCATGTACTAACTGATACACTCAGAGTTCCCTTCGAATTCTTAAGATCCTGTTCAATTTTCTGTTAATACTCATCTCCCCCATGAATGACTTACATTCTAAAGTGGCCTCCCTGCTTCTGGCCTGAAACCCTTCGGGGCCATCCTCCTTATATACAAGTCCAATTTTGTCCGCGTGCTTGCTGCTGCGGTGAGGGTCAGCTCTCTGGGAATTCTCACATGTAGATCACAGTTATCGGACAGTGATGCCACGTCCGTAACGTGCAGCAGTAATTTCCGTTCCGCCTCTGAGCCTTGTGATTTCTCAGCCATCTGCATTCATGGAAACAAGCTATGGCTGGTATAGTGGAAAGCAGGAGATCTTTATTTTTTCGTTTTTGCTTTGGAATACTTGATTGATTTTTGCCGTGGATTTCCTTCTCCCCAAATATTTCCTTAGGCTAATATTAAAATTAACTTTCATGTCTTGACTGTAATACATTAAGAGCAATAAGGAGAAGCTCCAGAGCGGCGTGTGGCAAAAGGCCCACGTTAGAGTGGAAATGTGATCACGGAATGGATCATCCGCCTGTTGATAATTAAGTACTCACCAAATGGACCAAAAAAAAAAAAAAAAATGTGTTCATCATACAGACTTCCATAGCCATGCTCCGTGGGTGCTTTGCTTTTGTGTGAAATAGGTACACTCCACACACTCGGTGCTTTCTGCTGTTGTGAGAACGTGCTAGATGTTTCTGCCATTTCAGGACAGACACAGAATATCCTTCTGCAGCTTCAGAGAAGCCACAGAGCACATTGGTGTCTGCGCGTAGTTGGGTAACTTACCTGCACTGTGACAAGGTTGGCAGAGGCAGAGGCTGCCACGTACGGCGGAACGGCTGCTTGACAAGCTGTTCTATCTACGTTCTCAAGAATCGCATCTTGAACTGCTTTTGATCTACCAACGAGAGCACGTGTTAAAATAGATATTTTCATGATGATAGAGCTCTGTCAAGTGCATCTCTCATTGTGAGTCATGATGTGTAAGTTTATTGCAGCGAGCCTTATCTGCAACTCAAGGTAGCCGTCAGGGTGGGGGGGTTCAGTTGTTAAGGGGGAGCACTTACTAAACTTAAAAGGAAATGTGAAGTTGCGGTTCCTATAGCAACCAAAGCGTAGACACATTGCAAGTTCACATATATTAATGTATTTAAATCAAATTCTCATATACAAATATAGTGTGATGGATTTAGAGTTGCTATGGAAATTGAGTCTGTGCTTTCTCTTTTCCTTAGGGACTTGAGTGTTCCAGCCTTAGAATGAGATCAATAGAAATATTAGATGGTTTCCAAAAGGAAGCAACCTAAGAAGTAAAATGGAATAAAGGATTTGAGCAACCTAAGAAGTATAATGGAATAAAGGATTTGAGCAATCATGCTTAAATCCCTAACTGTGATTACAAAGAAATCCTAACAGTATTTTTCCAAAACTATGAATATGTGAATACTCTCTCAGTTATCTATAATTAGGGTTCTCTAAGGCTGTTTATAGGATCTTAACAAGGTGACCAGGTTTATTGGTTTATTTGTTGACTACCTGTAAATCTAAGTAAGCATTGCCTGTCACCTTTTTTGGGGAAAGAAGAGTTGTTTTTACTTTCCCAAAAAGTTTGTTCTGTTTTGTGTTTTTAGGAGAGGCAGTGAAATGTAGCAGTTTATAGTGATTTTGTCCTTGTTCTGATCTTGATTTTATGGCCCAGAATATGGTGTCTCTTAGCACCACGTGCACTTGAAAAGCGCACCACGTGTATTCTGCAGTTGTCGGTTGCATAGTGTTAAAGAAATACCAGTTAGAGCAAGGCAGTGGGTAGTGTTACTCAGGTCCTCTATGTTTTTACTGATTTTTGTTTTTGTCTAGTTCCAACAATTGCTGTGAAGAGGGTGTTACGTTGATTGCGGTATTGTCTTTCTTCAGTTCTCTCAATTTTTGTCTCCTGTATGTAGGACTCTGTTATTAGGTGCATGCATATTTATGATTAAGTCATTTCTAGTGAATTGACCTTTATATTTTATGAGGTGTCCCTTTTGATCTTTGTTGAAACTCTTAGTCTTGAAGTCTATTTTATCTGATATTAAACAGCCATTCCACCTTTCTTATGCTTACTGTTTGCATGGTGTATCTTTCCCCATGATAAGTTAAATCTCTACCTATCTTTGACTTTATATTTGAAGTGTACCTCTTCTAAAAAGCATATAATTGGGTCTTGCATTTTTATTCATTCTCATAGTCTCTGGACATTGCAGTATCCAGTCCATTACAATTTAATGTAATTCTTGATTTGGCTGGATTTAGGTCTACCATATTGTCATTTGTTTTCTGCTTGTCCCTTCTGTTTTTTCTGTTTCTTTTCCCTTTTTTTTTTTTTTTAAGTAGGCTCCATGCCCAGCGTGGAGCCTGACACAGGCCTTGAACTCATGACCCTGAGATCAAGACCTGAACTGAGATCATGAATCAGATCCTTAACTGACTGAGCCATCCAGGCGCCCCTGTTTCTCTTTTCCTGTTGTCTTCTGGATTTTCTAATGATTATTATTTTTTTCCAGTATTATTGTGAAAGAATTGACATATATCACTGTATGAGTTTAAGGAGTACAGCATGATGGCTTGATTTTATATGTATTGTGAAATGATTACCACAGTAGGTTCAGCCAACATCCATCTTCTCATATAGATACAATAAAAAGAAAACAAAAATCTCTCCTTGTGGTGAGAACTCTTAGGACCTACTCTCTTGACTACATTCNATATATCACTGTATGAGTTTAAGGAGTACAGCATGATGGCTTGATTTTATATGTATTGTGAAATGATTACCACAGTAGGTTCAGCCAACATCCATCTTCTCATATAGATACAATAAAAAGAAAACAAAAATCTCTCCTTGTGGTGAGAACTCTTAGGACCTACTCTCTTGTACTATAGAACTCTTAGGACCTACTCTCTTGTACTATAGATCGTACATCAGTGTTCACTGTAGTCACCATGTTGTGCATTACATCCCTAGTACTTAATTATCTTACAACTGGAAGTTTTACCTTTTGGCCACCTTCTTGCCATTCACCTCCCCCTGCTCTCTGCTTCTGGTAACCCCAAGTGCAATCTCTTTTTCTGAGTTTGGTTGGTTGGTTGGTTGGTTGGTTTTAGAGAGTCCGCATGTGAGATCATACAGTCTTTGTCTTTCTGTCTGGTTTATTTCACTTAGCATAATGCCTTCAAGGTCCACCCATGTTGTTGCAAATGGTAGGATTTTGTTGTTTTTTTATGGCTGAAATATATTCCTGTGTGTGTATGTGTGTCCCACATTTATCCATCAGTGGACATTTAGATTGTGTCCGTGTTTCAGCTATTACAAATAATGCTGCTGTGAACATTTATTTATTTATTTGGATAAATAACCAGAAGTAGAATTGATGGATCATAGAGTAGTTCCATTTTTAATTTTTTGAGGCTCCTCCTTCCAGTCTTCTATAGTGGCTGCACCAATTTCCTTCCCCACCAGCAGTGCACAAGGGCGCCCTTTTCTCCACATCCTCACCAGCATTTCTTCTTTCTTATCCTTTTAGTGATAGCCACTCTGATTGGCATAATGTGATACCTCATTGCGGTTTTAATTTACATTTCCCCAATGAATGCTCATGTTCAGCATCTTCTCATATACCTGGTGGCCTTTCTTATATCTTTGAAGAAATGTCTTTTTAGGCCCTTTGTCCATTTTTTAAATTGAGGTGAGTTACTTGCTTTTTTTTGTTGAGTTGTAGGAGTTCTTTATGTATTTTGGGCGTAAATCTCTTGCCAGATACATGGTTTACTAATACTTTTCCCATTCTGTAGGTTGTCTTTTCACTTTGTTGTTGGTTTCTTTTACTGAAGCAAAAACATTTTAGTTTGATATAGTCCTGCTTGTTTATTTCATTGTTGTTGCTTGTGCTTCAGGTGCCATATCCATATTCTGGAATTTACAACTCTTGTACATTCCATCTTCATGTATTGCCTCCCTACCTGTATGTCTTTGCATTAATTTTTTTTAGTGGTTGCTCTAAGAAGTACAATGTATATCCTTATTTTTTCACAGTGTACTTAAAAATCATATTTTATCTCCTCATGTAAAATGTGGAACCCTGGCAACCCTTCCTCCCCCTGTCCTTTGTTGTAGTTGTCGTCTGCATTACAGCCACATGCATCCTAAATCCCGTGAGGCAGTGTTATAACTTGGGCATGAGGCTGGCATTGTTCCGGAAGTGGCTTTGAGCATTTCATCTGTGCTTATTCTACATGGAAATGCGCTGGGTGGATAAAATGCATGCTGGACTTAAAAAGCTTAGTGTCAGAAAAATGAATATAAAACCTCTAATAATTTTATTGATTATGTAGAAATCACAGCCTGTATATAGTCTCTGTATTTTGCACATATTCAAATTAATGTCCTTAAATTTTTTAATTGCATGATTAACATTATATTTCTATGAGGCAGTACTGTTCTAAGCAATCATATGTGTTTTAAAGAAATTAAAAGAAAAAAATAGAGGGTTTTTCCCCCAACCTTTTACCATTTCCTCTCTTCTTCAGTCATTCCTAAAGGTCTGAGTTCCCTACTGATTTCATTTCTCTTCATACTGAAGAACTTGCTTTAACATCCCTTAGAGCAGGTGCAGTGGCAACCAATTCTTTTAGTTTCCTTTCTCCGTGAATGTCTTTATTTCACCTTCATTATTGAAAGTTTCCGTAGATAGATAATTCCAGCTGATCCTCCTTTCTTTATGCACTCTAGAGCTGTTGTGGCGGTGTCTCTGGCCTCCGGAGATAAGAAGTGCTTGGTCATTCTCATCATGTGTCCCCCATATGCAAGATGTTTTTCTCCGGGTGCTCTCGGGAGTCTCTTTATCTTTGGTTTTCAGTAGTGTGACTGGGATATGCCTGACCACGGTTCTCTTTGAATTTATCTTGTCTTGGAGTTTGTTAAGCTACTTAAATCTCTTATGTTGATGTATTTTACCATATTTGGGGGGTTTTCAGCCATTATTTCAGATATTTTTTCAGCCCCATTCTCTCTGTCCTCTCCTTCTGGGATACCATTTGTCCATGTGTTAGCGCTTCTGAAATTATTCCACAGGTTCCTGAGGCTCTGTTCACTTTTTTCCAGCATTCTTTCTCTTCTTTAGATTGGATGGTTTCTACTAATACATCTTGAGGTGTACCCTCATTTTCCTCTGTCATCTCTCTTCGATTGAGCATTTTTAAAATTTCAACTTCTGCATGTTTTCGGTGGTAGTTCACTTTCTTTCTCTATTGATATTGTCTACCTTTCACTTACTATGACCATACCTCCCTGAGCTGGTTATGATAGCCGCTTTAAAGTTCTTCCACCATTCTGACAACCTCACGATTGGCATCAGTAGATTTTGTTTGAGAACGTGTCACATTTTCCTGGCTCTTTCTGTGTTGAGTAATTTTGGATTGTATCATAGACACTGTGATGTTTTGTTGGGGACATTGCAACTTTTGGTGTTTTGTTCCAAAGAGTGTTGATGTTTTTTATTTAACAGGGACTTAGAGTCCAAGTAAAAAGTATTCAAAAAGTTACATTTCACTCAGAGGGTCCCAACCTGGGCCTGGGCCTCTGCCGTCATGGAGCACTTCCCTTTCCTCATTACTGACAAAACTTATGTCTTCACCTACCTTTTGAGAAAAGTCTGCCCTTTAAACACAAATGTTGCTCTCACCCCGAAGCCATTATTTATTCCAAGAAATACATTTTCCCATGTCTGCCCTTCAGACCAGACCAGCCCATGATGGCATTTGACATCTCAGAGCCTTAGGCCCAGGCATCCTTCTTGTCCCTTCATGGCCTCCCCTTCCCGCTGTGCTCCTGCTATTACCTTTCCTCACAGTCCCCCGTCATCTAACCATATACTGTACCGCCCACATACCTGCTCACTTCTTCAAGGATCAAATCTTTTAAGAGCTCATATAATATCAACTCAAAATGAGGAAGAGGTGCCTTTTTACTAGTCTCGTAATTAGCTAGTGTTGTTTTCCAGTCGATGCTAGCATGTCTTATTACACGAACACAGTCTCTTTCACTCCATTCCTGCCCTGGGTCAGCATTGCATCCCCTTGGTCTCCTGCAAGTAAGAAACCATCCCATTGCTAGGCCGTGTTCCAGGTAACAGCCGCTCGTGGGAAAGAGAAGCATATTGGTGGCTTTGTTCCTCCAGCTACACATCTATCTTACGTACGATATACAAGATGCACCACTGAGCATCAGGATACTTTTCTCCTCAAAGAATAACTGAAACTGCATTTTTCAACCTGTAATGATAAAACCCCAGCATACAGTATGAGCAGGGCTCGGCCTTGCCAGGGTACTGACTGTAAGTTTGGAATATTGAGAGCACAGAGAGGAGCAGAGACATGAAGAATTCAGGAGCTTCAGATAGCAATCTTCTGGCGGTATCTGAGGACGAGGCCGAGAACTTTCTTCCTAGGAACAGCCATGCATTTTTCATTGCCATCTCAATGTGTTTGCTTACTGAGACAGCATCTTTGACAGGTGATTTACTAATTCAGTGTACAAGTTTTAGTTATTTTGGCTTTTTGAAATCAAAATAAGACCTAGTTTTCCATAAAACTAGGATTTTTGAAAGCTTCGAGATCAAAACCTGTGACCATCCCCCCTGTTTTTGAGGTGGGGAAACTGCAGCACAGAGAGGTTCAATAACTTGCCAGGGTCACACACTAGAAATTGGGGACCCCGAGTTTAAAGTTTGACCCTGTGATTCCAGAGCCTACCCTCTTAAACCATTATATTGCCTCTGAAATATCACAGATGTGGTCTTGCTTTATGTTCGTATCTCCTCCTCACACTATTCTGAACCACAGTAATTTCTTACAAACCACACTCAAATTAGCATACAGAGGACCTGAAAGGCTCCACAGGTTCCTAAAGGCTTGAAACGGAGCACACGCTGTTCAATTTGAAAGGCATTCATTTTTTAAAATAGCAATAATTTCTAAAGTTTAAAAACAGTCTCATGCGTCCTTGCAGCGGGTTCTTCATGAGTGGTCCTCTGCCGTCTGTAAACTCATCAGTGCAGGAAACACTGAGCCACTGGTCCCAGAGCTCTTCTCAGCCCCGGAGCAGAAACATGTAGGAAGCCCGGCCTACTGAACCCCAGAGGAGTGGGATTACTAACCTCAGATTTCTTAATCCTTTGATTCAACTCCTCTGAGTAGGTGGTCTGGGTGATTTTGGAGGGAAGAGGAAGCAGCCCTTCAGACAAAACAGGCACGTGTTTGGGCAGGCCGTCCCCCGCCCCCCACGGGGCCCTGCGGAGGAGGACCGATGGCCTCCCTTGTTGTCCCACCCTCAGCCGTGCAGCAGACCCTCTTGGTCCTGCCGTAAACAGCACTGAGTCCTTTCATAACCAGCGTCAGGTCACCTTTACTGCTCCCTGGGCATGTTGAAATACTAATTGGTTTTGCACTAAATTCCACAGGTTACTCTGATCATCCCTTTTCTCTCCAAAGGAATAATAACTTGGTGTTTGGCTTCTTAACCTCACAATAAAACTTGTGTGGCCTCAAAAGGCAATGACTTAGCATTTATTCTCCGTTTCCATAACCAGAATATCACCGGTCACCCATGCACCTATTTTTCTTTCTTACCATTCTTTGTCATTTGGTGTGTTGGGCAGGAATAGAAACAGTTTTGACTTTGAAGAATTTTCTAGACCCCCTTTGAACTGGGTGAACTGAACTATCAGCCAATTCTGTCTTATTCAATCATTTTTTTCTCTGTTGCCTGACACATAGAAGGCTCTCATTTAGAATTTGTCGAATTGATTTAAATTGAATCACTGCGTGTCCATTTGGATCCAGGAAGATGTGGTCCTTAAGCTGATATATGGCTATTTTTATGTTCTCCTCAGTCATGCATCACCTGAGGAGCCCCTTGTATTATAGCTTAGGAAATAGCATGGTGCCCTACACAGCAGCTCAGAAAAAAATCTCTTAATTAGCAGTTCCTTTTTACTGGACTCGTTCTTTTTATGAAAGCTTTACTTGAATTCTCATTCGTTCAGTCTCTCCACGTGTATGTAAGGCACTGTAAGAGGTTCTGGAGGTACATCGTGATTCAAGGAAGTTACAGCCTTGTGGCAACACATGGCAATAAACAGTAGCAGTAAAGTGAGGTATGTGCTGTTGGAGTGGGTACAAAGACACCCTGAGCTGGTCATGCTTCTCGGGGAAAAGTGAGATTTGACTAAGACTTGCTGAATGAGTAGAAGTTAGCCAGGTCAAGAGTATGGACAAGAGCACTGCCAGCAGAAAGAGGAGAATGTTGACGTCAACAGAGACCATGCCGTATTGAGTAAAGTGCACGTTGTTCCGTGTGAATGTTCAGATTGTGAGGCTGCAGAGGTGAGCAGGGCCCTCGTATGAGCTGAGAGGTGGTATTCATGTTGTGTTGCTGCCAAACAGCCACTACACACTTAGCAGCTTAAAGCCACACACACGTATTGTCTTCCACCTTCTGAAGTCCGGGCCCAGCTTAGCTGTGTTCTCTGCTTTAAGGCCCTGCAGGCAGCAATCCAGGTATCTGCCGGGGCTCTGGTCTAATCAGAGGCTTAACCGGGGAGAGCTCCCTTGGGCTGTGACCGTTTCTTAGAGGCTGCAAAACTGAGGCTTCCGTTTCTTGCTGGTCGCTGCTCTCAGTTCCCAAAGGCCACCTGCAGTTCCTTACCACCCGGGCTTTTCATTTTCAGCGTGCGTGCTCACTACATGGCAGCTTGCTTCTTCGAGGCCAGTAGGGGGATTCTCTCCAGCATGTATGCTAGCCAAAGAGCTCTGTAAAGTGCCATCATCATGAGAGCGACCTCCCCTCACTTTTGCCATATTCTCTCAGAAGAAAGACACAGGTCCCACCCGTACCCTAGGGAAAGGGACTGTACAAAGGTGGGAATACCATGAGGTGAAGCTGATTGAGGGGAGGGGGTCACCTTAGGTTCTGTTGGTCACAGAGATTTACACTTTAAAGGGGGCAGTTGAGAATAGTTAAAAAGTTTTAAGTACAAGTTTGCTCTTTAGTATAGAGAATCCATGGAGGGTGTAGAGTTACAATCCAGAAGACTAGCTAAGAAGCTGTTACAACAGATCATTTAGGGGAGGAGGTTGGCCTAAACAAAGGTCATGGGCCATGTGGGTTATGGAGACTTTAAGGAGATGGAGTCAATAAAACTTGACAATTGGATATGAGAAGTAAAGGAGAAGGGAAGCCAAGGATACGTGTTGCACACATTTCTGGCTTAATGGTTGGTTGGTGGAAGCAGAGAGCCAGGGGCAGGAGCCAGTTGCAGGAGAGGAGAGGACTCCTTTGCGGCTCAGCCCTGGTTCTCACCCACCTGAGCTTCAATTGCTCCGTGGCCTCAGACCATGTCAATCTCTTTGCAGGGGAGTCTGGGTAAGATAGTGTTAATGGAGCACAGCAGACTGGCCACCATCAGAAAAACAGCCTAAAACACTGGCCTTGACATTGGAGTCAGTAGGACTGCATCTGTACATTATGAAGTCATTGTGTTCCCCCCAAATAGCCATTGTAATCTGTAAGCCTTCTGCTTAAAGGACTGCAATATGCCAGGAGCGCAGGGTCCCAGTAGTGGGAAGGTCACGGTGGTGCCTGTGTGTTTTCACTCTTAATGGTCTGGCTGGGTTAATCGGGCTGCGGCAGCCACCAGCTTTTCTTATTGTTGCAGGAGACGGGCAAGGGGTGTTCCCCTAAATTGTTGGGATTCTGATGTGACTGTTTTCATGGGAGTCAGGGATTCTTGCCATTTCTAGAGAGAAACTGCTCTGAGGACAATTTAAAAATGAGAATTTGAACTAAGATAGTGATTGGTTAGCACCTCACATATTTCAAAGCACACTTAATCGTCTACCAAGACACGAGAGGTGTGAAAAGTCCGTTTATCACAAGAAATACACACACCACATACACACACGTTCAAATAACTATTCAAAGGTTAGATTTTTCAATACTTGAGCCATTTGAAAAGGAGGAGTTCTTTCGAGCATTTTTTTCCCCCACTATGAAAAATTCTCTGAAACCATAGTGACTCAAGCAGAGCCTGGAAAATACTGGAGAATCACATGATGGCTAAAAATAAGCACATCATCTCCAGCAGGGACAGTAACCAGGGCAGAAGGAACTCGGTTTTGTGAATGCTCACACTGGCTGGACGTGCTCGGGCCCTCTTGCCCATCACAGGGGCAGGCTTTGTGACCCCTGGCTGGAGAAGGGGAGCCCCCAGGCCCTGGAGCTCTCTGTGCTGGGCCAGCCGCCCCCTCCCCAGGCCCCTGACTTCTGGTGTCACTCATTCGCATGCTGTCCCAGGGCAGAGCCAGTTATCAGACTGTGCAGTGACCCTTGAGTAGTGAATTAGGAGGGACGCGGGCTGACTCACAGCCCTTGTCACTGCCTACTTTCCTTCAACCCTCGCCCTGGAATCAGTAGCAGATGCTATCGATCCCAGAATGTCTTCTTGTTACTGTTCATGTGGCAAAATGTAAGTGGTATAAAATGGCAGACGTTTGGTGCCCGTTTTAGAGGGTACATGATAGGGTTGTCTACCCTGGAGCCTTGTCAGTGATTTACCAAAAAGGAAACTCGTCCTGAGGACTCACACTCACACCCGGGAGACTTCCTGCGGCAGCTCGTCAGTGGCCACGGTGTTCTCCACGCCGCCGGCGACCATGGGGCTCCTCTGCTCAGGGCCCTGCCACCGCTTCCCTCTGCCCTCTTCCGTCAGAAGGAAAGCGCGTGCGCTACGCCCGGCCTCTCGGGCCCTGGTGATCTGCAACCCCCCCCCCCCGGGCTCCCTGTGCTCCGGCGTCCCCCCTGGCTCCGGAACAGCTGAGGCAGGGCCTTTGCCTGGCCAGCTCTGCTCCTGGTGTCCAGAAGGCCACCTTCCCCTCTCTCTGGTCTCTGTTCAAGTCTCACTTTCTCAGTGAGGCCCTGAAGTAAGGTTACTCCTGCAGCTGGCGCGTCCCTTTCAGGGAGCCCGGAAGCTGCGACTGTGGAGTTGTCACGAGAGATGGAGGCTTCTTTGAGGAGTGGGACTTTGGAACCAGGCCAACCCCCCACACGTGCCGCTGTGGATCTGCCGCCTTGAGTCTGTGCCGGACAGCTGCAGGACTCCCACCAACAGGGACACTTCTGAGGGGGCCTGGGTCTGGTGAGGCCCGTGGAGGCTTGTGGGTCTGAGTGAGGAGTTGAGACTGGAGAGAGACGAGCGGTGGATGCTCAGGTTCCCTGGAGTTAGTCCTGCAAACAGCGGCTCACCCGCCGCCCCACCCCCCACTGCTCACCCCTGCCCTGCTCTTTCACTTTTCCATAGCATTTACTTGCTAGTTTATTACGTTGTTAATCATCTAATTGCCCCTGTTAGAATGTAAATTCCACCAAGACTGGCGTCTTCTGTTTCGTTCATTGATTGATCCCAACTGTCTATAGCTTGCCAGGTACACAGTAGGGGTTCAGCAAACATGAGCTGCGTGAATGAATGAGTCAAAGTAATTTAAGAAGGCACACAGAGACTTGGGCTGCAGCCCAAGATAGAGTGTAAATGGAACGGGAGAACCG
Source organism: Ailuropoda melanoleuca (assembly GCF_002007445.2). Taxonomy (NCBI): domain Eukaryota; kingdom Metazoa; phylum Chordata; class Mammalia; order Carnivora; family Ursidae; genus Ailuropoda; species Ailuropoda melanoleuca. Next base: position 69,295,580 of record NC_048231.1, read on the forward strand.
ATGCCTTGGTGCCCACTGGTGGCTTGTGGATTAAAATTTTTTATAGAGACTTTCTTGAAAATGAGTTGGATTTTCTTATTACTTTAGCAGGTTAGTTTTTATTTTGCTAGTATCTAGAAATGGGAAACCTGTGTACTTCATCATTAGTTGAATCACCTCTCATCTGCCGAGTAATACTAATGTGAGCTAGCATTTATTGAATACCTACTATGTGCCGGGCTCTTGTGTAAGAACTTTGCGCATATGAACTCACGTACTGTTCCCAGCTCTGGGAAACAGGCACTGCTCTTCTGGTCTTCAGCATCAATCCGGCGGCAGCCCAGGTCACACCACCCAGCCAGTAGCAGAGCCAGGACTCCTATGAAGGCTGCCTGGCTGCAGGGCCCCCACACATAACCACTGCCTCCCTAAGGGCAAGACGAGGGATGACCATTTCCAGACCAGATCTCCGTTCCCACACGGTTGCCGTGCTTTGTGCGAGGCTCCAAAGTGCTCAAAAAAGGAGCTGCCCACTTTTACAAGCTGACGCTGAAGTAGCAAAAAGGAAGAGCCCAGCTTTGCCACTGGCTGCACTGGTGACAGAAGCCTGAAGGGCCACGAGCTAGTAATTTCCGAAAAAAAAGAGCCAGCCTCTTAATAACCTCATGAGGCGGAGCATCCCGGAACCCCTGCTGATGTTCCATTTGGACTGAACTCTGGCCACTGAGGTGCCTTCCTTTTTCCACCCTCAGAGAACAGATGACAGAACCTACAAAGGGAAGGTATGGAGCCGTTTTTGAAGGAAAGGGCCAGCTCTTGAATTCGCAGTCATCATAATTGTGGGGTGCGGTCACTCGTGTTGCAGTGTGACCACTCTGGTGTCTGTTTTGTCACTGAGGAACCTCTCTTCCTGTGGGAGTTCACTCTTCCCATCAGTCCAGCCCCATACTTTATCCCCAGCAGTGGCTTTATTTACTTTCATTTTAACCAAGTTCATTATCTCAGTTAAAAATTAAAATCTCTTCACCAAGGTAAAGAGGATAAGGAAGCGAGGTCAGATCTTGCACAAATAACTAATCAGTGTTGGTACGATGTATCTTCTGTCAAGTTTCAGGTCTATGGGGGTTTTGTTTTGTTTTTTAAAGATTTTATTTATTTGAGAGAGAGAGAGCAAGAGAGAGATTGAGAGAACGAATGGGGGAAATGTCAGGGGAGAAGCAGACTCCCTGCTGATCAGGGAACCCAAAGTGGGGCTCAATCTCAGGACCCTGGGATCATGACCTGAGATGAAGGCAGACGCTTAACTGACTGAGCCACCCAGGTGCCCGGGGGTTTTGTTTTTTATATAACTGACATAAAACATAACAGTTTCAGGTGTACAACATGATTGAATATTTGTGTAGATTGCAAAATGATCACCACAATAAGTCTAGTTAACTTCCATCACCACACGTAATTACATTTTTTTTCTTGTGATAAGAACTCTGAAGATCTACTCTCTTAGCAATTCTCAAACGGTGTTGTGACACGTCACCACCTTGCTGTACATGATGTCCCCAGAATGACTTATTTTATAATTGGAAGTCTCTACCTTTTGACCACCATCACCCATTTCACCCACTCCCCAGGCCCGCCTCTGTGGGGTTTTTACTTGAGTGAGGAGGACCCGGGGGTAGAGAAGAAGCTGGGATGACCAGAGACTAGTTGCTTCCTGAGTGTGTGCCGTGTGCACGTGCACGCACGTGTGCACATGTTTTTAATGTCTCTGTGGTTCTTGTCAACAGTATTAACGTCATATTTTTAGCTCCTCTGTTTATGACTTTGGCAGAAGGAATACGGCAGATTAAGTGAGAAGAATTTTTAAATTCCATCAGAACTCCGGCCATGAAGGATAAAGCCAAGTAAAGTGCTTTTCTTTGCTTTAGCGTTATGAATTCACTGGGCCTCATATGCCCAAAATATAGCATTTTCCATAAACATTAAGCTACTAATTATTGACATTAGACACAGTGACACTGTGGCTTCACTGAGGCAATGAATGAAGCCACTCTTTGTTGTTTTTTTTTTTTTACAACTATGGTTAAAATGTCTTAGAATCATATTTATACATCAAATCCTAAAGGCATTAATTAAGACACAACTGCTCAAAGACTAGCATTGTAAATCATGTCCATATCCAGTGAGTAAAGTCAGAGAATTACAGGGACTTGTACAGAATTTATGTCTATTTTCCTCTGCTTCTGAAACTCCTTTTTATTTTGAAAGGGAAAATTAGGGAGAGAGAGAAAAGCTTGAGGGAAAAACAATTCTTGTAAAACAGGGCTACCACTAATTATGTTTTCAGGACATCAAATGCAGCTTGAAAAAAAAATGTTGGAATGGTCGATAGCTGCAAGGAAAAAAATCTATATTTGCATTATAGCTGAAGTGCTGCCCTCTCTTTAAAAGCCATTATGTAAATGTTTTTCATGGAAGCATCGTTGAACAAAGAGGCATGGGAAGGCACCGAAGTGAAGTCACCGTGAACTTGGGTGCATTCGGGGCAGCAGGAAGGCAGCTACTGAGGAACCTAATCTCTCAAACCAGGATTAGATGCTACGAAGGACATTATTGGGTCATTTCACAAAGCTGGAATATAAGTGGCAGCTTACATAAAAATGACATATCAATGTTAAATTTGCTGACATTGATAATTATAATTTTCTCAGCACATCCTTACTCTAGCAAACACAAGGCCAGGCACCCCGGAAGCTGGGTACACTTCACAGTACGGTTGTTTGGAAGGAGACAGCAAGACTGTCAAAGTGAATAAACAAAAACATAGTTCTTAACGGTCTGATGAGTGTGATCTACTTTAGGATACTGTTTACTCTTCTAAAAAGTAAACCATGAAATTCTTAAGCAGAATGAATGAAAGACTTCATTTTCATTTTTGTAAGTTTCACTATTTGGTATTTCTCAATGTGATAGCCGGGAGGGGTAAATTACTTCCATATCAAATGGCAGCTTGTGAGGATTTAAAGAGCTCACTTTACATTCTTTTGAAAAATGAGCTTTTACTTTAACCCTTTAGTTGTGTAGTTTCTTTTAAAACTTGAAACTTCTGAAGACACTAAGATCTTCTGTGCGTCTTTCCTGTTCTTTAGTTTCCGTTGTCCCTTAGGAGGTCTGTAAATGCACAGGTGACTGGCCCTGCCCGCTCACGCCTCCTGCAGCAGACGTTTTGTCCCCTCAGTGATCACTTTCTTTCCGAACAACTGAATCAGAATTTCAAACCCCCTGATTTTAAATTTCAAATACTAATTACTTCATCTGTAATTAAATTGTTCAAATTCATTTTCCATTCCTTTGTCCGGCCTGTGAATGACCGTCCAGTGCGGGGTGGAAGCGATTCTTTCCTCCAGTGAGTAGCAGGTATGGGTGCTAGAGTGTGGACCGCGTGCCATCTTCTCCACCATCCCTGCCCCTGCCCTGCCGCAGAGGATGCCAAGTCTGATTTTCTTTGTTTTCACCATTCTCCTCTCCGAGAGATCCACCAGGTGAAAGACTGGGGCTCTGTGCCCCAACGGACCTGGACAGGATCCATGAAACACAGGTGGCATTTTTAAGGCAAAGAGCCTGACCCACGGCGAAGTTGGGCTCTGGCTAGAGCAAGCGAGGCGGTTCCTCAGGTAGAGGAACCTGCAGCCATTCCGGCCTATCCCATGGGAGCCACGCAATGTCTGCTGGGGCCCCTGTTCCTCTGCCCACCAGCTTCTCCTGCTTCTTTATAGTTCTCTTCCCTGGTATCATGGTCTTTCGGGATGCCTCGGCTTGCCCAGGACCCTTCCTCTTTGACTTCACATCCAACGTTCAGGTTTTCTTCAAGCTGCCTTTGATGAGCTCCTAGAAGTATAATCCATAATAGCTTTGTTTTACAGGCAGTCAGTTTCTGTTCCATGTTTTTCTTTTAAAATTTACATGAGACTGGGTAAGGCAGGGTACCGGAATGAGCGAGGAACGTATGTTAGCTCCTGCACCCAGCCCCATCGTGGCTGCTGACCTGCTTGGGGAGAAGGGCCAGGGTGGGTCAGGCACTTGCCATGGAAGCCCCTGCTACAGGGCTGTTTCCTTCGGAAGAGGCCGAGAACGTGGCACCTTCCTACTCAGGGTTAAACCCTTGCTGACTGAATGTCCCTACTTGTACTTTGTCTTGATCCCAAGCAATAACCGAAGGGAATCTTGAAACCAAGTAAGAGCTCGCCTTGTGGGAGGCCCATGATGTTTTTGTTTGGTTTCCTTCGTGTGTTGCTGGCTCTTGCTGTCAGCGACTTTGATGTTGGCATCATCTCGAGCCTTCCCTGGTAGGTTTACCCGGGATGGATACCTCTCCTAGGAGGCGTTTTAATGTATTATAAAAACTTGTACTGAGTGTCGCCTCTGGGTCAGGCATGGAGATTGGCCTTGGGAACATAAAATGGCAAGCAGAACAGATGCAACTCCTACCTTGCTGGGTTGAAGTCTCATGGGAGAACAGGCGTAACTAGAGGGCCTGACCATTGCAGCGGACGGGTGCTGTGGCCTGCCAGAGCAGCAGGGAGGATGGGACACTTAGTCACTCGAAGGAGGGGAAGAGGAATGTTTCCAGCAGAGGGGTTCCAGCCCGAATCCTACTTTGTGGCCAGGTAGTCAGAACGCTGCCTCGTCCCTGAGAATGTTGAGTGTGGCCGGGCCTGGGTGTTTTTACACCGCTGTCCCTTCATGAGACCGTGAGCTCCCGGAGAGCAGGGATCTCCTGTATGACATGGTTCATGGTAGGTGCTGGATAAGCATGTTTTTAGTAAATAAGAGGTGTTGAACATTGTCTTGAAGCTGCTTTCTGTTAGACTTTATTGGTATTCAAATATGACATACTGCTTATAAAAAGGTCTGAAGTAACTTGATTTTCTGGAAGCTTTTCCCCAGCAAGGCTGGCTGGTAGCTGCCTTTGGAGGAGGCCCTTGGCTGGTCAGCATGTCCTCCCCCTGCTTCCTCTGCTGTTACCCACATTTTCTCTATCTATCCTGTTGGCATGGCCTTTAAAGAGCCTGGCCAGTGGGACACAGAAGTGGTGCTCCAGGAGTATTTTCTGTGGGCTTCTGCGGAGATAAAGGATCCTTGCAACTGTATGGGAGAAGCAAAGCATCAGCTCTCAAGAATTTTGGGGAAGGTCTTCTGCATAGGCCAGGTTTCCAGCTCCCTGGAGATTGACCTTCGGATACTCAAACTGTTTTAAGTAGATTCCCAATTTGATTTTCATTTTAAAATACAGTAGGCCTTTTCCTAGAAATGTTTAGAAGAAAATTCTTTTTTTCCCTTGTAACAGATTTTAAAGGGTATGATATTGCCCTTGCTTCTTGAGGGGGTGAGTGATTTTGCATTTATAACCAAGGACTCCAGGCACCTGAGCTCTTCCTGTTCGCTACTTTATAATTAGGAGATCGGTTGAAACTTGTAACTGCTGTCAGCACACTGGGCTTCATTAGCCCCTGCCTCTTTCTGATGCACTGGTACTGATAAACCATGAAACTGGAAACCACAGAACCAAGTTGTATTTACTTGTTCATGTGTTTATTTCAACATTTGTACCTTTACTAAATATACATTCAGCCAGGCGTGGTGCTAAGTACTGGGGTTACAAAGGTGAGGGATGCTGGTTCCTTGCGCTGCAAGAGCCTTCTGGAGGAGCGGAGGGTGTGGGAGCGTGGTGGGGGTTGGACGGAGCACCTCCCCCAGGCTGAGCTGCCACGCGGCGGAGACTAGGTGGCCCCCAGTAATGACCCTGCATTTCTTTCTTAATCCACGAAGTGTGTAACCATCATTGCATGGTTTTGGCTGTAAAGGCCACTTCCTGTGTCTGTGTCGTGTTCTAGATTATGAGTGCCTATTAGGAGCTGAGCTTCCGGTGGGCAAGATCTTACCTGACATCGTGACCTTTTCCCCCCAATTTCTATCATTATTAGTGGTGCTGTTGAATCACTTGATTAAGGTGCTGATCCCCAGATCTCCCCTTCGTAAAAACATACCTTTTTTTCCATTACAGTGAGTAAATTTTAGGCCAATATCTTGACATGCGTGAATGGCTTGTTCCCCCAAAACTTCTCACTTAATGTTTTAGTCAGTGAGCCTTTCCTAGATCAGTTACCTTTGTTGCAAAATTGTGATTTTTCCAGTTCTTATGTTTCTTCTGCATTTGCTAGCTGTCCGTGTTCTATAAAGATCTTCCTATCCTCCCTCCCTCCCTTTCCCCTCCTTCTCCTCATTATCGACTAGATTTTTATTTATTCAATGCATTACAGTCCATTAGAGCCATTATTCTTTTCATACATAAAACTGTGCAAGTGTGGCTGAGTCAGAGGCACCTTCACGCCAGTTCACGTTAGACCGTGAGCGCATCCTGCTTGACCCAGGAGGGTGTCCCACCCTGTACCTTCCCTGCCCCTCCCTTGGAATCCCCCACCTCTGTGCCGGTGAAATTCAGAACAGGAGCACACGCGCTGCTCTGGAGACGTCATTGCTCCCAGACGCTTTCAGTGCCCTGACCTAGGAAAACAAAGAGGAAAGAAATATGCCCTTATACTGATGTTTTTTCTAAAGTATTAATCTATTATAAGCTCTTTTTTCTTGTTTGTTAGAAACTTGATTATGGTGATGCTTCAAGGTTATCTAAGAACATTTCCTCTTAAAAAAAAAAAAATCTTAAAATCTCTTAGTATGAGTTGTTCTTCTCTCTCCAGAGGGAGAAAGGATAACTTAATCTCATACTGAGAGAAAAAAGTGCTCAGAAAGATTAAAGAAGTAGCCCGAGCGGATCCTGTCGTTGTACTGTGCACGCTTTTTCTTTTCTTTCTTTTCTTTTTTTTTAAGATTTTACTTAGAGCATGAGTGGGGTGGGGCAGGGCGGGGGAGGGAGCAGGGGAAGAGGGAGAAGCAGGCTCCCCGCTGAGCAGGGACCCTGGGATCATGACCTGAGCCAAAAGCAGATGCTTAACCGACTGAGCCCCCCAGCGCCCCTGTGTGCACTTTTAGTAGTGTATGTATGCTACTTCTGTGATCGGAAGGGGTCACTGGGTGTACCTTCTATACTTTTAGTAAACTCCTCTTATATCCTATATTTGCAATAGATTTAAAAAGCATCCTTAATGTTGCCATTATTTGTAATCTGTTCTGGTTACTTTCAGGTGCGGCTAAATCAAGTCCGGCATCTAAGCCGGGATCCACACCTTCTCGTCCCTCGTCAGCCAAAAGGGCTTCGTCCAGCAGCTCAGCATCCAGATCTGATAAAGATTTAGAAACACAGGTCATACAGCTGAACGAGCAGGTAACTCCTCAGCCCTGGGGGTGGGGGGTGGGGGGGAGGCAAGCGCCTATGGGCCTGAGATAAGGGATGGTGGGCAGTGATTTCAAGCAAGTAGGGATTAAAGGAATTGTTCAGACATAAAATCAGTGGCTCACCAGGAATAAAAGATGATAGAACTCGAAGCTGTTCATTAAGACAGAAGGTCAGAGGACTCAGCCCCGGGTAAATGCAGGTTCGTAGGCCAGCGTCTCACTCCCCCCCACACCCCCACACCCCCCCACATACACACCTCAGGGCTGGTCACGAGCTCCAGGCTAGACTTCGGCCTCTCTGCCCACTTCTGGTTCAACACTGGAGTTAGGGTTAGTCTCTCTTCCTCCTTCCTTTACTTCAGCAACTATGTGTCAAGCCTATTCCATGGGACAGACCCCATGCCTGATGCTAATAACATAATGGTAGGGAAAGACCTTCCCCTCCCTCGCAGGACTTAGAGCAGTGATACGGGGTAGGGGATTATGCCAGCAAAGTGGACACCTAATACTTGCCACAACAGTGAAGTTGGGTGCCACAGAAGCACCGAACCCAATACTGGGGGGTCAGAAAGGCTGAACCTTTCTGAAAACAGAAGGGCTGTTGTAAGCTGAAAAATGTTCTTTTTTGTCTAAATCTAGCTCTCCTCTCATTGAAATTTTCAATATAAAAGTGTAGGTATGCTGTCTACCTAACAATAACTCATTTTGCCTGAGATTATATGTAGTTTAAAGGTAATAAAACCATTGGTAGCATAAGACCCGCAGCAGAAGCCATGTCCCCTGACCCCGCTTTGAGAGTCCTTTATTCTGGCTGCTCCCACCCCTGGGAGAGGAGTCTTTATTCAGGGTTCTTGGGCTCTTCCCAGCCAAGTGGCCGGACCATTCCTGGTGATTAATCTGATTCCTGATGAGCCAGCAAGAGTCTGGAAACAGTTTTTGAGATAATTGTATATTTGCAATCAGGCGTCTAGTTTAAAAGCAGGCGGTTGCTTAGCTAGGGTGTTTCTTTATAATTCTGATCACTTTAATGAAAACGATGAAACCTGAAGTCATCCGGTGGGTAGGACTTTGATTTAGAAACTGTGTAATGTTCCAGCTACCTGCCGCTTCTCCATTTGAACCCATATGGAATTTCCAGTAATAGGTTCTTCTCAAATGAAAGGCAGGTGGGACAGCCATAATGAGCCATGGGCCACATGCCCAAGGCTCCAAGCAAATCAGAGTAGACCTAGAGAGAATCAGGCGTGGGTCTATGACGCTTCAGATTTATAACAATTTCTCCTTAGGAACCCAAGTTCTTTTGATATCTTTATTACCTCTTGTTCTGTCACCATTTCTCTCCTTCCCATGGTCTCCCTCTACCACACCCAAGTTTCCAACCTTCCAGCCCCAAGTGTAACCACATAGAAACCTCGAGATCCTTCCTGCCCCTCTCCCATTCGGCCTTAGCCAGCCAGACCCACTTCCTCTCCTTAGGGCTGGCTCCATGCTCCCATTAACTGTCTGGTTACACAAAGAGCCTCGCATCCCCTGGGGACCCAGAGCTCATCCTGCCATCCAAAAATGTAACTCTAGAGGGGGGAGAGGGAGAAGAGCGAGAGGAGCTTTCCAGCGGTCCTATAATTCCTTTATTCCAAAGGGCTTCACTCCCCCACCTGCTCCCCCAGTACATCAAGGAGGGGTGTGTCTGTTCGCCTCGCCGCCCCCTCCAGTCCCTCAGAGGGAAGGTCACACACCCTAAATTGTGAGTGTTCATTCAGCAGTTCACTGAGCACTTACTTCAGATCCGTACCCCTGTTTCTCTATTATGGTTCCCTCTGTTTTCTGTCCTGGTAGCCTGCAGGGTGGCTCGCTGACGCTGGCGGGTAGCCACAGAGGCGTCACTGTGAAGGGACAGAGGACTCCAGGACGAGGAAGGGCTGGGTGGAAATGCCTAGGCTGAAGAGTGAATTACAGTCATAACAGAGGAAGCGATGAGTGCCATAAACTTGAAGAATTCTCATTTACTTGGCCTCCTGCCCCTATTCAGGCGGTCTCCCATGACATACTGTGAAAGTACCACTGTGCTAGACAATTCCAGTGACAGAAATGAATCAGACAGAGGGGAGGGGCGCCTGGCTGGCTCGGTCAGTTAAGCATCCGACTCTTGATCTCAGCTCAGGTCATGATCTCAGGGTAGTGAGATGGTGCCCCGCATCGGACTTCCTGCTGGGCGTGGAGCCTGCCGAAGATTGTCTTTCCCTCTCCCCCCACCCCTGCTCTCTTTCTCTGTGTCTTAAATAACGGGAGACGACGACATAACTAAAATCCTTAGGGCTATATGTGGAGAGTGGGTTAGCAGACAGGCAGTGGGGTGGGGTCACCGCTGTGCTCAGGGGCCCCTGGGGGCTGGAGAGGACCCACGGTGTGCGGATGCTGAGAGGGAGTGGGGGGCACTGAAGGAAGAGAACTTGCCCTTCTTCTCTCTTGCTCTTGACTTACACGAGGGCCCATCCCACTACTTTGGCTTCTGCGGCAATCCCTGAGGGTGCAGCATGGCATTGGTCTTCGTGAGTGCGACTGTGAAAATGGAATTTCCTTTGCCGGCTGATCTGTCCTCATACGCGTCAGCCCCTGTCGGTTTTTACTAGAGCTGCTTGTAGCTGCTCGTCTGTCACCTGGTGCATCTGGAACACCACCAAAGGCCAACCTGGGCTGGATATTCCTACAAAAGCCTCAGCCTTTTGTATGTCGTACAGACCAAAGCACTCTCAAGAGGCAGCAAACCTAGTTTCCATGGGTTGACTGTGTCCAGAGACCATTCTTGCCTCGTCCAGGGAGAGCTGGCCAACTCAGACACCTGAAGTGCCACCAATCTGTCTACTGGCACCAACACAGGCTTGAGGGACTCTGTGGCCAAGCCTCGGGGCGGGGGGGTTGGTTTGTTTTAAAACAAGGAAGGATTTCTAGAATAAGGGAAGTTTTCGTTTTCCTGTACTGAAGCCTGCTGGTTGCCTTCATTTCCTACAAGTGTCCCAACCATGATAGCAGCAGCAGGAGGAGTGAAAGCGAGCGAAGGAGGCTTGGCCTCCTTGTGAGCAGCGTGCGAGGGGGGTCCTCGAGGTGAACGCTGGGGGGCCATACCACTGAGTCTTAGGCCAGGTGTGCAGGAAGGGGACGGACACTGCCTGTGCTCGGTGTACGTTCGAATGGAGCAGTAATTCCAGGCAGATAAATTTGTACGTGCTATTTATTAGAGAAGAAAATTTCCCCTTCCAAAGGTAATTTTTAGAAATTCTGTCAGGGTGATTTTAGTGCACTGAATGAGAGATTTCACCTGAGGAGGGCCATGAAAGATTTAATTTACCTCCTAAAGAATATTGTCTGCATAAATCTAAATGCAAAAGGGGTTTTAAAAGGGGTGGGCTTCTCAGCAGGAACGGGGTGACAGTTTGGGCCTGTGTGTAGCTGCTGTGCCCGCACAATTGGGATATGAGACCCAGTCTGTTGACCCCATGCTCAGTGTCCCTTCAGCCCAGGTGACACTCTTGCCTCCTTCCCGGCACCATCTCTGTCATCACTGTGAGAGACCACACAGCCCTTGAAGGTTCTGGAAGCAGCATCCAGGGGAAAAAAGGAATGAAGGGCTGTTTTGCAGGGGGAATGACTTTCCCATCTTCCTCTCCACCCCCACCATTCCCTACAGTGTCCCCAGAACCAGAGGAGTGAAGACTGGTCCACTGAGCTAGGCTCTCCATCTCACCCAGCTTCCCTTGTGTAGCTAAGACCCAGTTTCTCAGTAGAAAGCATTTGTCTAGTGTGGCTCAGGGACATTTTTGAAGGGATCCAAAATGAAGGGTGGCTCTTCATGCAGGTTCCCTGAAGAAAGAAGGGTCCTCACAATACACGTATGGTAAGCACAGTGGCAGCCTCTCTCTCTGCCTCCCCTCCCTGCAGAGAATGAACAGGGTAGGATGTGCTGTAGCCCGTGCGAGCAGGAGACGAGGAAAGCTCGCTCGGAGCCCGGAGGCAACCATGTCGAGCAGAACGATCCATCGGACGGGTTATGATCAGTCAGTTGGCAGAGGGCATGAAGTCAGACAGTGTGGCCCAGGCTCAAGGTCCATCGCACGTCTCTTATTTCATGTTTCAGGTCTTTACAGGCAGGCGAAGTCAGTCACGTTTCTTATACTGTTTTGGGCGGGGAGGTCTAACTTCTCCCCTCACTCCCTTGCAGGTACATTCATTAAAACTTGCCCTCGAAGGTGTGGAAAAGGAGAGAGATTTCTACTTTGGCAAGTTGAGAGAGATTGAGCTACTCTGCCAAGAACACGGGCAGGAGAACGATGACCTCGTGCAGCGACTAATGGAAGTCCTCTATGCTTCGGACGAACACGTAAGTGTGAGGAGAGCCCTTGACTGCTGCATTCTAAAGCGACGTTCTTGGTCCGGGTGCTGTGATCAGTGTGCCTTCTGAGAGTTAGGACTCAGTGTATTTGTGATGCCCAGAGGAAGTAAGGATCATCATCCTCACGATCCGTTGACCCGTGCTCGTGGGCTGTGCCTTCATGAATTCATGTGGGAAGACATGAGTGGATGGGGGTGGGGGGAAGAGGAGGAGGAGGACTGATTGAGAAAAATAGGTTGACGCAGCCAGCTATCAAGTGGTGTTCGGCTCTGAGCAGCTGAGCAACAAGAATGTGTGTAAGGGTCTTCATGACAGGGCAGAGTATGGTTAGAGGAAGAATTCGTCTAGATGTTTTTCCCATCGCCAGAAGCCCCACAACTGCCTGTTTTTATTTCATCACTGGTTGTCTTGGTTACTCATTGCCAGTGCAGACCAGCACTATGCAACAGCCCTTAGCTGAAAAATATTTTTAGAAGGCCTCCACTGGGGGTGTCTGGCTGGCTCAGTCGGAAGAGCATGCAACTCTTGATCTCAGGGTCATGAGTTCAAGTCCCATGTTGGGTATAGAGATTACTTAAATCTTAAAAAATCGAAATTAAAAAAAAAAAAAATCCTCTTCTTGGGGGAGGACCTGGCTGTCAGGGCTTGCTACTCAGGAGTGCGAGGAAGAGGGGATGGGAGGGGGACCCCCAGGATGTGGAATCCATCCTCGTGATGGAAAGCAGGTGTGAGGAACAGCAGAGGAACAAGACTGTCAAGAATCAAGGACAGGAAGGGAAGGGGTGGATAAATGGTAGAGACGAGGTCAGGGACTCCCAAGTCTGCCTGTGCAGGGAGTGAGGGACCCCAGCAGCAAGGCAGGGGTGGGAGCCTGACGGAGAGCCCCCCCGGGCCAGGTGTGAAAGAGGGGGCTGGGGTTTCAAGCGCGTCCCTAGGCCAGGTTGAAGCTGGTGGCGGAATGGAATCTGTTGGACCCAGAGGCCTGGGGCCACTCCCTGGGCGCTGTGGGGGAGTTGCGTGTGTTCGTACTTCGACAGAATGGGGACAAGTCACAGGCAAGTTTACTTTATGACTTATTCCAGCCCAATACCAGACAAATGTTTACTCCATGGAAGATTTGAAATCTTAGGGATGAAAATTTCTAGAACGGCCCAGGGTTTGAGGACTCTTCACCGCGTTTTTCATTCCCTCCCCCCGGCCCAGATTTTTTTTTTTAAGCTTCTTTCTCATAAGCTTTCACTGGCTCAGACTGTAGATCTTGAAGCCCTGAGAAGCTTCCTGTCCAGATCCGAGAGGCAGTGATGGCTCCACAAAATACGGTTCTCGGTGTCTTCAGATCTGCTGGCAGAAACGTCCTGATTTCGAGTGTGCCTGCGCCAGCCCGAGGTGCTGGGTAGTTTGTCAGGGACTGCGGGAGGTGCGGTCATTCTCTCCCGAGCTTGTTGGGGCTACCTAGCCCGCAGGCCCCAGGGCGCAGCGAGTCTGAAGGACCAGGCCTCCTGCCAGAGGAGGGCAGCGGGCAGCAGCAGAGCGTGCCAGCCCTGTGCTGTCGGCAGGAGGAGAGCCCTTCCGACGGCCACCTCAAGCCAGGTCTTGTCCTGAGAGGGAGTCCTTGTGCAGGGGCCGGCTCAGGTGACCTCCCAGCTCAGAGTCAACAGGCCCCCTGAGTTCCGGCTCACGGCGGGCAGGGCTGGCCCTAGGGGAGAGCTCCTGCCCTCTGCGTGTGACTTCTGGGGATTCCGCCTGAGCGCCTGTTCTTTGGTTAACACCGATGAACCCTCTGTTGCCATTGCGGGGGCAGGTATGTGCTGGAGAGGCTTCTTCTCAAAGTCTTTATTTGGTGATGGCTGGTCTTTGATTCTTGGAGTCAAACACTCCTAGAATAGAAGGTTTGGAAGATGTGGAAATCCAGCTGGGAGTTTGCTTACAGAAGTAAACCGGGGCAGTTCAGTTCACAGTTGTAGAAGCCTAATGGAAGTTTCCAAAGCAGATCACCGGACAGCTGTCTAGTGCCCCTCTTTATCATTCTCAGTATCTTCTTCCCTTCAGGGCCACAGGTGTCTGGACTTGGTCATTGCTTAGCTGCGGCCGTGTCCATCCATCAGGCACTTAATTCCTGAGGTACTGTCACCAAAGTCACTGTTGAGGGACCCAGAGATTCCTCCCCGCTCAGCCAAGAGCTCTAGGGAAGAGCCTGTGTTGCTGTCATTGGACGAAGTGTTGGGTGTACAGAAGGGGGACAGGGCCACCGTCTCAGCAAGGGACTGCTACCGGGAGTATGTCAGGTCTGATACATGTGGTGATAGGGACATACATGTGTGGTGAGCATAGAAAGACAGCGGAGAAGGACAAGCAAAGACTTCACAGCGACTAGGACGTTTGGGTTGGATTTGAAGAATGAGGGGGAGGAGCAGCAGTTAGAGCTCCGGCGGGGAGAGGACTGTTCAGGCGGAGGAAACCGCGTGAGTACAGCCGTGAGGAAAGAACGGCGGGATGTGGCCCATGTGAGCGGGGGCAAGCGAGCCTGTCGAGGGCCACCACCTCCATCTGGGAAGTCAGGAGCCCTCGGAGCTTCTTGATGACCTGTCCTCCGTCCTTTGCCCCATGCTCCTCCTACGGTAGGCAAGAACCCTTTTCAGTACAGTCTTTGTCTTCTCTTTCTAAAGATTATCATAAGCATGAGGAACTAGCAGCTCGCTGACGGCTGAGCCTCCAGAAAGATGGGATGGCGTGCTGTGCGAGCACGGAGTTGAGCACGTGCTACTCCAGGCCGTTGTCTGGCAGAGGTTTTGCCTGGCCTCCTACTCACATGTGTATATGTGGGCATAGGAAAAATTTATATGGGGCATAAGAAAAATTTTTTCCCGTGAGCTTACACAACGTGGTATGATCTGGGAGCCCTGGGCTGCCTCAGCATTCAGATGCGTGCGGCAGACGTTCACACCGCCTTAACTTGCACCCCTAGCACTAGCAATCCTTGGTAAGCTGGGAGGTTTGCTCTTTATCCTGGTAAGTGTGGACTGGGGTCCACGGTTCCTGCAGGTGGGTGACGTCACAGTGGGACCTGCCCTGGGCCCGCTGGAGCCCACAGCGCCCCCTGGCTCGACAAGTAGGAAGGGGAGAGCAGGGGTGAGGTCTGATGTCATGGGTTTCTGGTCCCAGAGCTTGTTACAGGACCCCACCGTATTTGAATCCGTGTCTTTGACTTTCGGTCCTGGGTTAACCCCATTAGCCCACAGTTAACTCCCAACTGTGCTGTGAGCAAACCCAATTTTCTATAAAATGTCACACAGATCTCCATTCTGAGATCTCCCGTGCAGCTAACACGCACTAAACAAGGGAGGCCCGCGTGAGACCTGCCGAAGTCCTAGCAGTAGGAAAGGAAGGCACCTCACTAGCAGTAAAGAGTTATTAGGATGACGGATAAAATACACTCCTGCGTGCACCCACTCAGGGCTGCGGTGCATTACCTGCGGAAGCCGAACCAGGAGGCGGAGCTGAGAAGAGTAGTTGATGCTGGGGTGAAGGCAGGGAGAGCAGCTTCCAGAAGGAACATTTGGCAGAACAGACACTGGGAGTTCCCAGGCTGCCACTAGATTTCTTTTTTGCCCCTGGATAAGAGGGAGAACGCGTATTGGAAGGGTCCAGTGACTCCGTCCTGCGTTATCCCCACAAGAACTGCTCCCCTGTTCTCACGGGAATGCCACTGTCAGCGGAGTCACTAACTTCCGAGCAGCAAGAACCACCCTCGTCATGCGCACGAAGCGAGCGCCCGGGGGCCCAGGGATGAGTTGGCAGAGGGGGAGTGGGAGGGGACATTCTGAGGCCAAAATCAAATGTGGTTAAGTCCTGAGGGTGTGGGAAGCCCCCAAGGACAGCCTTGCACGGGCAGAGCAGGGTATCGGGCCTTGGCACAATGGCTGTGGAGTAGTTCTGGGGGTGCTCATGGGGGGCGGTCCTGGGCGCGGGCAGAGCTCACCGTGACTAAATAATAGGCCTCTTCACCGAGCCAGTAAGGGACAGCGCTAGATTTGAACCAGGGGCTTCGGTACAATGTTCCTTTCTCCTGTTGTCACAGAAAAAGTTACTTTTTAAAATGTTTTCACTTCTAGAATATATTTCAAAGAGTTCTCCCACCAAGAAATAATAGTTGCAGCTTACAATAGGTATTATGAACCAAATCTTCTAGGCACCTTACCTACTTGAACTCCTTGACTCCTCTGTTGAATTCAGGGACTCCAGGGACTCATGGATCAGTGAAACTCACTGAAAACGGTTAAAGGGGTTCTCCTGTTACAATCCTCCATTGCTAAGGCCTGCTTCTGCCTCTTAGGAGATAAGTAGCATGGGACCTTGGCTCAGAGGGTCCGTCATCTGTTCCTGGGTCCTCAGGGATTTCTTCTTCTCAACACAACCTGTACCGAGTTGGGAAGTAAAGCGAGGTGTGACACAGATGAGGCCCCAGCCCTCACTTGAGTAACCTGAGGCCACGGTGTTGGAGACACACAAGCTTACAAGCCCGAGTTCTGTAGCCAAGGAGGAAACATGGTGCTGCGGGCCCAGAGAAAGCCCACATCCCGGCTCTGGGGAGAAGATCCCACCAGGGTTAGCGGGCTGGGCTTGCCAAGGCTACAGGGAATAGACCAGGCAGGAAGGCGGGTGGGGCACTAGGGTTGAGAACGGATCGAGTGTGTCCGGTGTGAGGTCACAAGCACTCGTGTGGGTCCCAGCATGCGTTCTTGAGGGAGCAGTCGGCCCTCCTGCTGAGCCCACTCCCTCGGCTTGGGTAAGAAAAAGAGCTGCTTGCTCCCTGTGGGGTCAGAATATTAAAGAATTTGCGGAGGTAGCCGACCAGGGTTGATGTTCCCTGGAGTGGTACTCATGGGGGTTAGACAAATGAAGAGGCCCTAGAAGAACGCCTCCACCATCCGGTCCTGGCCCTGAAGTACTCAGAAAGGACTCACGTACCCAAGCAGAGGTCCCAAAGTCCTTGAGCGAAGGCTCCTGAGCTCCCCTGCTGCCCTTCCTCGCCTCACCGCTCTGATGAGTTGCGTCTCTGCAGCCGCGGAGTCACCGATCCTACCTCGGGGTCTGTTTCAGGCGGACACACACTAGGTAAGGAGGGCAGGAAAGGAAGCCGAAGCTCCAAGTGGTCTGCCGTGAGGGTGGGGCTGACGCTCTGACACCCGGCGGTGGCCCCGGGGCTCTGCCTTTCCACAGCAGGTTCTCTCCAGGTTGTCGCTGCTTTTGAGGCAGTGCATTTGGTGGACTCTTTTCGCGAGGGTAGGAAAGTATGAATGTGTTCTGTGAAGATTTCCTCCCAAAACAGGAGGAATGTTGGGTGTGTCAAACCTGAGCACTGTGTTCTAGGACAGGTCCGTTGAGCGGGGAAGCACCCGCATCTGGGTGTGTGCATTGGCTCCTAGGAGCGGGAAAGCCCGGGCCTGGCAAGGTGGGCCTCACCTGTGCGGGGAGAAGGGGGCTGTGCGGACCCTGCAGGGCCTCCGACCCAGTCCGTGGTTCCGGCTGAACCTCTCCCCCTGTCCCGCAGGAGGGCCACCCGGAAGAGCCCGAGGCCGAGGAACAAGTCCACGAACAGCAGCCCCAGCAGCAGGAAGAGTACTGAAGTGTCCTGGCCGCTCTCACCTTCAGTTTTGCGTGGGAACTTTTCTTCTGGAAAAACGTGTGGCCTCAAGCTCAACAGCAACCAGTTGTTCCCAGTCTGCCGTTAACATCAACGCACTGTTGCATACGCCAGCCACCGCGCTCGGTTCCCATTTCCTTTGCCCAGACCCATTAGCAGCCGGCCGTTGGGCGGCCTACCTGAGAGGTCACGGGGTCACATACCTTCTACTTCACCACTTGGCTGCTTGAGATTGATTCTGCTCTTTTCATTTCTTTCCAGAACAACTCTCCCCTCCCCGCCACCACCACTACCCCCTTTTTATCCTGGTGTGAAACAATGGTAATTTGATATATGGTATTTATATTGGCATTTCTCAACCAGTGTCACTAGATGTCACACATTCGTGGTGCTTTGATGTTTGCAAGTCTAACCTCTGAACGTAAATTTGGTCAAATAAATTGGAGCAAAGGGAAAGAGATACTTGATATGAAAGCCATAAGGACAGTGACTTATTTTATAGGGAAAAAGAGTTTCCCCCTCGACTCCCAACACTAAAGGGAAAAAAAAAAAAGGAATCAAAACTAGGACTTCAGGGCCCAGCAGTATTTCTCCCTGAGCATGGTAGACAACCCCACAGTTAGTTTCGAAAGACATTCACTCAAGGACACCACCATCTCCACTTCGCCCTCCAAGTGCTTGCCCCTCCCCTCCCCGGTTCTCATGCTATATTTTCTTTCTCAGGGTCCTCTTTGGTGGGCAGCCACTCTCCCCAAAAGCAGTCATCAGTTACCTACAGTCCAGAGGGGGTCTGCATCGGTGCAGGTCCTCCTGCCTCTCTCTGGCTTTCAACCCAAAGCCTGTCCTCCACACTAGGGGACTCCTCTTCCAGAATGACTTCAGGGTGTGCGGCCCTGAGGGGCAGGGCTCTGCGTCGCGCTGCACGCTCACTGGAAGTGAAGACCTTCTTACTAGTAGCATCATTCCAAGGGAGACTCCCGATTCTGAAGTCTGGTGTTGACACTGGAATGACAGCACAGAAAAATCTATATGACTCCCCATACCTTCTGGAATAAGGAATTTCCCCTCGTTAATACTACGGCCCTCCTTGTCATTGACCTTTGATAACCGTGGCAATTCATAAATAGAGGAAACATTAATGAATTAAAAGCATTCCTTATTTTTTTAACTAATATTTGCACATTTTCTTAGTATCTTTCCAAATCTTTGCCTCTTTTATTCCTTTGACAGATGGTATCCCTTCCTGGATCATTCGTTTCACTTGGTTTCCTAACTTTAGCAGGTGCGACAACACAAACGAGTGTGCCCGCCCCACTTGCCTCTTAACTGAAAAGCTTAAAATAAATTTCTGAAATACGTATCATAAAGCTTTGACATTTCTTTATTAATTGGTCAAATACTAATTCTGAATTCTAGCATTGGAGCTTTCCAACGAAAGAAGTCTTCTCAAAATCTTTTGCAGCAAAGTGGTTATTTGAGTTACAGGTGAGCAAGATGGCTTGTATTTCTGAGGTGATCACAACACACTGTGCATAATTGGACAGACGTTCTGTGGTGTTCGGTTTCCCTTGCTTCTCTCTCCTGCCTGCTCTGCGCGGCGGCAGCGGCAGCTCCTCTCTCTCTCTCTCAGGCTGCACAGCCTGGCTCTCAGCAGTGACGTCCTCCCCCACCTGGGCACAGGTGGCGGTTGTGCTACGCACGGCCTCATGCTTACCAGTGTGGTCCCTCCCAGCCTTCTGTACGGACCTTCCTTTCGTAAAAGTAGCTCTTGCAGAGAGGCACAAAAAGTAATTCCATGCGGATGACACCTCGCTGGTTCCTAGGCAGGGACATCTCAGTAATACCCAGTGCCAGGTGGATGGCGGCCGGGATCCCCGGCATGGGGATAGGGGTGATGACAGCGCAGGTTGCCTAAGCCTCCTTGGTGACAGCTGCTCTCTCTCTCCCCCAAAGCCCCGGGCTTGTCAGCTATAAAAACATGCTGGCCAGATACCTTCCCTTTCCCTGGTGGTCACACTTGAGTCTCCATCCCAGAGTCTTAGTGCCAGCTAGTCACGGATTTAGGAAGGAGCTACATGTTCCTCTCTCTGACCGCATCTGACCCCTCTCCCATCGTGCCAGTTCGCATGTGACATCACAGATGCTTTGGGGAATCTTGAACAGCTAGGGTTCTCCCTTGTCTTTGGCTGCACCCCAGCTTCTGTGCAGACCACCTCCTTTCCCAGAGCTGCTCCTTTTTCCCCTGAGGGCTGTAACCCTATCGTCTTCCCATCTCGGCATCCAGGGCACATTTCCCTCCATGGTCCCATCACACGTCCTCACGCTGGGCTGAGAAGCATCCTTTTTGGGCTCTGCCCGCCCTCTCAGAAGCCGGACTTCATTCTTAGCCACACGGCTGTGGCTGGTGGTAGCACTTCCCCTGCTCGTGTCAGATAGGAAGTGATTGAAGCAGGGGGCAGAGAGAGAGCCCGTGTTCTTTCTAAGCAGAAAAGCAGAAAAAGAAAAGACAAAGACAAACACCTTGTTGACCAGAGAGAAGTAAACTCCAGAAGGGAACCAAGAACTCCCTTCCCTGGTGAGTATTTCCATTATTCCGTTAAGGTTTAATATGCATTCAGATTACTTTTACTAAATAGTACACCATAAAGCTTTTGTTATATATTCAATGTAAACTGAAAGGAATGTAAACATATGTATTGTTAATTATAAATAGAGATAAGTAATGACATCATAGATGAAAAAGTCTTATTCAGATGTATCCATTTTACATTACCCTACTGTCGCATGGTAGAATAGTTTTTTTTGTCTCTGAATATGTGAATAACTTGACTTGCGTTTATCTTTTTACATATTTAATAAAAAAAAGTATATGTTAAAAGGACTGAATTTACAGGTTCTTACATTTTTATGCTAAGGGTTCCTCCCGAGGGAGCGTGTGTGCGCTAACAGGCTATTTATGTGGAATCCCGCTTCTACCCAGGTTTTATCATGATTGACAAGGAGGTGGGGGGGGTCTTTGCTTTTATGGATGGCAAATGTTTTAACAGGAATTAAAGATTAGTATCTGATATCAAATGTAGCAGCTGTGATACCTTTCTAAAAACTTTACCAAAAAAAGAGAGAAGCCATTCCCTTAGAAAAGATCCCGCTTGCAGGCCAACAGCAGCCTAGCTCCGAAGCCCCAGCCAGCTCCATCTGGGCCAGACAGGGCTGGGCGGATAGGAAGCTGGGGGAGCAGCCAGCAGAATGACCTACGATTGGCAAAAGCTCTCAGGGTGTTTTCTCCCCTCTAGTTTGACGACTTGGACCAACAGTGATGATTTATACACATCAACAGAATACCAACTTAGAGGCACAGGAATAGGTGACAAAAAGAAATGCCTTAGAAGTGGCCCGTGAGCCGCCTGGAGAGGCTGGAGAACAGGGGACGGCAGCGTGTGGGAGCCTTAGCCCAGGAGTCCGCAGCTTAGGGAGGCTCAGCCCATGCTCTCCCCACCCTGCCGACGCCAGCCTGCCCTGAACTGCTTTCAAGCTCCACCTAGAGGCCAGTTTGGTTTCTGTACTGTCCTTCGGCGACTATTTTCCGTTCACTTGCCTTTAGGCCCTTTTAAGAGCAGAGAAAGATACTACCACTCTTCTCCATCCACACTCATGTCTGCACTGGGTAAGTGTGTGACGGAAGTCTGAGCCACTGCCTGGCTTGGGAAAGTTCACACTCAAAACACCATGTGTTTCCAATTCATTCACCAACCCTGGGATTTTAAACACTAGATCTCACACTTAGACATCTGCACACAAATAGTCCAGAATATGTGTCACCATCTTACTTGAAAGGCACACCGGTGGACTCTAGGAAACACATCACTAATGGTACAAAAGTGGTGGAATAACAGGTTTGCTCCATTTAGTAAATCTGAGATCATCTCTGAAAATTGAATGTGTTCCTACTGGGATTGTGGGAATATGGGTAGGCCCGTGGGTCCGGGCGGAGGGAGGGGGCAGGACAGAGAGGAGTTCGTGTAATTCCACTAAATTCAAGTTATACAATGCCAGTTCTCTAAAATGAAACAGGTAGCTTCATTTCTGGCCTTTCTTAGTCTTCCTCTTGACTGCTAGACCCAGCTTCTGTGACCCCTGCAGCCTCCATTGCTCGCATACATCACTGACCCAACCTCTCAGCCCTAATGCCGTGTTGCCAGACCGCGCAAGTGTCACAGCAGGGCAGCTCCTGTTTGGTTGAGCTGGGAACTCGGGCGTTCACTGCTCCCTGGAAGAGCTCTGGCTTTATTGCCTAATGGAAGGCAAACCTTAAAATCCATGGAGCCCTGGAGGAGCCCTCATGCAGCACGGGGACTTCAGATCACAGGACTGCCCAAGGGCAAGAGCCCCCAGCCCCCACGCCTTGTACAGGTAGGGCTCACACAGAAGGTGTTTGCGACGTGTCCCACCTCCTGTGTGCCCATGAGGCTTATGGAAGGCCCAGCCGAACCTTATTTGTTGAATGCATTTTTCTTTTTCACTGAAAATGGTGACTTTTTAGCTTGTCAAGCTTAACTTCTTAAACCAGTTTCCTGTGGTATCTTGTAACTATTTTGTTAAGACTGAGTATAAATGCAGTGTTTTTAAAGGGTAATAACATATCAATGTACCTCTGAATTTACGATATTCAGTAGGAACTAGCCCGTACCTCAATGGGTTCTTTTTCGGAACAAAGTACACATTTCCTTCTAGGTAGCAGACGTCCCTCATTTTTACATTTTACCATTTCTCTAGGTCGTGAAGGTTATCTGTCTAATTTTTTAGGTGTGTTTATCTTACTAAGATGTTTTGGTCAAATCTAACTGCCCCTCACACATTACTTTCTAGCCTTTAGAAATTGGAGAAGTAACAAAACATTCCCATAAATGCACTCAGAATTTTAATCTGATCTAAATTCACAGTTTACCACTAGGACACTCTCTTCCAATCTGACATATTTATTATACAGATGAAATGTGACCTCCTCCCAGTGAAACCATTTTTTACCAGCTTCAAAGTTTTTCCAGAGAGAGAGACTATGGAAAATCACCTTAAATGTCAGTCTCTCAGAGGCTCAGCTCTCTCAAAGATAGGTTCAGGGATCACCCTGTCCTGCAGACACAGTCACTGTCCTACCACATGGGCGAAAATTGGGGAAGGGGGCCAAGAACAAAAAGGTGAATTTTACCTCAGAACATTTTCAATTTTTCTGGAGAGTGGTTCTGAGATTAATGTCACAGAACACTGGCCGGCCACAGCTAAGACATTATTAATACAACATCCGAGGTCATCCAGCTTTCCTTTTTTAAATTTTGGTAACATTTACTCAGGGATGAACATCGTATTCCTTTTAAAGATTTAATAGACACAGAATGACCAGTTGCATTCGTCATACCTACAGATCTAAAAAGGCTCAGATGGAATGATGCTTCTCTTCTGAGAACATAACGTTGGCAATTGCAGGCGGATGGCTGTGTCCCCACCGTCTTTACCAAGCAGAGACTTGACGGTGTAGATGCGCCCCGGTTAGAACAGTTTTGTTAGCCTCTGAGTATTAAAAAGAGGCTGCAAACATTATCTGAACACACTCCCAAGAGCCAGTTTACGAGCAGTTTGCAAACGGTCGGCCGGATCACACAGCCACCGACTCAACACGCGGCATACCGAGAAAGCCCGGAGCTCCTCCCTCCCGGCAGCGGACGAGGCGGCGCATGCGCACCCTGCCCCGCGGGCTCGCTGCCCACGCGGCTCTACGGGCGTAGAGGCCGCAGCCGCCTGCCGAGGTGCCGGTGCCGCATTCCACAAGGAACGCAGAGGGCTGCCTGTCCGTGGAGCAGTGGCCCCAAGCCCGATCCGGGTGTGCTCTGGGGCTGAAATTACGAGGCTTCTGAAGACCTAAAGGACGACTCTGGACCGGTGATGCCCGTCAGAGCTGAGCCTACAAGAGCTTTCAGCTCCTCTCTCCCTACTTTTCCAGCTCGGTGGCAGTCCCCTTACGTGATTTTCCAACCGAAGGAAAGACTGCAAAGGGGGCAGGGGTAGAAGAGGTGATCCCTCTTCCTTTTTAAGATATTTTAAGAATAATCCAGTATCCTTCGAGTCACTTGTTCCTGTTTTGAAAATAGAATGGGGGTTGGGAGGCGGACTTGATCTTGTCCTCAACCCAGGTGCAGCTCAACGAGAACCGGTTAGCTTGAGGCAGGAGTGATGTGCTCACTTCAGGACAGGCAAGGTAAGAACCCCGGCTCTGGGGACGGGGACCGGCAGCCCAAGGCCAGCTGAGGTGGGCAGGAGGCAAAGGCTGGCAAGAGGATTCCGCCAAGGCTGCAGCTTTGGCAGAAGAGAAACCCACGGCTCCACGTATCCGGTCCACGAAAGATCTTTGGTCATGGGTTCCATTAGCATTGCTCCTCTGGAGAAACCATGCCCTGGGAACCAGAGAAGGAACTGGCTGCTGCTTCACAGAAAAGGTATCTCTTCCTGGTCTCATTTCTTTACTGACAAGATTCCTTCCTATGTTTAAGTGTTGACTCAACTGTGCTCCCCAGAAGAGGAAAAATTACCAAACTAGACACGATTTGAATTTAAAACCTATAACCAAGAGAGCTCTTAATACTACTTCAGAAAGACCCAAAAGAATTTTTTAAGCTGCAGAAAGTGGGTAGGGGAGAGTGTTTATTTTCTCCTCTGATTTAATGCTAAGAACCAACCGCGGATAAAGCACAAGTCAATAGCGACTTTTTACTCCTAGTATTGCAGCACCACCCGTCAGCTGCTCTAACGGAACTCTAAGAAAAGCAGAATGAGGAGCAGTTTATTTAAAAGCATATACTACATATGAAAGTGAGGAAACCAGAGCAACGGGAAATGAGGGAAGGATGAAAGCAGAAGTACGGTCAGTAGCCTCACACGCCCTGGGGTCTTCTAGATATTACTAGGGTGAAAGGGAAAAACTACCACTGAGCTTCCTAGTTGCCAGCATCAAGAGGTACGTAAGCATTACTCCATTTAAAGAGCCTATAAGCTGAAAACAGTTACTTAAGAGTGTAGATACTTAGATCTAAGAGAAATTTCTCTGGCTCCTAAGAAGAAATTAAGTGATGGAGGGAGCCTGACCTTCAAAGCATCTCATAACTAATACAGTAACATTCTAGTAGGCATCAGGACTATCCCTGATGACATAGTGCCAAGAGGCAGTTCAGTAAAAACCAATCTACCAGGGACCTAAACTGTCTATGCACAGAAATCACTCCCGTGTCAGTCTTCATCCCAGGATAAAACAGACAGATGGTGGGGGTGGGGGGAGATGTAATTGTGAGCACCCCACTGGTTCTCGCAGGTACTCCTGTGTCTATGCTGGGGGCAGGGGAGGAAAATGGCCTAGGCCAGCTCCTTTGTTCCTGAGCAGCTCTCCCAGAGACCTCTGTCCCTTCAGTTAAACTCTGAGATTAGTAAATAACCCTCCCACCCAAGCCCCAGGCGTTTTTCAAACTGCTGCTTTTGTGCTATATTTCCGTGGGCTCTTTGTTGTGCTGTCTCTTTAAGGGCGGGGATTCATTTTCCTCTCAGAGCAGAGCCCACTGATTTTTAAAATTCCAAGATTTAATCCTGCTGGTTGTAAGAGCTCGTAAAATTTGGCCCCTCTGGTTTTCAAAGCCGAAGGTTACAGGGATTCATCTTCCCCATGCAGGCTCCCCAGTGTTACTGTTTCCCTTCTCTGTGCCCACAGCTGCCACCCCCGCACCATGGGACAGTCCTGAAGATCCATTTAGCTCCCTGCCACATCCCTACCCTTCTTTACCCTCGTTCCACATGGCCTCTTCTCTACATTTAGCTGTGGAATTTGTTCTGCCAGTCTTGGGGTCATAGTTAAGGGTCTCATTGTTGTCCTCCACTCTCTTCTTGAGTCCAGTGAGTATCTTTATGACCATTATTTTAAATTCTATTTTGGGCGTATTACTTCTCTCCATTTTACCTAGGTCTCTTGCTGGGATTTCATCCTATTCTTTCATTTGGGGCATATTTCTCTGTCTCATTTTGTCTACCTCTCTGTTTCTGTGTGTTAGGGAAGTCAGCTACAGGGGCGCTGGGTGGCTCAGTCAGTTAAGTGTTTGCCTTCCGCTCAGGTCGTGATCCTGGGGTCCTGGGATCGAGCCCCATATCGGGCTCCTTGCTCAGCCAGGAGCCTGATTCTCCCTCTCCCTCTGCCCGCAGCTCCTCCTGCTTGTGCTCATGCACATGCACTCTCTCTCTCTGTCGAATAGATAAAATCTTTTTTTAAAAAAGTAAAAAAAAAAAAAAAAGGGAAAGGGAAAGGCAGCTGCATCTCCTGCTCTTGCAAGCTGTGGCCTTGTGAAGAGGTCCTGTCGTGCCCCGTGGTACCGTGTCCTCTGCTCTCCAGAACCTGGCGCTTCAGGGCTGTCTTCTACATGCGTTGCATGCGCCCAGTGTTCGTGACTGAGCCACTTTTTCCTTCATCAAGTCGTCTATAGTGGCTCTCCTGGCCTCTTGTGGGCAGGGTTTAGTCCCTCTGGTGTTAGTGGTCCAATCTGGGGCTGCCTTGGGCTTGAGTGGAGTGAGACCAGGCATTCGCCAGAGAGGCCTTAGCATCCTTAGCAGGGTCCTTTCCCCGTGTTGTCCTCTGAGAAGCTTTCATGGGTGGACAGGGCCCGCAATCAGACCAGCTGTCTGCCCCCCGCCCGCTGCTGGGGCTGCGCTTGGACTGCTGCGTGTGGTCATCTTTCCCCTCTTCCCAGGACAGTAGTCCCTTCAGAGTGGTACCGGCCCGTGTAGGGCTGCCTGCACACTGCCAGGCTGGTGGCACCGCTTCAGATGGTCTCCAGCCAACAGCGTATTACAGGGGATGGACCCACATTGTGCGTGTGGGCAGGATGCACAGTGTTAGAAGGGTTTGCATGCTGGTCCTCTGTGACCAGGACTTGCCACCACCAGGACGAAGGCAGGCCTGGCTGGAGGGGGTGGATCTGCTAAAGCTGGAACTCTATCCAGCACAGCCATCATTCAGAATAGAAGGTGAGATAGTTTCCCAGACAAACAGAAGTTAAAGGAACTCATCCCTGCTAAACCAGCCTTACAAGAAATGTTAAAGGGGGTTCTTTGAGTGGAAAGGAAAGAGCCTAAGCAGGAATAAGAAGAGTAGGAAGCCCAACAGCTGTAAAATTAAGTATCTATAAAAATCAGTGCAGGGATTCACAAAATAAAAACACCATATAAAACACTTTACAGGTTGTAAAATGGTTGCACAAATAACCACGTAATAAAGATTGCTGGGAAGATGGCAGAGTAGGTTTCCCAAACAAAGATAAAGGAATTCATGACCACTAACTAGCCCTACAGGAAATGTTAAAGAAGGGGCGCCTGGATGGCACAGCGGTTAAGCGTCTGCCTTTGGCTCAGGGCGTGATCCCGGCATTATGGGATCGAGCCCCACATCAGCCTCCTCTGCTGGGAGCCTGCTTCTTCCTCTCCCACTTCCCCTGCTTGTGTTCTGTCTCTCGCTGGCTGTCTCTCTCTCTGTCAAATAAATAAATAAAAATCTTTAAAAAAAAAAAAAAAGAAAAATGTCAAAGAAGACTCCTTGAGTGGAAAGGAAAGACCGTAAGTAAGAGTAAGATGGTAGGAAGCATAAAAGCGTAAAAATAAGTATAACTATAAAAAAAATCAGTCAAGGGACTCACAAAATAAAAGGATGTATATTATGACACCATACACCTAAAATATGGGGGACAAAAGTAAAGAATGGGCTCAAACTTAAGCGACCATCAACTTAATATAGACTACTATATGCAGAAGTTGTTCTATACAAACCTGGTGGTAATGACGAGAAAACAGTAGTAGATATGCAAAAAATAAAGAGAAAGGAATCCAAGTATATGACTAAAGAAAGCCAGCTAATCATGAGAGAAGAGAGCAAGGGAAGAAAGGAACAAAGAACTACAAAAACAACCATAAAACAAGTAACAAAATGGCAATAAATACATACATATCAATAATTACTTTGAATGTAAATGAACTCATGCTCTAAACAGAAGACTAAGGTGACAAATAAATAGAAAAATAAGACCCATCCATATGATGCCTACCAAGAGACTCATTTCAGACTTAAAGATACATACAGATTAAAAGTGAAGGGATGGAGAAGCATTTATCATGCAAATGGAAGTGAAAAGAAAACCAGGGTAGCAATATTTATATCCAAAAAAAATGGACTAAAAACACAGAGTGTAACAAGAAACAAAGAAGGACATTATATAATCATAAAGAGAACAACCCAACAAGAAGATGGAATGATTGTAAATATTTATGCACCAAACATGGGAGCACCCAAACACATAAGGCAGTTCATAACAAACATAAAGGAAGTCATCAATACAGTAATAGTAGAGGACTTTCACACCCCACTTATATCTATGGACAGATCATCCAAACAAAATCAACAAGGAAACAGTAGATATGAATGAAACATTGGACCAGATGGATTTAACAGATATATTCAGAACCTTCCAACCTAAAACAGAATACATATTCTTCTCAAGTGCACATGGGACATTCTCCAGAATCGATCACACATTAGACCACAAAACAAGTCTCAAAAAATTCAAAAAGATGAAAGTCATACCATGCATCTTCTCTGACCACAACGCTATGAAACTAGAGAGTAACCACAAGAAAAAAATCTGGAAAGGACACAAATACACAGAGGTTAAATAATATGCTACTAAACAACGAATGGATCTACCAGGAGCTCAAAGAGGAAATTAAAAAATATATGGAGACAAATGAAAATGAAAACACAATGATCCAAAATATTTGGGATACAGCAAAATCTCTTCTAAGAGGGAAGTTTATAGCAATACAGGCCTACCTAAGACAAATCTCAAACAACCTAACTTTACACCTAAGGGAGTTAGAAAAAGAATAAACAAAACCCAAAACCAGTAGAAGGAAATAAAAATTAGAGCTGAAATAAACGAAATAGAAACAAACAAAATAGAACAGATCCATGAAACCAGAAGCTGATTCTTTGAAAAGAGCAACAAAATTGATGAACCTTTAGCCAGACTCCTGGCGGGGGCGGGGGGAGGACCCAAACAAAACCAAAAATGAAAGGGAAGAAATAACCAACACCCCAGAAATATAAAGGATTCTAAGAGAATTTTAAGAGGAAAAATTATATGCCAACAAATTTGACAAGCTAGAAGAAATAGACAAATTCCTGGAAACATATAACCTCCCAAAACTGAATCCAGAAGAAATAGAAAGGTTGAACAGACCAATTATCAGCAATGAAATTGTATCAGTAATCAAAAAATTCCCAACAGGGACGCCTGGGTGGCTCAGTCTGTTGAAGCATCTGACTCTTCATTTCAGCTCAGGTCATGATCTCAAGGTCATGAGATCAAGCCCCGTAGGGCTAGTGCTAGGTGTGGAGCCTGCTCAGGATTCTCTCTCCCTCCCTCTGCCCCTCCCCCGCCCAAAAAAAAAAGCATTCACAATGGTCAAGTGAGATTTATTCTCAAAATACAAGGGTGGTTCAATATTCACAAATCAATCAACATGATACATCACATCAACAAGAGAAAGGATCAAAACCATATGATCATTTCAATAGAAGCAGAAAAAAGCATTTGACAAAGTACAGCATCCATTCATTATAAAACCATCAACAAAGTAGGTTTAGATGGAATATACCTCAACATAATAAAGGCCATATATGAAAAACCCACAACTAACAACACACCCAATGGTGAAAAATTGAAAGCTTTTCCTTTAATATCAGGAACAAGACAAGGATGTCCAGTCTCACCACTTTTTTTTTTTAAGATTTTATTTATTTATTTGACAGAGACAGCCAGTGAGAGAGGGAACACAAGCGGGGGGGTGGGAGAGGAAGAAGCAGACTCCTAGCAGAGAAGCCTGATGTGAGGCTCAATCCCAGAATGCCGGGATCACGCCCTGAGCCGAAGGCAAACGCTTAACAACTGTGCCACCTAGGCGCCCCCAGTCTCACCACTTTTATTCAACTCAGTACTGGAAGTCCTAGCCACAGCAATCAGACAACATAAATAAAGGGCATCCCAATTGGTAAGGAAGAAATAAAATTTTCACTATTTGCAGATGACACCATACTTTATACAGAAAACCCTAAAGACTCCATCAAGAAACTACTAGAACTGAAAAATGAATTCAGTAAGGTCACAGGATACAAAATCAATATACAGAAATCCATTGCATTTCTATACACTGATAATGAAGCAGCAGAAAGAGAAATTAAGAAAACATTCCCATTTATAATTAGACCAAAAATAATAAAATTCCTAGGAATAAATTTAGACAAGGAGGTAGAAGACCTGTACTCTGAAAACCATAAAACACTGATGAAGGAAACTGAAGATGACACAAACAAATGGAAAGATAGTCCATGTTCATGGATTGGAAGAACAAATATTATCAAAATGTCCCTATTACCCAAAGTGACCTATATATTCAATGCAATCCCTATCAACATACCAACAGCATTTTTCACAGAACTAGAACAAACAATCCTAAGATTTGTAGGGAACCACAAAAGACCCTGAATAGCCAAATAATCTTGAAAAAGAAAAACTAAGCTGGACGTATCACAATTCCAGATTTCAAGTTATATTACAAAGCTGTAGTTATCAAAACAGTATAGTATTTGCACAAAAAGTAAACAAAGATGAATGTAACAGAATAAAGAGCCCAGAAATAAACCCACAATTATATGGTCAATTAATCTTCGACAAAAGAAGCAAAAATATGCAATGGGAAAAAGGCTCTTCAACAAATGGTTTTGGGAAAACTCGAGAGCTACATGCAAAAGAATGAAACTGGACTACTTTCTTACAACATAACACAAAAATAAACTAAAAATGGATTAAAGACCTCAATGTGAGACCTGAAACCATAAAAATCCTAGAAGAGAACCAGGCAGTAATTTCTCTGACATCAGCCATTTTTCTGGCTACGTCTCCTGAGGCAAGGGAAAGAAGAGCAAAAATAAACTACCGGGACTACATCAAAATAAAAAGCTTCTGAACAGCAAAGGAAACAACCAACAACAGTAAAAGACAACCTCCTGAATGGGAGAAGATATTTGCAAATGACCTATCTGATAAAGCGTTAGTATTCGAAATATATAAAGAACTTACACAACTCAATACAAGAAAACCAAATAATCCAATTAAAAATGGGCAGAAGACATGAGACCTTTGTCCAAGGAAGACATACAGATGGCCAACAGACACATGAAAAAATGCTCAACATGACTCATCACCAGGGAAATGCAAATCAAAACTACAGTGAGATATTACCTCACTCTGTCAGAATGGCTAAAGAAACAAGTGTTGGCGAGAGTGTGGAAAAAAAGGAACCCTCTTGCACTGTTGATGGGAAGGTAGCCTATGTAGAAGACAGTATGGAAGTTCCTCAAAAAGTTAAAAATAGAACTACCATATGATCCAGTAATCACACTATTGGGTATTTATCCAAAAAAAAAAAAAATACAAAAACACTAATTCAAAAGAACATACACATCCCTATGTTTATTGCAGCTTTATAATAGCCAAATTATGAAAGCAGCCCAAGTGTCCTTCGATAGATGACTGGAAAAAGACGTTACACACACACACACACACACACACACACAGGAATATTATTCAGTCATAAAAAGGAATGAAATCTTGCCATTTGCAACAACATGGACAGAGCTAGAGAGTATAAATACTAGTCAGAGAAAGGCAAATACCATATGATTTCACCTCATATGGGAACTTAAGAAACAGAAATGAACAAAGGAAAAAAAAGAGAAACTAAAAAACAGATTCTTAACAAGAGAAAACAAACTGGTGGTTACCAGAGCGGATGGGAGATGAAGTGGGTGAGGGATTAAGAGTGCACTGATCTTGATGAGCACTGAGTAATGCACAGAGTTGTTGAATCTCTATACTGTACACCTGAAACTAATACTGTCTTAACTATATGGAGTAAAAAGAAAAATTAACAAAACAAACAAGCAACCATATAGAGGAAAATGAGAATAGTTTTTGAAAATGCTCTGGAGTCAAATCCCAGCCACATCACTTCTAGCTGTGTGATTTTAAGCAAATTGCCTATCATTTCTTAACCTCCATTTCCTCATCTGAATATGTTAATTAAACCTACCTTGCAAAGACATTTTGAAGAATAAATGAGTTACAATCCCTTTTTTTTTAATTTTTTTTAAAGATTTTATTTATTTGTCAGAGAGGGAGAGACTGAGCTCACAAGCAAGGGGAGTGGCAGGCAGAAGGAGAAGCAGGCTCCCTGCTAAGCAAGGAGCCCACACAGGACTCAATCCCAGGACCCTGGGATTATGACCTGAGCCAAAGACAGACGTTTAACCGACTGAGCCACCCAGGCGTCCCATGAAGAATAAATGAGATGACATGTATTAAGTACCTTGCACGTAGATTTTTTTATAAGTAGTAGCTATTCTTGCCAGGTGATACAGACGCTATAATACCACCACTACCCTGCGCTAGACGTTACTTCAGTACTGCCCACTGCTCCCACCACACCCGTAGAAGGAGTAGCCCTAGCAGCCAGAGGTTATACCCCAAAGTCCTGCCTCCTCCACCCCCCGACCGCACAGCAACAGCACGGGGACAGCCAGCCCAGGAGCAGTCAGTCTGGGGTTGCCAGCAACCACATAGCCAGACTCTACGAGCAGGACTCACAGAGTCCTCGGCCCGCCTCTCTCTCTCATTTGTACTAAGGATTGAGGACCGAGCTGTGGAAACTAGACTTAGATGCAGAATGAAGGGAGCCCCGAGGAAGGATCACGGCAAGCAGATGTTATACGTGAAGCAGCTGCTCTGGAACAGAAGATGGAAGAAGCAAAAGGAAAAGAAAACAGACACTCAGGGGCGCCTGGGTGGCACAGCGGTTAAAGCATCTGCCTTCGGCTCAGGGCGTGATCCCGGCGTTATGGGATCGAGCCCCACATCAGGCTCCTCTGCTATGAGCCTGCTTCTTCCTCTCCCACTCCCCCTGCTTGTGTTCCCTCTCTCGCTAGCTGTCTCTATCTCTGTCAAATAAATAAATAAAATCTTAAAAAAAAAGACACTCAAGCAAGAACCAGGGAATGACATTTTAGCTAAGATCCGTAAACATCTGCTTCTTCCTTGAACCCTGAACACCCACCAGTTGTTGTTTTTTTATTGAAATCCAGTTGATCAGTTTTATTGATGCGACGTGTATGTGTAATCTTAAAGTCAGAGAAGCAACTTAAATGAATGTCTTCCTTGCCACCTAAGATATTCTCATGCAGTGAGTCTCTTAAGAGGGAATAACTTGCCCAAGTTTACAGATCAGAAGGGACCTTCAAGACAAGCTGATCCCGAGCCCAGCTGAGCTTCAAGCCAACAGTCCCCCGCACTCCCCGCGGCTCTGTGTATGAGGAGGCATCCTGGATGCCCAGCCCCTTTGAGCCTTCAGATACCTCTGAGCATCCGCACAACCGTGGAGAGACTCTGAGCAAGGACTGCCTAGCCATCCCATGGAACCACCAAAATAACAAACTGGTGTAAGTCACTAAGTGTAGGGCAGTTCGTGACACAGCCACAGAGAACTGGGTACAATGCAGTTAAGAGTGAGGGACAAGTTTTGGGTCGTTGCTTTGTGCACGCACCGTGCAGAGAGAATGGGATTTCCGTCGCATGTGTGCTGTAACTGCTCTAAATAATTTGGCACATCCCTTTGTTGAGTTGCATAAAATAAAAAAAAAAAAAGAGAGCATTAGACTACATGATCTTTGAGATCCCTCTGGTTCTTAAAAATTCTGATTGCCAACAAATGACACAATCCAAACACGGCCCTGCAGGGCTGGTCCCCTAAACTCAGCAGCTTTCCTACCTTATAAACCGTGGAGCGGAAAGAAAAGTCCAACGTGAAATAAATCTGTGCTTTTAGAGGCACAGTTGGTGCTTACAATTTGTTTGAATTAAAATATCACTTTCATGGGTACTTTGACTTAATTTCAATTGTTTTTTCTCGCTCACTTACTTGATCTGAGGTCCCTTCGTAAGCCAATGAAATGAGAGTAAACACAGGTCCAAAGTGAATGGTCATCATGAACTAGTTAAATAACCCTTTCCATTTTGAAAATTCTTTCACTCTCCTCTGGAGGCTTGTACCAAGGATCCCAGAGTTTTCCGGCCAACGGGCATGTCTACCCAACCCGCTGTCCCATAGGTTATTCCTCCCCGGGGCAGCCGAGCAGGTAGAAAATACCAGCAAGTCACCCTGTACATACGACCGACACCCAACTTTCACAGAAGCCCCCCTCAGCAATAGGGACATGGCCTCACCCTCCTCCACCCTGCTTCTGGTACTTTTTTTTTCCACTCCTAAGAAGGAAGAAAAGATCATATATTTACCACACCCTCTGTAGTGAACATGACACAGTTTTTGACGCAGTCAACAGGACGAATATCAAAGCCTCCAGGCTTTCCAGAAGCCCGTGGCTGCACTGTAAAGTAACACACAAGCACATGGCGGGGAACCAGGGAGCCCATTACAAGTCACTGTTATCCATAAAAATTTCCTCTTCCTCCTGCCCTGTCCTCTCTCCCCCAAACTTCCTTCTCCTGAGGACAAAAAAACCTGGGCTATTTCCAAAGTGTAGTTTATGGGAAATGCTTCCTTTGGGTAGATTTCTTTATTGGTTGTGATTTAAAAAACAGCTCAGGGATAATTTTAAAAACATATTTTACTGGACATGCCCTTCACTCTCAACACAGAAATCACACTAGCTACCTTTCTGTGTATTCCTAACTTCCAAATATCCAGGCAAGAACCCTAGCCACTGCCACATTCACCATGACACTAGCTCCCAACGGCCTCCTGAGACCAAACTGCACATTCTGCTGTAGCCACCTCTGATGAAGAAAACCACAGCAAAGACGGTGACGCCGCAGATGGTCCAGGCTCTGACACGCCCATGTGCGCTCAGTGACTCATCACCAGCACGCTGCATAAGGACCCATCCCGGCTGTCCCGAATGTTATCAGGTAATTGACTAAAACTTACTCGGTTTGCTTATCTGGAACAGGGATAGTAACAGTAGCCCTGTTGGATGCCCATGGTCTAGCACATCAGACGTGCTCAGTAAATAATAGTTACATGCAAGCATGCAAACACCTTAGCACCGTGCCTGGGACACAATGAGTACTCGGTACATTTGTTGGCTGCTGCAATTAACGGGAGTAGTAATGGTGGTGGTAGTGGGGGTATTATTTCTCTCAATCCATGCCTGAACTCCAGTGTGGTGTGAAAAGAGGATACTCTCTGCTCTCCACAAAGACTGTTATCCCAGACACAGTATCTTCAGATCCCCACCACTGCCATTTTCCTTTCTAGCTCTAAATGCCTGCCTCCTCCCCGCACAGTCCACCCACCACTATGCACCCAGCTCTTCTGCTTTATGTTCAGTCCCAAGAAGAATAAACATTTCCATAGTTAACTGGAAGATGGTACGCTTTCTGCCCAACATTAAGTGCTGGAAATCTTTGGATCTATATGTTCTCAATGGTCTCTTTGGACAGAAAGGGGACTGGAGATCATTGGTCCCCTTGTGCTGTGTCACCACAGGTTTCTCTTAAAAGAATTCTCCTCTGTTAACACATTATATTGTGATTACTGGCATTTAAGCTGGTGTTCTTACTAGGGTATGATTTCAGGGATGGGACCATTTTGTCTATGAATTTAGTATCCCCAGCACCTAGGATTTTGAGCACATAGAAAAACTCAGTATGTTTACCAAATAAAGAAAAGGAAAGGTACAATGATGGAGTTTAGAGTTATTTCCTATAGATCCATCCTACTCTCTAGTAACACGAGTACCAGAAATTAATTTTCTATTAAAGAAAATCACAGTCCATGTGACCAGAAGAATGAGAGAGATTAGAACACAGAGCTGGAGAGAATAATGAAGAGTGGCCTGATTTTCATGAGCGTGGAAGTTTAACATCATGACTTTTAGTTCAATTTTTTTGACATCATGATTTTTAAAAAGCTACCACTTTATCATAGGATGTATTTTCAAGCCTTGGAGAGTGAATGTCATTGACAAATATTAGATTCTGACTACATGATTGTGTTTAATTTTGAACTTTCCTAACATAAACTTCAAAACCAAAATTGAAAGGTCATGAACAAGAATAAAATGTTGAGTTAGAAAAAGACTTAGCAACCCTCTAGACCAATGCTTCTCAGAATGTGATCATGGGACATTTGGAGACCCCAACACCCTTTCAGGAGTCCTGAAAATCAAAGTCATTTTCCTAATGACTTTGGCATAACTTTCCGAATGACTAAGGCATAACTTCCTAACTAAGGCAAAATTCGCCTTTTTCACTCTCATTCTTGCACCAGTGAGCAGTGGATCTTTCCACAGGTTACATGATGTATGATATCACAGCAGACAAATGCAGAAGCAGATTTAACAGTCCAACTGTCTTCTATTCAGCCAGACCTTAAGAAAATTTACAGAAAAATAATATCACTCTTCCCACTGAGAGTTTTTGTTTTGAAAAAGTTATTTTTCATAAAAATATGCTATGTTCATATATAAAGAGCTCATTGCTTTTTAAAAAGAACGTTTTTAATTTCCCAATTTTAGTTTCTAATGTGATAAATATTAATAACTACAACCCATATAAACAAAAGTTCTTTGGAGTCTTCATTATTTTCATAAGTCTAAACAGGGTCTGAGACCATGACGCCTAAGTACCACTGCTCCAGACCCATGGTTTTTAACCAGGGATCTGCATTCAAGTCAGCAAATCAGGTCCTGGCTTTTCTGTTGTGGTAACTAAGAAAGAGGGCAAAGAAGCTCTCTAAGCTCCCTGGCCTCACCTGTAAAATTAGAAGGTCACAGTAAAAAGAGAGGGCTGGGATCAAAAAAATATTGTGAATTAGCAACGATCATTCATAAGAAACTAGGTATAGGAAATGAAAAAGAAATGAGAGCCAAAGATTCAAAGGTTCTCGGACTAGGCAACTGGCCGAAGAGTAGAGCTTCTGGTAGTTGAAATTAGCCAGACCGGAATTGAGGGAGAAGGTATGAACCCAGTGTTAGCCAGCAGATCCTGGAAGTGGAGATGCCCGGCACAGTCTTGCTCTCTACCTGGAGACAGAGAACTGCAGGGAGGTGAGCAGCCAGGCCGGTGATAAGGATTTGAGGCTTAGCCCTCTCCAGTGACAGGTGGCATCCAGAGAGTGAGGAAGCCCGTCGAGGAAGTGAATGTGGAACATGGAGCTATTCAAGGCAGAACCGGAGGTGAGGGGCTCCTCTTGGAATAGGAATTAAAGAAGAGTCCAGGAGATTCTGAGAAAGACTCAGAGACCAGAACAATGCAGGGTCCTGAATAGTATCTTGGCATGACATAGCCAATGGGTGGGTGGAATGATGGAAGGAAGGACCAAAAAAGAAAAAAAAAAAGAGAGAAGGAAAAGAAAAGAACAGAATCAAAGGTGACAGCTTTGAGGAGGACTGACTGGTCAACAATATCAAAGCCCAGGGAAGACACAAATGCTAATTCCTGAGACACTAATGGATTTGACAAGAATCAGGTCCGTGCTTCAGACAAGAATTTTTAATAGAGTAGTGGGGTCAAAACAATACATGAAAACTGTGTGAAAAAATTTAAATCTAAAGAAAGGAGATAAAGAGGGTGGGAGAAAGAAAAGGAAACCAATCCTACAAAGGCTTTTGGTATGTAAGCCAGGACCACCTGGGTACAGCCGCGATGGAAATACCCACTGGCCTCAGAGCCACTGAAGGCGCTAAAGGCAAAGAGAAGAATGGTGGGCACCAGGACTCCCAGAATTTCATCGAACCACCCTGTTCAAAGGACTATTTCCTGGGCCACCCAAAATACAATCCTCAGAAATCCTATAATTCAGAGGCCAAAAAATATTAGGGGAATGCGGTGAAGGTTAAAAGACCTCGTCTAGTCAGATATTATTTAAAAGGAAGTATTTAGACTTGAATAGATCTTGAAAAAGAGATACAAATAATAAAATTCCAAGTATCAGATTTTCATATATAAAAAGGAATTGCTATGACAACCACCACTCAGCCTCCACAGAAAATATAAATAGGAACCAGAATGAGAAAATTCTAGAGAAATGTGGCTTTTCTGATTTGGAAACCATTTCAACTGCTGTTCTTTAATGTTTTGCTCATTTGGCTCTGATAGGAGAACATGAAAATATTCCTCCATTTCAATGGCTTCTTTGTATTACAAATTAAAATGAGCTAACCATCATTCAATGAAATGAAACTGGACACCAAGACCATCAAATTATTTACTCCACTAAGATGCCCCTGTCCTCTTCACTGTTAACTTCTAATATTCAAAGGACCACACCAAAATTAAAGAGTAGACATACATTAAATGCATTATATTGCAGGCCAAATAGTAAAAGCAGATAACAGGGGAGGTAGAATCAATACCTCTTTAGCTGCCAGAGTGTAAAGCTTCAAACCAGTTGTAAAGGACCAAAGTTTCCTACCTCTTCTCCAGCATTTTCCTTTAACCATGACAGTTCCTGAGACTGCCATAAAGTTTGCTATTTATTTGACTGGTGACAGTGCAGAGTCAGACAGATATCCGCAGCTTCTCATAGGACAGCCTAGTGCTTTCTTGAGCTCTTTCTCTTGAAGCCAGAGCAATCAGATCTACAAGACGGTCGGGGGATCCAATGATTTGATCTTTTGCACTGTGCATTTGCCTTGAGACATTTTCACTATAAAGCAAGCAAGCTGGTTACAGACAGCTCTCCAATGAGCTAGGCTGCCAGACCCTGCCCGGGTACCTGGAGGGTTGTGCCTCCTGCCTGCCCTTGCGTCTAGTGCCCTCAGTTTCCTGGCCACAGCCGCATGCCCCGTTCCTCTCTCTCTGCGCCGCTTGCTCCCTCTGCCAGTCTGGTGCCCCGCTTGAGCTCTGGCCTGGATGCTGTCATTCAATCTCCTAGGCTCTGCTCTCCAGCCCAAGGGCCAGGCCAGCCTGCCCTTCCTCTAAACCATCTCCAGCTCCAGGAACCTAATCTATTACCACTCCACGCCTGCCAAGTGGAGTGGTTTGGACAGGAATCAGCTCCAGTTGCAGGCATTCTCCAGTGGCACTGAGCTTCCTCCCATGTCGCCCAAGTTCAACACCTCCCCAAAGAGAAGGAAAGCGATTCACTATTCATTGCGCCTGGCCAAAACAATCACATACATGAGAGTCCTTTTGAGGCTGCTGTGGAACTCTAAGGCTTCTCACCTCCTGTATTAACCAAAGAAATTAAAACCCGTCAGTCAGACCGTGATAAATTAATTGTAAATTAGAACATCAATGTCACATTTTCAGAGTGTATTGTGTTCGAGCCTCCATAAGTAAACTTATGTAACAATTTGTAATTGTTAGCGGGTACAAATGTTAAAACACACAAGTTGCATGATCTAAATTCAAGTTCCTCGCATCCGAGAGCTTCAGTTTTTAAGATTCTTCTATATACAAACCCATATAAACTCTACGTCTTTACACAGGATCATCAAAGCTGGGAAGGGCATCCTGAAATCCCTTTAGCTATCCCCAGCACCCAAAGACCTGAAGCTCTTTCAAAAGGTGGCTGGCTGGTAAATGTGTGATGTATACACCACCTGAATTTGTCAAAGCAAACTTGGTTCAAGAAGTCACACTTCCAGTGTGGAAGAGTCGGTGCCAGGTAAATTACACTAGTGAGGACTTGAGACCCTTAGTGTCACGCCGGACAAGGCAACAGCAGACAGGAATATAAACAGGCTGGGTTGCCTGGTCAATGTGTCCCATGGAAGACCATCCGTAGAGTAAGGAGGGGGAACAAGAAGGCCGGAGATACCAAGGGGAACAAAACGTCCTGAAAACTTTTTTTTCAGGGTTTTCTTCAGATCTGTCCTACTACACAAAAATACCTATTAGAAGACTTCACAGTTGTCCCATAACTCTCAGAAGGTGAATATGCTTTCATCTTTGCCATGCAGAATTATTTAAGCCAAATACTAGCTTTCAAGAACATCAAGATCCTCGTCGTTGAGCACACTCTGGTTTCGGTGCCTTGCTGCTCTTTCCCCCTTTTCCACCTTTGAGCTACTGACCACTGAACCAGGTACAAGCCGATACAGTAGACAAGGACTAGAGAAGATCCAACGTTACCCTTCATCCACTTCACTCCTCCTTGCTCCCACTGATGCCCCAGGTCCGGCTGGGAACCATGGTCCCTCCCGTGAAAGGTGTCCCTCTGGGCACACAGGACGTGCATCAAGCAGATGTCATGAGCCCCAGGGTTTTGGGGTTTTTTTCCCTAAGGAATCTAAAAAGATGTTGGAAACAATGAAACACAGCAAGTGAGTTTCACAGCTGAGTTTCGAACCCATGTCAGTCCATACTAACAGCTCTTTACTCTTTGTCTGGTGCCTTCTAATTTACCTTCTCAGGTTTAAACTGACATGTAAATGTTATTCAAAATCTGCAGAAAAGCAGGGCAGGATGGGGAGGCAGGAACAGGCATTTGTAAGTGAATATTTGTTATAATTCACAATGATAAGGTGTACCATAGTGATAACAACACACGTATTTTACTATCTTATTAGAAAATAATACAGTTCTTGACCAGATACATGAAATTGCTGCCTACAGCAATAGCAGTATCACTAACGCAATAACTGGTGTTGTTATTATAGTCTTATATACGTGTTATTTGAGAAGTACCAGCTAACACAGGTTGTCTGGGTGTTTTTAAACCAGATGCCCAGCATTCCTAATGAGCACATGATAGAAATTTAAATTTCAAAGCAAATGTCAGTGCCAAAACAATAAATGATTTTAAATGTTCCTCCCACAGAACGCTGATTCTACATACCACGGCCAAGTGCGCACATGTAATTATTAGCAGGTTCACTGGCACAAGATGGACCAGATGTGAACATGACTCCAAATCGCTCATTTATAACCAAGCCCCCACCCTCAGACACTCAGTCCTGACAGCACTGAATCAAATGAATTGATCAAAACATCTAGGAGTGAGAAGGGATATGGAAGTCATCTAGACCTACTGCCCATTCAGAACATCCCTCTTTATATAAGATCCCTGCCCTACAGTCATCTGCTACAAGCCAGAGTCATGCCTGTCACAGGCTATGTTGACCAAGAGCTCACTAAACCCCAGGAGAGACTACCATTCCATTTTGGACATCTCTGACTATTTCATGATTAGTGGTAACTGTAAGAGTAAACAAATCAGTGACTGGTCTGAGGACGTGGATACATGTTTATTTTCCTCTGTAACACAAGTCAACAAGAAAGCTTGTAATCGAGTAAATCAAAAGAGGATACAAAAATCATGACACATATGTTTAGACTAGTTGAAGCAGATCAGATCACTGAGCCAACGAAGAAATGGTACCTAAGCCATATGAAAAGCTCGTATTACCCATCTACATTATGCAGTGGTTTTAACTCTTAAATAAATTTTCCACCAACCTGAAAAAAAAAATCCTATTGTTGGTTGAGCACCGGTAGATAAATGTGGCACTCTGGCCAAAGGAGCCAGGTTTTGTTGTTTGTATCACAGAGTCACTGGACACACTGGGTCTTTCACTGACCAGCTGACCAAGAGAGAGTACGCGCAGGACGGCGCTGAAATAGCAGTCTCAAAATTGCTGAAATATTCCGATGGCTTGTACAATTCTCTGACATAGTGCAATTTAGGAGAACCAGCTTTCTAGATAGAAAATGCAGGCATCATAAACTTCGAATACAGTGTTAAAAAGTGACATCTCATTCATATTACAGACCACCCAGGTAATGAACCGATACTCATTCTGGTCAAAACAGAGCATTTTGCAGATCTACTTTTTCAGTCCTTAATTTAATACTGTTCTAATCTTTAATATTTTTTGCTTTTCAGTGTCTTTGTCTTGGATGGAAGGTTTTTTTCCTCAAATAGTGAAGCAATTTAAGGGTTTGTAATCTAAGTAAATAGTCTGAATATATCTTCTCTCCATGTACATTCTCAAGATTACAATTTGGATTCTCTGAATTTAATGAGGACTAGAGTCAGACTGTTTCCCATTAAAAAGAGAAAGGAGTAAGGAGAAATTCAATAAGTGTTCAAGTAAAATATAGCCATCCCAACATCTGTATTATATTAGAGGAGACACAAGACAAAACATTGACTCTTGAGGTTAAATCTAAATTTCCTGCTACAGTTCCCAAAGAGTTTGAGAGTTTAGATCAAAAAGGCAACACAGAAAATGGAACCAAAAAAAAAAAAAAAAGGCTTTTTTTTTTGTTGTTGTTGTTAAGAGAAAGAGAGCGAGCATTCGTGTAGGCACGATTGAGGAGGGGGGAGAGGAAGAGGGAGAGGAGCAGAGAGAATTTCAAGCAGACACCCCACTGAGCACGGAGCCCCATACAGGGCTCAATCTCATGACCCTGAGATCATGACCTGAGCCAAAATCAAGAGTCAGATGCTTAACCAACTAAGCTACCTAGATACCCCCCCCAAATGTCTTAAAGTGAGTTTGAAAGGTTATTAAATGCCAACACTTAGTGATTTCTTTGAAGCGCCAATTTAAACAGCATTTACCAAATAGTCACAAACAAAAATCAATGAAAATTCTGCACCATGTTCAAGTTTTTTCCCAAACTAGGGATGACACACCTGGGATCTGTAGTCATAGGAGGTGCCGAACCAACACCTCTGATTCTTCATCTCTCTTGTGGAATGTTGCTGAATTTCCACATCTTTCTCTCTAGTATATTCTGACATCACACTTGAGTTTCCAAAGATATTATTTCAGTCTTCTTGGGAATCTACTGGTCTTTAATTTCAGAACCTACACTGCAAAAAGAAAGCCCAACCTCCCAAGTCAGAGGTCAACAAGCAAGACTGATTATCTCAGAAAAAAACTAAAGAGGTGCGCCTGGGTGGCTCAGTCGGCTAAGCATCTGCCTTCAGCTCAGATCGGGCTTCAGTCGGGCTTCCTACTCAGCAGGGAGCCTGCTTCTCCCTCTCCCCAACTTGTGTGCTCACGCTCTCTCTCTCTCTCAAATAAATAAATAAACATTTTTTTAAAATCTTTAAAAAAAAAAGACCATATATGAAAAATCCACAGCTAACATCATACTCAATGGTGGAAAAACTGAAAGCTTTTCCCCTAACAGCAGGAAAAAAACAAGGATGTCCTCTCTCACTACTTTTTTTTTTTAAGATTTTGTTTATTTATTTGACACAGAGAGAGAGAGAGCGAGAGAGGGAACACAAGCAGGGGGAGCGGGAAAGGGAGAAGCAGGCTTCCCGCCAGGCAGGGAGCCAGATGCAGGGCTCAATCCCAGGACCCTGCCCCAGAGCTGAAGGCAGACGCTTAACGACTGAGCCACCCAGGCGCCCCCTCTCTCACCACTTTTATCCAACATAGTACTGGAAGTCCTAGCCACAGCATTTAAACAAAGAAGAAGAAAGAAGAAGAAGAAAGAAGAAGAAGAAAAGAAAGAAAGAAAAGGCATTCCAATTGGTAAGGAAGAAATAAAATTTTCACTACTTGCAGGTGACATGGTACTGTATATACAGAAAACCCTAAAGACTCCATCAAGAAACTACTAGAATAAATGAATTCAGTAACGTCACAGGATACAAAATCAATACACAGAAATCCATTGCATTTCTATACACTAATAATGAAGCAGCAGAAAGAGAAATTAAGAAAATTAAGAAAAGAGTTCCATTTGCAATCGTAGCAAAAACACCTAGAAATAAAGGTAACCAAAGAGGTGAAAGATGTGTACTCTGAAAACTATAAAACACTGATCACAGAAATTGAAGAGGACACAAATGGAGACATTCCATGCTCACAGATTGAAAAAATAATGTTCTGCCCCATACTACCCAAACCAATCTACAGACTTACTGTAATCCTTATCAATATGCCAATAGCATTTTTCACAGAACTAGAACAAACAATCCTAAGATTTGTAAGGAACCACAAAAGGCCCCGAATAGCCAAAGCAATCTTGAGAGAGAAGAACAAAACTGGAGGTATCACAATTCCAGATTTCAAGATGTATTACAAAGCTATAGCAATCAAAACAGTATAGTACTGGCACAAAAACAGACACAGAGATCAATGGAAAAGAATAGACAGCCTGCAATTAAACCCATGCTTATATGATCAATTCATCTACAACAAAGGAGACAAGAATACACAATGCAGGAAAGTCAGTCCCTTCAACAAATGGTGTTGGGAAAACTGGAGAGCTACATGCAAAAGAATGAAACTGGACCACTCTCTTATACCATACACAAAGATAAACTCAAAATGGATTATAGCCTCAATGTGAGACCTGAAACCATAAAAATCCTAGAAGAGAGCACAGGCAGTAATTTCTCTGACATCGGCCATAGCAACATTTTTCTAGCTATGCCTCCTGAGGCAAGGGAAACAAAAGCAAAAATAAACTATCAGGACTACATCAAAATAAAAAGGTTCTGCACAGTGAAGGAAACAACCAACAAAACTAAAAGACAATCTATGGAATAAGAGAAGATATGTGCAAATGATACATCCAACAATGGATTAGTAGCAGAACTTTCACAACTCAACACCAAAAAAACAACCTGATAGGCAGAAGAAAATAGGCAGAAGACATGAACAGACATTTCTCCAAAGAAGACATATATATAAGCAACAGACACATGAAAGGATGCTCGACATCACCCATCATCAGGGAAATGCAGATCAAACCACAATGAGACATCACTTACATCTGTCAGAATGGCTAAAATTAAAAACACAAAAAACAAGTGTTGGCAAGGATGTGGAGAAAAAGGAACCCTCTTGCTCTGTTGATAGGAATGCAAACTGGTGCAGCCACTATGGAAAACAGTATGGAGGTTCCTCAAAAAATTAAAAATAGAATTACCATATGATCCAGTAATTCCACTTCGGGGTATTTATCCAAAGAATACAAAAACACTAATTTGAAAAGATACATGCACCCCTATGTTTATTGAGGCATTATTTACAATAGCCTAATTATGGAAGCAGCCCAACTGTCCATCAGTAGATAAATGGAAAAAGAAGTTACGCACATACACACACACACACACACACACACACACACACACACACACACGAATACTACTCAGCCATAAAAAAGAATGAAATCTTGCCATTTGCAACAATGTGGATGCATCTAGAGGGTATAATGCTAAGTGAAATAAGTTAGTTAGAGAAAGACAAATACCATATGATCTCACTCATATGTGGAATTTAAGAAACAAAACAAACAGAAGAAAAAAA
Organism: Ailuropoda melanoleuca; assembly: GCF_002007445.2. Classification (NCBI taxonomy): domain Eukaryota; kingdom Metazoa; phylum Chordata; class Mammalia; order Carnivora; family Ursidae; genus Ailuropoda; species Ailuropoda melanoleuca. The sequence goes on from NC_048231.1 coordinate 69,340,370, forward strand.
GAGACAAACCAGAAAATAGAATCTTACCTATAGAAAGCAAACAGGTAGTTACCAGAGGGGAGGTGGGCGTGAGGACGGGTGACACAGGTGAGGGGGATGAAGAGTACCGTAGGGTGAGTAATGCACAGAATTGTTGAATCACTGTGCACCTAAAATGTAACACTGTATGTTAACTCCCCTGGAATTAATTTTTAAAAAGGGGGGGTGGGGTGGGGTAGCTGTGAATATTAAAAAAAAAAAAAAAACCTGCATCTCTAAGAGTGTGTTGAAGAGAAAGCTTATCAGAGAGTGCCTTTGTTACAGGGTAAATACAACTGACCCTTGAACAACATGGCTTTGAACTAGGTGGGTCCACTTATATGTGGATTTTTTCAGGAAATACAGTAAATGTAGTGTCTCTTCCTTATGATTTTCTTAATATTTATTTTCTCTAGCTTACTTCATTGTAAGAATACAGTATATATTACATATACAAAATATATATTAACTTATTATGTTATAGGTAAGGTTTCCTCTCAAAACGAGGCTATTAGTAAAGTTTTGGGGAAGTCAGAAGTTGTACAGGGACTTTGACTATGTGGTGCCCCTAACCCCCTACATTGTTCAAGGGGCAATTGACTGAAAAGTTCATGAGCCTTCCTTAGTAAGAAACCTAAAGCCATTGTTATGGGTTGAATTGTGTCCCCCAAGAAAGATACACTAAAGTCTTAAAGCCCAGTACCTCAGAATGTAACCTTTTTGGGAAATACGGTCTTTCCAGAGGTAATCAAATTAAAAAGAGTCATCAGAGCAGGCCCTAATCCAATGTGACTGCAATTCTTATAAAAAAGGGACATTTTGACACAGAAACAGACACACACAGAGGGAAAGGGTGCGAAGACACATGGCAAAAACACCACGTGAAGACGGAGGATCGGACTGACTCATCTTTGAGCTTGGGAATGCCTGAGGCTACGAGGAGACACACGTGGAACAGATCCTTCCCCGGCACCTTCAGAAAACACCGGGGCTTGCTGATACTCGGACAGACTGGACTTCTGGCCTCCAGAGCTGGGAGACAATTTCTGTTGTTTTAAGCCACCCAGTTGGTGGCACATTATTATGGCAGCCCTGAGAAACTAATACACCCAATATTTGGATCCAACAGATTGAGCTGAGACCTGGCTAGATACACATATTTTCAAAGTATTCAGGTTGTAACATGTGCCCTGAAACGGACATTTTTCAACTGTGTGTCTTGATTCCAGAGTCACTTTGTAATTGCTGCCTTATAATCATTCCACTGATTAAAAAAAAAAAAACTGGGGATAAAGGAATTATTTTTCTTACTCTAGTATCAAAAAGATCCTCTCTTGGAGACTATGGGCTATAAGAAACAAACTGAGGATTTCAGAGGGGAGGGGGGTGGGGGAATGAGATAGACTGGTGATGGGTGGTAAGGAGGGCACGTATTGCATGGTGCACTGGGTGTTATACGCAACTAATGGAGCATCGAACTTTACATCGGAATCCGGGGATGTACTGTATGGTGACTAACATAATATAATAAAAAATCATTTAAAAAAAAAAAAGATCCTCTCTTGGGGTGCCTGGGTGGCTCAGTCAGTTAAGTGCCCAGCTCCTGATTTCAGCTGAGGTCATGATCTCAAGGTTGTGAGATCGAGCCCCGTACCCCCCACATCAGTTGGTCTCTGTGCTCAGCAGTGAGTTTGCTTGAAAGATTCTTTCCGCCTGCCCCTCCCCCTTCTCTCTTTCTCTCTCTCTCAAATAAATAAATCTTTAAAAAGAGCCTCTCTTGTGAGTACAGGTAAGGGTCATTCAGTGCCCTTGTCATTTCTACAGGCAAGCTGCCTTCCAAGGCTGACAGCCAGAAACATCCTGTACTGCTGACAACTATACGTTTGATGGGATCTACGAGGGGAAGAACCAATTTGGAATAGTGTTCAAATTATATGACTAAATTCAATCTCGATGGTTCAGACTTTAGAAAAAGGTCTGGTTTGAGTTACCTGGCCCAACTGTCTCCACTACCTTGTTTCCTGGCCCCACATACAATTAACCTTTTAGCTTTTGGCCAGCAGGTTCTAAACCATATTCCAAAAGGGGAAAAAAGTGAGAGCCACTGTTTTCAAGTTCATTTTTCGGGTATAAACTCTGTTCCCTTACAGGCTGAGAGAGTCAGGTTATTGGACCTTTCCCAAATGGGAAGGTGAGAACTGTGCCCACTGACCCTCTGAGCACAAAAGTCTTTGAAATATTTCCCCTACTGTGCCTTCAGAGCAGGTAACATCTGCCCAGCCTCATTTCTTGCTTGAGCTAAATGCCAAAAACTCATTTTTCCCCCCACCAATGCTGCCAATGTTTACAGGTCTGGGAAGAAAATAATTAAAGTTTAAACATTCCTATTAGTTATTGGGTATTTTCCAGTAAATGAACAATCACAATTAGCCAGTGAAACACATAAATGACTTACTAATACCATAAATTACAATAATCATCCTAGCATCTACTGAGCAGTTTATGTAAGTACCAAGGATAAATCGTCATACTAACTGTGCAAGGAAGAGGTTATCTTCTCTTTTACTGAAGGGAAAATGGAGTTCAAAAGCGCTAAGTGGTCCAATTAGGGCTTAAACCCAGATCCACAATGGCTGCAAACTCAGCCACGAAACAAGTAGCATTAGAAAGAGCCGGTTCCCACTACTTTCCAGAACTTCACTGGTATGATCTTTAATTTTCACAATAATCCTCAGAGACCAGTTGTGCTGTGATCCCCACGGCACATCTGAGGACACCGGATGGAGCTCAGGAACGGTAACTTACTTGCCCACGGGCTGTGGAACTGGATTCGAATTCCAAAGCCTTTCTTCCTATTAATAAAAAATAAATTCCCCGTATTGAGCATGATCCTTAGTTATGAATAGCCATTCTAAGCCATCCTAAAAGGTAGAGAGGAAGGTGAGGTTCAGAGAAGTGACTTGACTTTCCATGTCACCAAGCTCTCAGGTGGCAGAGCTGAGACCCAAAGGCAGGTCTGAGGTCTCCAAGCCCGCACTCCTGCCCCCGTGCCAGGCTGCCTTTTCCAGGTGCTTCTAGTAATGAAGCCAGTGTCACTGAAACTCTAGGCTAATTTTCAAGGGCCTATGATAGCAAAGGAGAGCACTTGAGATAGCATGAAGGATTAAAGTGAAACAATTTGACAACACAGTAACAGGGGAACAGTTAGGATCCGGGGTTCCAACAGCCAAGTTCTCACCAATGCACAGAGCCACAAGTATTCATTCTCTATTTTCCAAATAACTACACTCTTAATTTTATTTATATGAATGGAAATAAGTAAGTTCATATAAATGGAAAACCCCAGCAGGAGGAGGGAAGTATACATTGCCAAGAATGAGCTAGGTATCAAATGAGAAAGGCAAAAACAGGGAATTTCTGTATGTTTTATTCATCTTACTTCATTTTTCAGGGCTCATCCCTCTGTATATTCTCCCCACTGCTTTCAGTGATGGTATTCCCCTGTCTCTAACTGACATGTTGGCTTGGCAGGAAATGAGAAGTTTCCTTTCGAATTCAGACGATTACGCTATGATTCACTCTTCTCCTCTGGATCCGAATCAGGGGTCCCTTTGCCAAAATGGCAAAGAAAAGAGTAAGCTTACAAAACCATATCCATTCTATGACATATTACAGTGTTTCGAAAATGCTTCCATGTATATTCTCTCATTTTATCTTCACATCAGACCTAGAAGGTAGGCAAAGTCCACATCACAGTCCTCATTTTATTGAAAATAAAACTAAAATCCAGTTAAGTGACTTGTTCAAGACCCTACAACCAATAAAACTCAGGCTGGAAGCCAAGATTCTGTTCCTAAATCTCCAGCCCTTTGCACAGCCCCATCATGTTCTAAATTACTCTGCAACTGTTTATTTTACTGTATCATGCTGAATATCTCTACAGCTGCTGTCACAGCTACCATACCATAATTTTTATATTGTTTTTTGATACACTTTGTTTTTTAGAGCAGTGTTAGGCTCACAGAATTGTGCAGAAAGTGTAGAGATTTCCATGTACCCTCTATGCGCACACATGCACAGTCTCCCCCATGACCAACATGCCCCACCAGGGCAATATATTTATTACAACTCCTCAGCCTCTTTTAACTATAGAGATCTTTTTTTTTTTTAAGATTTTATTTATTTATTTGACAGAGAGACAGCCAGCGAGAGAGGGGACACAAGCAGGGGGAGTGGGAGAGGAACAAGCAGGCTCACAGCAGAAGAGCCTGATGTGGGGCTCGATCCCACAACACCGGGATCACGCCCTGAGCTGAAGGCAGACGCTTAACCGCTGTGCCACCCAGGCGCCCCTAACTATAGAGATCTTCAAATGATAATTCTAGTAGCATGTTCTTACTAGATAAAAGCTAACATGATACACAGATGATGTAGCTACCTTTTATGGGGCGCATGTGATGCACTGAAGAATGTTCTAGGTGTTTGCATGTTTTTTGATGTTTAACTCTCACAATTCTAAGGAAGATACTGTTACTTTTATTTTTCTAGCTCATGAAAGTGAGGATCAGAGAGGCTAAGTGATATGCCCACATACCACACCCTACACATGGGGAGCCAGGATTCACCATACTCCAAAGTCTATGATATTTCCAAGGAACTAAGCATCAGGGGAGAGACTCTGTAAAATGTCTCATTCCCCAATTAAGACAGGAACGCTGCTAGAACAATCCCAGATCTCCTGGCTTCCTTAGGAACCTACCCCAGGGGCGCCTGGGTGTCACAGTCGGTAAGCGTCTGCCTTCAGCTCAGGGTGTGATCCCAGGGTGTTCTGGGATCGAGCCCCACATTGGGCTCTTCCACTGGGAGCCTGCTTCGTTCTCTCCCACTCCCCCTGCTTGTGTTCCCTCTCTTGCTGGCTGTCTGTCAAATGAATAAATAAAATCTTAAAAAAAAAAAAAAAAGGAACCTACCCCAACCTCTAACAACCCCGAGTCAACCAGCCGTTCATCACCTTAACATAGGAGTGAGCACAACAGTAGGCACTGCTCAACAATAGAATGACTGACGGCCATGTTAGCACGAACATGCGGAAGCAGTCTGAGCCTCACTGGCCACACTGCAGACGAGAATGTGCTGTGAACATCTCACAGGAGCAAAACCTCTTTGTTGGCTTCTACCACCCATGTGTGAACCCCAACCTCTACCCCAAAGTTGAAGTGATTTTCTCTTTCTCATGAGATGGCATCCATAAGACCCAGTACCAAAAAAAGGAGGAGGAGAAAAAGGGGAAAGGAAAGGGCAGGGGAGGGGAGAGGGAAGGGAAGGAGGAAAAAGGCAGTTCTCAGTATTTTGAGAGCCACTGTGATCTGGGGCTCTATCTACCACCACCGGGTACACCACCAGCATCTCCATTTCATCCTTCAGTGAACACAGGACAGATCTCAAAGGGTGAGCCTCCCAGTCCTTTTTCCTATCTAAACCCTTTGGTGATGGGTAGTAAGGAGGGCACGTATTACATGGTGCACTGGGTGTTATACGTAACTAATGAATCATTGAACTTTACATCAAAAATAAATAAATAAAAAAAATTATTTTAAAAATAAAAATAAAAATAAATAAACCCTTTCTAAAAATTACCCCATAGTTTAAACCAAGCCTGGATGATCAGGGAAACTGAGGAACATTTCTAACAGGTCTTTAACTTGCACAGTGTTGCAATCACCACTATTATACCACCACCACCACCACTAATGCTGAGACAGTGAGTTACAATAATAACTCACTGAGCTGCTATTACATGTCAGCTGTTTTACATAGTTAATCCTTTCTACAGCCTTAGGATAAAAGGCCCCCAATTGTTACCCATAATTCCAAAATACAAAAAGTTCTGAAAATCCACATTTAAAAAAAAAAAGATTTATTTAGGGGCACCTGGGTGGCTCAGTCGTTAAGCATCTGCCTTTGGCTCAGGGCGTGGTCCCAGGGTCCTGAAATCGAGCCCCACATTGGGCTCCCTGCTCCGCTGGGAGCCTGCTTCTTCCTTTCCCGCTCCCCCTGCTTATGTTCCCTCTCTCACTGGCTGTCTCTGTCAAATAAATAAATAAAATCTTAAAAATAAAATAAAAAGATTGATTGATTGATTGATTGATTTGAGAGAGAGAAAGAGTGGAGGGAGGGGCAGAGGAAGAGAGAGAATCCTGAAGCAGACTCCCGCTAAGCATGGCTCCAACACGGGGCTCAGTCCCAGGACCCTGAGATCATGACCTGAGCGGAAACCAGGAGCCAGATGCTTAATTGACTGAGCCACTCAGGCACCCCCAAATATTTTTTCTTAACTATGCAGCAAAGTTTTTTGGTGGCAAAAGGAAATGTGAACCAACCCCAGGTTTTTTATAGTCTTTACTTATCTACTTAGTGTGAACATTAACACATTTCACTGCAAAATGGGTTAATGTGTTGGATTTGGGGAGCACTAGGATGCTTTTTAATAGTCCTTGCTCATTTGCCTTTATTTTTTAAGTAAAGCTATTATATCTGCAAATAATCTAATAGTCATATTGAAGTGGGTCATTCCATGTACAGCCCTAACCACACTCTGTTAAGTGCTTCTGGCCTGTGGCTGATCTGAGAGAGATAAGCTTGTGTTTATTGTCTCTTGTTACCCTGTCCGGTGTCTAGTGAGGAAAATTCAGTAACATCTCTAAGAACAGTGATTTACTATGTACCAAGCACTGTTCTAAGTGCTTTACATTATACAGTTAATTGTCACAGCCCCACACTGAGATGGTCATTACTCTTCTCACTTTACGCATGATGAATCTGAGGCAGAGAAGCGTATTGTCTAGCCAGTAAAAGTGGCAGAGCCGGGATCTGAATCTCAGCAGAAACCAAAAATGCTTTCCTTTTAAAAAAAAAAAAAAAAAAAAAAAAAAGATTTGATTTGATTTGATTTATTTACTTGAGAGAGAGAGAGCACAGAGGGAGAGGGAGAAGCAGACTTCTGCTGAGCAGAGCCTGATGTGGATAGGGCTTGATCCCAGGACCCTGAGCTGGAGGGTCATGACTCATGACTTGAGCTGGAGGCAGACACTTAACCAACTGAGCCACCCAGGGGCCCCCAAAAATGCTTTTTGTCACTTGTGGGGAGGAAGAGGGATAGAAGGCAAATAAATAACTACATAGCATATTAGAGAGTTGCTATATCCTGTGAAAAGAAACAAAACCTGAGTTCCTAATTACTCAGGGAAAGGAAAGCCAGATCTGGTGTCTGAAGGGTAAAAGAAGAGAAAGAAGAGTAATTTTAGGATAAGTAAACTAAACAGTGCACTCCACAATCAAAATGATGCCTATAAATTAATACATATCTTTTAGGGGTACCTGACTGGCTCAGTCAGAGGAGCATATGACTCTTGATCTTGGGGTCATGAGTTAGAGCCCCACATTAGGTATAGAAATTACTGAAATAAATCATACTTTAAAAAAAAAGATGATTTAGTATATATCTTTAAGAATACATAAGAACTTCCACTTCCAAGCATCATGGAGTAACAAGGATTGGATTTACACTTCTACCTGAAAAGGCCAAAAACAAAACCAAGAAACAGACAAAATATATGTAACAATGGTCTTCAAGATAATGGATATCAGACAATGGAGAACAGCAATTCCTGAAAAACAGGAAACAAATGAGGTGAGCCCTATGATTTAGTTACTGACGAGAGAAATTCCAGGTCATTGTGCAGGAAGGGTAACTGCAGTAGAACTCATTCACGGGATGTCCCTAAATCGATAGGAAGGGTAACTGCAGTAGAACTCATTCACGGGATGTCCCTAAATCGATACCTAAAGGGAAAAGCATGGCTCTAATTGCCTACAATGGAAAAGGAGTAAGTCCTCACATCAACCACCACAGCTTCTGCTTTAATAACCTAAAAAGAGCAAATTAACCCCAAAGTAAGCTGAAAAAAGGAAATAAGTATCAGAACTGAAATTACTAAAATAGAAAATGGAACAATTAACAAAGAAAAAAAATCAATGAAACCAAAATCTGGTTCTTTGAGTAGATCAATAAAATTGGTAAATCTCTAGCCAGGCTCATCAGGGGGGAAAAAGAGGGAAAAGAATCAAATTACCAACATCAGGAATAAGAAAGAGGACATCACTAGAGTTTATATTTACATCTAAGATAATGAAGGACTATTATGAACAACTTTGGGCCAATAAATTCAACAACTTAGATAAAATAGACATACTGCTTGAACAATACAAACTACCAACATTCACTCAAATATATAGATACAGCTATAAATATAGATGTATAATCTGAATAGCCCTATAATGACTAAAGAAGCTGAATTTGTATTTTAAAACCATTGGGGGGGAAAAAACACCATCCAAGCACAGATGGCTTCACTGATGGTTTCTATCAGATATTTAAGGGAGAAATAATATGCAATTCCATGCAAACTCTTTCAGAAAATTGAAGAGGAAGGAATACTTTCCAGCTCATTATATGAGGCCACCATTATCCTGATATAAAAACCAGATGGAGACAATAGAAGAAAAAATACAGAATGAATATCCCTCCTAAACAGAGATACAAAAAATTCTTTTAAGAAAATTAAGCAATTCAAGTCCAACAATATATTAAAAGAATAATACATCATGACCAAGTGGGGGTGTCCCAGAATGCTAGGTTAGCTTAACATTTTAAAAAACGATGTAATTCACCATATTAATAAACTAAAAAATAAAAACCATATGATCATCCCAATAGATACAGAAGAAGCCTTTGATGAAATCTAACATTCCTTCCTGATAAAAATCAGTAAACTAAGAATAGAAGGGAACCTTCTCTTCCCAATAAAGGGCATTTAAGAAAATTTGCAGCTAAGCTAATATTTAATGGTTAAAGACTGAATGTCTTCTTCCTAAAATCAAGAACAAGATAAGGATTTCCACTCTCACCTTTTCTATTCAATATCATACAGGAGATTCTGGCCAGTTCAATAAGACAAGAAAATAAATAAAAGGTATCTGGCTTAGAAAGTAAAAAGTAAAATTGTCTACATTTGAAAACCAAAAAGAAAAGAATTGGAAAGCAGAAAGTAAAACTGTTTCACTTGTATATGACATGTATATCTATGTAGAAAATCCTGAGGAATATTTTTTAAAGCTACTATACCTAATAAGTGAATTTAACAAGGTTGCAGGAGACAACCAATATACAAAATCAATGATATTTCTATATAACTACATACTAGTGATGAGTAATTAGAAATCGAAATAAAATATCCTTTATAATAGTCTCAAAAAATATGATAAATCTGACAAAAGATTACAAGATTTGTACACTGACACTACAAAACATTGCCAAAAAAATTAAAGAATACTTAAATAAATGGAGATGTTGTTTGTGGGTCAAAAGACTCAACACTGTTAAGATGGTAGTTCTCGGGGCGTCTGGGTGGCACAGCGGTTAAGCGTCTGCCTTCGGCTCAGGGCGTGATCCCAGCATTATGGGATCGAGCCCCACATCAGGCTCCTCCGCTATGAGCCTGCTTCCTCTCCCACTCCCCCTGCTTCTGTTCCCTCTCTCGCTGGCTGTCTCTCTCTGTCGAATAAATAAAATAAAATCTTTAAAAAAAAAAAAGATGGTAGTTCTCCCCAAAGTGATCCATAGATTCAGCACAATTCCTATCAAAATCCCAGCTGGCTTTTTGTAGACAAGGACAAGCTAATTCTAAAATTCCGATGAAGTGACAAAGGACCTAGAGTAACAAAAGAAAAAAAAGTTTTTAGAAGAAGAACAGTGTTAAAGGACTAACACTACCTGATTTCAAAGCTTGCTATGAAGCTACGATACTCAAGACAGAGTGGTATTGCCACAAAGATAGACAAAATGCATCAATGGAACTGACTAAAGAGTTTATAAATGGACCCACACATATTTCAACAACAGATTTTCAAAAAAATGCAAGACAATTCAGTGGAGAAAGGATAATCTTTCAATAAATAGTGCTGGAATATGCACAAAAAGTGAATTAGAGCAATCCCTCACATCGTATACAAAGACTAATTTAAAATGTATCATAGACCTAAATGTAAGACCTAAAACTCTCAGACTTCTAGAAGACACAGATGAGTCTTTATAACCTTGAGTTAAACAAAGGTCTCTTAGGTACAGCACCAAAAGAATGAGCCATAAAATAACAAATTGATAAACTGGACTTTATGAAAACTAAAAACTGGTAAAAGAGATGAACAGACAAGGCATGCACTGGGAGAAAATATCTGAGAATCATATATCTTACAGAAGATTTTATCCAGAAAATACAAAGAATTCTCAAATTCTAAAATGAAGACAAAATCCAACAAATATATGGGCAAAAGATGTGGATAGCTACCACCAAAGAAGGCAAATAAGTGTAGGAAAGGATGCTCGTCATTAGTAATCGGGGACTACAAATGAATAACAATGAAACACCACTACTCACCTATTAGAATGGCTAAAATTACAAAGGTTCACAAAGTAGCAAGTGTGTTGGTGATGGTATTAAGCAACTGTTACTCTCATACACTGCTCGTGAGAATGTAAAATGGTGTGCCCACTTCTGAAAACTGTTAGTTTCTTAAAAAGCAAAATATACACATACCACATGATCCGGCCATTCCACATAAAGACTTGCACACAAATGTTCGGAGTAGTTTTATTTGTTATAATCAAAAACTGGCAACAACCCAGATGCCCATTAATGGATGAATGGTTAAACAAATTATGATACAGGGGTGCTTGGGTGGCTCAGGTCATGATCCCAGGCCCACATCGGGATCCCTGCTCAACAGGAAGTCAGCTTCTCCCCCTCCCCCTGCTCATGCTCTCTCTCTCAAATAAATAAATCTTAAAAAAAATATTATATATCCATATGATGGAATATTTCTGAAAATAAAAAGGAATAAAGTGATGATACCCATAACAACAAGGATAAATCTGAAAATTATGTTGAATGAAAAAATACAAAAAAGCATACATACTGTATGATTCCATTATATCAAATGTTAGAAAATGCAGACTAATCAAAAAGCAGATCATGGTTGCCTCAGGTGGGATGGGGGAACATGGGAGGGTCAGGAGGGAGAGATTATAAAGAGGGGGTGACATACATATTTCACTATCTTGATTGCAGTGATAGTTTCATCAGTGTGTATGTGTCTCAAAATGTTATCAACACTGTCTCCACATACTCTACACGTACCCAGTTCCTCGTACTTCAACAAAGCTATTTCTTAAATAATAATGTGTAAGCAGCTAGAGATTGACCTCCTTCTGCCTCAAATTTACTGATCTCACTTTTAGAGATAGACATAACTAACCACAGATAAACCAGCCCTGTACAAAAGCTGAGGATTTCATCTCTCCAAAGAACGTTGTTAATGGGTGTGATTCAGAGGCCATCAACCAATTCTAATCCAAGAAGGAACCATTTTGTTATCTTTCTTTGCCTCCTTATGGAAAGTCAAGTTTTCAAATATCTTACCAACAGCTTTCAACACAATCAGTAATTTTGCTGAATATGTGTTCTGATGATCTATTACTACATCAAAAGCCACCCCAAAAGTTTGTGTCTTAAGTGCGCTTTGGGCAGACCTCAGCAGGAACAGTTCGTCTCTGCGTCGCTCGGAGCCATCTCGGATGGCGCAAAGGCTCACTGATTCCCAAGTCTGGTGGTTGCAGGTGGCTGGTGGTTGGGACCTCGGCTGGGGCTAGCGTCACAACACAAAGCCCCTCCTTGTGGCCTGGGCNCGTGGCCTGGGCTTCCTCACAACATGGCAGCTGGGTCCACATGCTAACATCCCAAAAGCGATCCAGCCAGAAGCCTGAAACTGTGTCACCTCTTACCCTAGCATTTTCNTGTGGCCTGGGCTTCCTCATAACATGGCAGCTGGGTCCCACATGCTAACATCCCAAAAGCGATCCAGCCAGAAGCCTGAAACTGTGTCACCTCTTACCCTAGCATTTTCAGTCATACAGTGTCATTCCTCCACATTCTCTTCTCCCAAANGTCATACAGTGTCATTCCTCCACATTCTCTTCTCCCAAATCAAATCATAGTGGGCAGTCCATATTCAAAGGGGGGGAAGCAGAGTCCACCTTTTGATGGGAGGAATGTCAAGGAATTTGCAGATGGGTTTTAAAACCACCCTACTGTGCTTACCAATAAAGCAGATTCCTTGCTGTTCCTTTCAAATACATGGCCAGGAGCTTTCATGGAAGGAGCACTACATTGGGACTCAGGGAAACTAGATTCAAATTCTGATACAGATTTGAGACTCTTACGCAGATGCTAATTTTCCGGGTTAAAAACGGGGACTAGGAACTAGTGTACAGATGAGGTCAAAGTGAGACAGGAGACGACAGAAAGGGGAAAGAGGTTATACAGTTGAAGTATTGAGCAGAGAAAGGCAGTGAAGTCACCCCTACTAGACTCCAAGAAGAATGGTTAAAGCTACTGAGGGTCAGTCCCATGGAAGCAGAGTAGAGAATAGCGGGGGCAGGCCAGCAACCACCAACAGGGAAATGTTGCAGCAGGCAGCAGGTGGCTTTGAGGCCAGAGTTGGGTTTTGGTGCCTCTGCTCCTGGGCAGAACTCTTCCTCTGGACAGTAAACATTCTGCTATTATTGCATCAAATCGTAAAACCATCGTTACAGGCTTATCTGACCAGCTCTCCTACAAAACTAATACACTCCTTAAGGACAAGGAACAGGTTCAATTCTCAGCACCTTACACGGTGCCTTTGGTGCCCACGACCAAGTGTCATGAATAAGGAGGACTAAACTATGAAGCAGAAAACCAGTCTTACAGGGGGTCAGAGTTGAGAACAGGGTATCGGGACAGGATTTAGAACCCAGGCGGGGGGCGGGGGGCGCCTGGGTGGCTCAGTCTGTTAAGCATCTGCCTTCAGCTCAGGTCATGATCCCAGGGTCCTGGGATCGAGCCCCATGTCGGGCTCCCTGCTCAGTGGGGAGCCTGCTTCTCCCTCTCCCTCTGCCTGCTGCTCTGCCTGCTTGTGCTCTGTCAAATAAATAAATAAAATCTTAAAAAAACAAACAAACAGGGAAACAAAGATCCAGTTATTCAATTTTGTGGTGGTCTAGGTCCTACGCAGGTGATCAGGGCTGAGGTTCTGAATATGACTGGCCACAAGTTCCTTATTTTATCCCAAAGATTAATCTTAAAGCCTAGGGTATCAGCCCTCAAGAAAATCAAGGGGCAGGGACCAAAAGATCCATGGCTGTCCCACGTAAAGGAGAGCTCCAGTCAGTCTGTGAGACCTCTTTCTGCTTCTAATCAATTCTTCTCACAGGCGTCAGACAGAGCTCATCACCTCCCCAGACCACCATGTTTCTCCTGCATCCCCTCACTCTGGACAACATAGCCCCACCACCCAGGTGGCCCTGCAGGAACCAGGCCTTGTCCTAGACACCTCCCTCAGTCACCTCCAACTTGCAGCCATGTCCTATCAATTCCAACTCTTTGGTATCACTCCACCCTTCCCTGATCCTGAAGAGTTGAAACGCCCCTCTCCTCTCTTCCCATGGCACACCTCGATCAGAACCCACCAGACACATGCTGTCCCTCTAGGTAAGTAATTCAGATCGTATCACATCACTCCACTGTGCAAATGGCGTGGTTATTCAATAAATGTTGAATAAAGGAATAAACCTATAGCCACTGTGAACAGTGCCCCACACCTAGCGCTTCCTAACCCCTTCCCCTCCTTCTCTTCCTCTATAGCACTTACTGCCCCTAACATTCTATAAATTTGCTTCTTTCTTTTATTTATTAGCTCTTCATCCTCAACTTCCCCTCCACGCGTAAGCTCCATGACAAAAGGGATTTCGGACTGCTGGTTTACTCCTACATCCCGAGTGGAATAGGGCCAGGCATTCAGTAGACACTTAATAAATTAAGGGAATGACAAGCCTCCACTGCTTAGCTGGTCAGATGTCCATGGCATTTTCTAGGCAGTGATCCTCCTGGGTTTCCAGGCAACAACGCCTCCCTGGTTTGCCACCCGCCCCCCCACCGAGGACACACTTTCCCCATTTGCCTGGACAGCAGCTTATTTTAGGGCAGCTCTACTGCGGAAGAACCAGCTACCATCTGGAAGACACTCTCAGGAAGGGTTCAACCCTCACGGGCCCGGAAAAGTAACTTTTTTACTTTTTACAAAGTAGCCAAGTAACTATGAAATAATATTTCCAAAATGCATTTAATGAGGAACCAGTTGGTGCTTCAGCACTCAAACGCTTGTGAAAATTTAACATTTTTAACAGTTAGTTTTGGAAAATATTAACTTGGGGGGTCATTTCTAAGTAGTGATAGAGAAAATCATCTTTATTTTTATAATAGCAAAGTCAAGGTTAGGGGCTACCTATAATCAGCAAAATTATGCTATTATTTCTTTTATTTTCTAAAAATCATATGGAATTTTTAACAGGCCACTAAAGCAATTTACTCATTACTGTTTACAAAAGAATGCTAATATTTTTAAGCATTTATCATATGGCAGACCCTTTATACGTCATGCTATTTAATTCTCATGACCCCAGGATATAGATATGATTAGACCCACCTCAGAGCAGAAGAAACTCCAGATCAGAGCAATTAAGTAATTGCTATAAGGTTTTATTCCCTAACAAAAATAAAAAGAGCTGAAATTAATATGGCAGAATAAGATTTGACAAAGTTAAATGTTGGGTAAACACGTTATCGTATATTCTTCTTTGTGAGCTTGAGATATTTCATAATAAATAAATCAATAAATGATGGCAATAATTTACCCACATTACAGTGTTAATTAAGGGCAGAGCTCCGATTCAAATTCGCATCTGTTTTTCTCAAAAGTTCATGTTTTTTTCCCACAACATTGTGCTGCCTCTCCAAAATGGAAACTATTATATTTGCCTGAACTAGTCTATAACCCAAGCGAGAAGACCCACAAGGCAGGTGTAACTCATCATTAAATAGTTATTTACTGTTAGCAGCAATAACAATGCATATGTGACATATATTGTGGGTTTATATACTCCCTTTCTCCCCCCAAATGTTTTTAAGTTGGTTCAGTAACCCTACACCAGGAGATGGGGGAAAATGATCCTTCATTCCCAAACACCATCTTAGAACATAGCCTACACGCTTAGAACCACCCTCTCATTCTGACACTCCAAGACATAATTAAAAATAAGGAGCATGAAACTCAGGAAACATGGACAAAGACAGAAAAGGGAAGCAACCAAAGAGAGTAGGTGGGTGGGAGGTAACAGAGCAAGTCCTGGATTGGGAGGCAAGAGGATTCTAAGAGGAGAGAGCCAGGGAGACAAAGGAGTTCTACAAAGAACGGAGGCATAAAAAGGGGCAGGAATTGAGGTGAAACCTGGAGATGGAGAAAGACAAGAGTTAGAAAAAGTGAAAGGAGTACAGAGCAAGAAAAGACCAAAAATGAGAGGGAAGAGAGGGACAAAGAAATCGTGGGGTCAGATGCACGACCGACAGCAGAAGGCAGATGTAGCCTTCCAGTCATTCCATAAATCAGCTCCATGTCCTGCCAGGCAGGGTTTCCCTCCCTTTCCGGACATGAACAGCCTCCGAGACTTTGAGTGATACATTTTGCAATCGCAGGGGTAATAAATTGAAAGCATCAGTGAGCAAACAGACCCCGCACAATGAAAATTAAGCACTGAGGAATGCAAATGAAATTCCGACATGACCTAATACTCAGAAACGTGGCGCGTGGCACTGAAACACAATGATGTTCTGGAACCGCTTTCAGTCCTGCAGCAAGCCTCCAGACCGCAGGACGCTGTTACAGAGTTTATTTCTTCCCTGCTTAGACCACCGAGTTGTCATCCGGAATCCGACTCCATCTTTACTACCAAACGAGCAGGAAGGAAGCTTCAGGAACATGCCTCCAAATGCACACGCCTGCCTGCCAACACCTTCAGCCAGGATGACCATGGGCTGAGCAGCAAGCAGCGGGGACACGTAACAGGGATGAGGTGGCTGCTTCTGAATGCCTTTCTCCTCTCCACCCCTTCCGGGGAATTTCAAAAATCACATTCACAGTGTGCAAACAATGTCAGAGCCTTTTTAAACTTGCAGCTGTAATCTCTTTTCCTTCCAGATTCAGTAGGTTCCTTTTTTTTTTTTTTTTTTTTTTTGGTAGGTAAACATTTCTTTCTAAAAAGGTAGGGTTAAAATCCATAGAACCGTAGAGGGAGGGTTAGTAAAAGCATTAGTTTATACTGCCCAGTTAAGCACTTGTCTTCTTCTAATGGAGATTAGTTTTTGAAAGGTATTTTGCAGCCATTTGATCTGCTTATGGTAAAGTTTTAGGTTAATTCCAGCTCGGTTAATTAAATAAGGACTTAAATCCTTAATGAGTACCTATTTATATCAAGGCACGAAGGCCCAATCCATACGTTATAATTAAAACAGCAACCATATGCCGGATGATCTATTAAAGTAAAGGTCGCCTTTACATGGAGGCAGCTTCTAGGGAAAAGTGACCTGAACATAACAGCAAGCCCATCTCACCACCCTGCCGTTATTTCAACCTCCTACCGCTGAGGACCAAAAGTTGCCAACCACCCGTCATGACACCGGGACCTACCGTAAGGTGTGTTTCACCAGAGCCCTAGAACTCTCCTCCCCATCCCCTTTCCTGGTTTCTATTGCCCCATCATCGGCGCTGTAGTATCCACCCCATCTCCAGGGCTGACCCAGCCCCAGACCCACACAACATCTGCCCACTGGCCCCTGCTTGGGACACCCTGGTGTGCAAGCCCCAAGGGCTTCATTGCTGCTGTAAGGCAGTGGAGATGCCGACACTGGCCTCAGACTCAGAAGACCGTGTTTGAGACGCAAGTCTTCCACTTACTAATTGTGTGGCTACAGACAACTTAACCTCCTGGAGCTTCCTTCCATGTCTTTGCCTTTAAAATGGGGTGCTCTACCATCTTCATAGGATTGCGGTGAAGCTTTTGTGAGCCCAATATATGCGAAAGTATTTTCTAAGTGCCACAGTGATATATAATTATTCAGAAGTAAAATTCAGAGATATAAGGTGCTAAACTTGTGCCATTTTATAAATTGTAGTAGAGTAGAAAGGTCATGGCCTGAAGGTCAGGAGATGTGGATCCAGCCCTGGCTCTACTACGGAGCAAGTCAGGCTCTGATCCTTTGTAGGACTTAATGCTTCTCCTGAACTTGAAGATCTCTGCAGACCCTACGGGTACTAACAGCCTGCAAGCCTAGAGCAGCACTGTTCAGTTGCACATGTGTTCAGCCAGCTTTCAGAAGCCAGCTTGGGGACACAGCATTGTAACATTGCTTATGTGGAAAAATGAATTCTGAACAATGACAACCAGATGACAAGTGGACTTCTGGAACAACATTCACGATTTGGAGACAGTTTGAATCACTAGGATAGACTTCCATTAGAAAAAAATCTTTGGTGAAGTTGGGAAATATCTCCCATGCCCTTCTGGAGTTGATTTTCCACATTTGTGCTTTGGCGCCGGATAAGATCTGGGGTGTACTTGGGTTTTTAGTTAATCAAACCATCACTGTTTCTATGGAAATGGCTGATTTCCTCTTCAGCACATGATGTGAGTGTGCATGCCAGTGTGTGTGTGCACACGTGTGAGGTGGGCAAGGGGAGGGGACTGACAGGTTTTATTCAAAATGTGATATTATGTGAAATTATATATTATGAAAAGTGTTTTGAATTCTTAGAAAAAGGAGTTTGCAGTATTGACACAGACTTTCATTTTTAACTTTTATTTGCTTCCTTACACCATTCTGACATTACCTGTTTAAAGTAAAAAAGAACAGGTGCCTAGGTGGCTCAGTTGGTTAAGCATCTGACTATTGATTTTGGCTCAGGTCATGATCTCAGGATTGTCCCATCAAGCCCCACATCAGGCTCCACACTGCTTAAGATTCTCTCTCTCCCTCTCCCCTCCACCCTCCTCCCCTGCTCGTGTGTGCGCGCACGCTCGCTCTCTCTCTCATATAATTAAAGTGAAAAAGGAAAGTGGACAGTGTATCCCTTAAGCAGTTCTAAAAGACAATGGGATAACGAACACTCCCCAAAATTAAAAAATAAAATGAAATGAAAGACCTCCCCTTCAACTGCTCTTCCCAGAGCAAAGAAGCTATGGGTACACACTAACCCGAGGGTCCCCTGAGCACAGCTTGTTATAGTAGCCTGCTGCTGAGGGAATATGGAGAGATCGTGGGATTCTGTTGCCATAGAAGTCTGGGGTTCTATAACAAGAACTCTACTTGCCAGCCTCTGAGAGGAGGACAGCTCAAGGAGGCAGATCCAACAGGCCCAGAGACCTAACTTTAAAATCCCACACGGTGAGTTCACTGGCTGAGCTCGAATGTTCCAAAAATGAGGTTTTGGTATATGGTTGTTATAAAAACAACCACAGTCCAAGAAATCATCATTATGAAGACATGTTACTCTAAGAAACTCTCTCACACTTCTTCCTCCTATGATGAATTAAGCTGTATATACCATCAGGAGAGTAATATTTTCCCATTCAATGAAATTTCATTTTCCACTCACTTTGTGTTTTTACCATGAGATGCACAAATGCTTTTTCCAAAGACATTTTTAAAATACCATACTTCTAAACAAAAATAAAATGAATTGCCCACAGTTAGGCACCAGAAAAAGTTCACACACAGTTTTTCAGAAACTATTCCAAGGATCCTGGCAGTAAATGTATCAAAGTTAATGTATCAAAGTAATTACCCTTTTCCCAGCGATGGTTTGGTGTCTCATGAACTTTCCAGGGTTATTACCAGACTATAGGCATGAACATGCTTATTCTCTGATAACGCATTCATGTAAAATTTTAAATTAAAAAACAAGATAAAAGATCATCATTTTGTGATAGGATCATTATGATTGTCGGATGCCTGATAGGAATCAGATTGGGGGTTCCAAGAGCTAGCTGACTGGGACAATGTTGGGCCAAACGACCACACAAGACACTGCTTCCCCTCCGCCTGGGATTGAAACAGCCCCTAAGGGATCCTTGCAAAATCAAGCCCAGAGCAGCCATGCATTAAAAACATATTCTTTAGAGGAGGAGGAGGGAATAGAGGGGCAGGGGAGGGTATGATGATAATGAGATAGCTAGCATTTACAGTTCTTTTCCACAAGTGAGGCATCATACTAAGGGCTTCCTATAAATCAGCTCGTTTAATTCTTGCAACAACTCTCTGGGATAGCATTATCAACTCCATTTAACATAAGCTTATGATGAGTGAATAATTTACCCAAAGTTATATGGCTGAGAAATCACAAGACTGTGACTCAAATTCAGATGGGTTTATGTGCGGGACCTCTTCATTTTCCAGATCTGCTTTCTACCCTAATATCTGCACCGATTTTATAAATTGTACCAACTTTATAGCCAAGTGGTTGACCTCTAGGAGTTGCATCAATGGGTTTCAGTTGATGGGAGCCAAGGAGGACATCAGAGGGAGAAAGGAGTCTAAGTCTGGGGTACTTATTCCCTGGGGTCCCTCCCTGTAGTGTCACCTTCCAACTTCTGTGTCCCTCAAGTGAAGATCACCACTGTTTTCAGGATGGTGCTGTCTATACCAACTCTGTCTTTCAGGGTTCCAGAAACCAGCCTCTACCACCCCTTCATCCTACTGTTATAAATTCTGAAGCATGTACTCTGATGAGAGTTCTATCCTTGTAAATTATCCTGAATTAAATCTCCCAAATTAACTTCATTTGAATGTATTAGATCGTTTTATTTCTACTGGGACTTTAATAAAGCCCAACTCCAAAAATTATGCTTTCAACCATCACTTTAGACTACCTCCTAAATTATTTGAGTGTTTCAGATTTTCATCCTCTAGGATAAGTGTACCTGGACTCCAGTATAACCTTAGAATACTTCCAAACTCTGTGAGGCCTCTTAAAATCAAAGTCTCCATTAAGTAGTTTGTTTGTTTGTTTGTTTGTTTTAAGGTTTTATTTATTTGAGCGAGAGAGAATGAGTGCTTGCACAGAGGTAGCATGAGAGGGAGAAGCCGACTCCCTACTGAGCAAAAAGCCCAAGGCAGGGCTTGATCCCAGGACCCCGACATGACCTGAGCCAAAG
>NC_048231.1:69361171-69396632 GCF_002007445.2 Ailuropoda melanoleuca
AAATTAAAAAAAAAAAAGAGTCAGAAGCTCAACCGACTGAGCCACCCAGGCGCCCCAACCCCTTCATTTTTTAGATGAGTCAAAGCATCAGGCCAAGAAGTGACCTCTCCAGATTCCTAATCTCAGAGTCTGATATCATTAATCAGAGTCAGGGTGGGGGGAGTGCTTTCTGCTGCTCCCTCCAGGTAATGCCTCCTGTGTCCATTACCGACTAGTCCACTGAGTCCTCGAAACCACCCAGAGATTGACAGATGACACAATGGTTGAAAGCAGTTATTCATGAAGCTTAATCTGTTATGAGCAGTTTTGCACATTTTTAAATATTTTATAAGGTTTTTAATGACTGCATAGCTTGTTGGCTTTGGGATGTCCCACGGTTTAAATCATTGATCCCTTATATTTTATTCACCACCTCTTCATCCCATTGGTAAGAGAAGGATTCCCACCTTAGTGTTATGGAAAGAGACACACATCTGACACTGGACAGATGAGACCAGTAGAAGTTTATGAGTAACACATACTCCCAGACCAGAGGAGGACCGTGCGTGCCACACAGGAACACACCTGGGAACGGAGTGCACAAGCAGGGTCTGTGGGAGGCAGGCATTGTAAGAACAAGAGGGTGAGGTGACTGCTGGTTCCTGAAGGAGAACGGGATCTGAATTTGGTTTGTCTGAATAATTTCACATTCTAGTAGGCTGTCCCTCGGGTTAAGCAGCATGTGCTTGGTTCCCATGACAAAGGGGGTATTTGGGCTAGGGTCTCTTACCTACAGCAACAGGATGGGGAGGGGAACCTGCAGTTAGGCCACTCAAGCCCCCCTCCCTACACCCAACTTCAGATGTCAAGGCAGCACGTAATACTAAACCTTCATTTTGGGTCTTACACCACACCCGGTTGTTGAAATTCCTGAGATTTCATCCTCTAACACGGCCATAATGGGCACCTTTGAACATCTATCTTCTTACCTACCTCTGGTCACTTTCTTACGATAAATTTCTCAATACTCAAATGGGGGGAAAAACAACAAAACAAACACTGTTCTGTAAGTAGATACACTAGTGGGGGCTAGTTGTCCCCATGCCTGTTGTGTAATATTTATATTGTAAGCAGAATGTTCTTTTGCTTTTATTTTAACTAAATGCTTTATTATTATAATCCCTATACATTCTTTTTTTAAAAGATTTTATTTATTTATTCAACAGAGATAGAGGCAGCCAGCGAGAGAGGGAACACAAGCAGGGGGAGTGGGAGAGGAAGAAGCAGGCTCATAGCGGAGGAGCCTGATGTGGGGCTAGATCCCATAACGCCGGGATCACGCCCTGAGCCGAAGGCAGATGCTTAACCGCTGCGCCACCCAGGCGCCCCCCTATACATTCTTTAAAAAAACCTGCAAATAAGACAAAATAGTGTAGAATGAAAAATGAGAGTCTCCCTCACCTACTCTCCAGCCCACTACCAGGCCTCTCCCCAAAAGCAGCCACAAAATGTTTGAATATATACAAGCAGGGCATATCTTTTTTAAAAAAAATGTTTAATGCAACAAATGGGAGTGCACTACCCCTGATGCTGAAACCTGCACAGTATGCGTTAGACGGATGTATTAGTTTGCTAGTGCTGCCATAACAGAACGGTGACTTAAGTGACAGAAACTGGCTTTCTCACAGTTCTGGAGGCTAGAAGTCCAAGATTAACATGTTAGCAAATTTGGTTTCTCCTGAGGCCTCTCCCCTCGGCTAGCAGACAGCTGCCTACTTGCTGTGTCCCTCGCCCTTCCTTCTATGTGTGTGCCCCCTGGTGCTTTCTCTTCATATGAGGACACCAGTCACATTGAATTAGGGCCCCATCCTTAATGATTTTAAAGTTAATCACATCTTTCAAGGCCATGACTCCAAATATAGTCACCTTTCTTTTTTTTTAAGATTTATATATTTGAGAGAGAGCGAGTACACCCTCGTGAGCAGGGCAGAGGGAGAGAATCCTCAAGCAGACTCCTCCCTGAGCACAGAGCCTGATGTGGGATTTGGGGCTCGATCCTATGACCCAAAGATCATGACCTGAGCTGAAATCAAGAGTCAGATGCTCAGCCAACTGAGCCACCCAGGTGCCCCCAAATATAGTCACATTCTAAGATACTGGGAGGTTAGGGGGCCTCAATATATGGATTTGGGAGGGAACACAATTCAGTCTATAACAGAAGCATTATAGATTTTATTGTTTCCAGCTTTTTACTACTATATCAATGGTATAATGAACATCACTGTACAGAAATCTTTGTATATGTATGAGTATACCCATAAACTCCAAGAAGTAGAATTGCTGAATCAAAGGAATAAATCTGAATATATACTGCCAAATTGCAAACCTCCAAAAAGCTTCATCAAATTGAAACGTCCACCAGTAACGTACGAGAGTAGTCGTTTCCCCTCATACCCAACAAACTGGCATATTATGAAACTTCATCCTTGCCAGCCTTTAAGTAAAAACTGATAGCTTATTTTGATCTGCTTCTTTTAATTGTCAGTGACGTTTTACACAGAGGGCATTTTTACAATAAGGGGACTCTTGTTCCCTTTCATACACCTGTTATATTCACAGTAATTAAATGCTTACATTATATTATTTTAGGGAACCCAAACTGCTAGAATGTCTTCACTTGAACCTAGAGTCAGGTAATTGAAACATTGGTTCCAATATAGCCAATCCAGTTTGAAGAAGTATGGCTACACATGGCCACACAGTACACAGTCTGTTGCTGAATGAAACCCCTCACTGATGGTATTTGCTATCCCTCAACAATGGTAATAAAGCCAGCCCCTAATTATCAGTGCATTGCTGAGTGGTTATGTATCTCTCAATAACTTTGAGTTAATTTGAAGACATTTTCCTCTACATTTCTTTTCCAGTTGACACGCAGGCATGACTTAGCCTGGTGTTTTCAAATTGGGTTGAAAGAATGTAGGTTGCTTTCAATTTTAGAGTTTTTCTGGGAGAGTTGGGTAAATAAATCAAATCTAATTTTTTAAAGATTTATTTATTTGAGAGAGAGTGAAAGCAAGAGAGATCACAAAAGGGAGAGGAAGAAGCCGACTTGCCACTGATGTAGGGTTCAATCCCAGGACCCTGAGATCATGAACTGAGTCAAAGGCAGACACTTAACTGACTGAGCTACCCAGGCACCCAAATCAAATCTAATTTTTAACCTGGGACTAGTGCAGACTTGGCTTTTCCTATACACTGCCTAACAGAGGCTTTGGGAGTCTCTGAAAGATAGGACTCCGGGGCAGCCTCAAGACAGCCTCCAGACCAGAATGGGTAGGCAGTCTGAACAGGGAGAGGTTTAGATGAAAAAGCAAGATGCTGAGAAAAGATGAGCATGTTTGCTATGGAACAGAACATTTTAAAAAGAAAAACTGCCTGCAGGACTTTGGTACAAGTGTATTCATTGGGATGGGGGCCCCACAGTGAAGGAGAAAATCATTTTCCTATTTCACAGAACTATCCAGGTTTCCCAAGCACCTCCCAAAAGCAAGCTAGTCGATTCTGTCTGCCACGTGTAAACGGGGAAGTGCACGTGAAGTTTGCCATGTTTCAGGATTTCATCATGTTTTTGGCAAGAGTGTGTACACATAAGGAGACCTTTTGTTAAACCACATAACTCTGATCTTGTTTATGAGCTCTAAAATTAAATTATCCCGCATAAATACTCAGAAGGTAATTTTCATATTAGTCTCAATGGTCCACAGTACCACCACAAAAGACCCAGTCACAATTCATTCTGTGACATGGGCGGCCTCTCGGCTTGGTACAATGTGCTGCTTCGTGGGAGTTTCATGACCTACAGACTCTCACACATTTCAAGGAGGAAAGAGTAGCTGGAAGCGCTTTTGCTGGATCTTTGGCAAAAGCATTTACTATTGAATCGAGGAAACATACCAATGCAAAAGGATGAAGACTATAGTTCAGAGCTTGCAAACTCTTCCTGTGAAGGCCCTAATGGTAAATATTTTAGGTTTTTCAGGCCACTGGGTCTCTGTCACAACTACTTAACTCTGCTGTTGTATCACAGAAACAGCCATAGACAGTACCTAAATGAACAGGTGTAGCCATGTTCCAATAAAACTTTATTTACAAAAAACAGACAGTAGGCCAGATTTGGCCTATGGGTCATAGTTTACCAACCCTTCCTCTAGCCCACATTGATCTTCCTCTTCTCTGGTATTTTCTTTTTTAAACATATATAGCTGCTATATTTGGCTTTTAAAAAATTAACTTATTTAATCCTTAAAACAGCTCTACTATTAGCTTCCCATTTCATAGATGAGAAAACTAAGGCACAGAGAGATTGAGCAACTCTCCCAAAGTTCTACAGTCGGGAAGTGGCAGAGCTAGAATATGAACTCAGGCAATCTGACCAGAGAGACCACAGGTGGCCCCCCACTCCTGTGAGGTTTTAAATGTGCTAAGAGCTCTCAAAAATGTGTCTACCCGCATGGTGCACTGGGTGTCATACGCAACTAATGAATCATCAAACTTTACATCAAAAACCAGGGATGTACTGTATGGTGACTAATATAATGTAATTAAAAAAAAAATTAAAAAAAAAAAAAGAAAAAAATGTGTCTACCCTTCTGGGCACTCCTGAAACTCTAAGTCTGGCTTATACCCAGAGCAGATGAGTTCTGCTATACATCCAAGTAGATTCCCAGGTTAATTCCAATTCCATATTAGACTTCTAGCAGGAAAAACACAAGGAGATCCTGAGGGACCCAATTCCACCCTGTCATTTGGAGGTTCTCAAGTGTCTTGTTAAGGCTTCTAGACCTTCATCCAGCATCTTCTCCCAGTTTGCTCTAAGCCTAGAATTTACTATGTCCCCTGAGGAATAATTTGAGACAATACTGTGCTACCAAAGTATGCTATTTAAAAAAAGAGGAGTAGATACCAAAAAATTGTCATACTGCGAGTAAAATTAATGACTATAGAAATAAAAATTGAGCCCAAAGTTCTCCTATAACACAAAATTATGAGTCATCTGGATAAAAAGAGATGATGTTTGTCACTGCAAGTAAGAGGATACTATGATGAGCTTTGGAATTTCTCTCTTGTAAGTCTGAATAGAGTAAACAAATCCTGACTATTGGTAGTCTCAGTACTAAGGACATGAGCTTACTGTGAAGGTCCCTAACACTCCTCATGATTTGCTCTGCCCTCGGTATCCTATCGTACCATCTAGATTTTTCTTTCAATCAAAATTCACCTCATTTGATACGGTTAAAACCACCATCTCATCTAATTAAAGAAAAGTAGACTGAACGTTCTCTTTTAGAACATGGAAATTGCCTGTGGCTGCCAAAAAGAACTTGAAATGCTTTAAGATTAAGATTATACATTCAGTCAAATCAGCAATTATAAATTAGTAGCTTTGTGCAAGGATTTAGAATGTAAGTAGACCAAGAAAAGAGATTATTCTCTGAAACAGCCTCTGGGAAAGCTAAGTGGGTGTTTTCATGTCCCATTCACAAAACCCAAGGACGAATCCATCAACTTTTCTATGGCCTTTATTGCAGAGAAAAGAAAATCCACTGTTTCTATTTGTTAAGAAGGGTTCAGCCTTCATATCCTGGGAGAACAGAGAATGTTTGACTCTGAAGGGGCAGGATATTCTTGTATGTAAGTTAAAAAGAGGAAGATATTTTATCATGTAAATGTGTTTTGTCATTCATTTGAAAACACCACTATAGTATTGTGGGAAGAGGGGGGTCTCTAATAAGCTTGAAATTTTTGTCGGCCAAACATATGAAAGGGCAGGGGAAGAAAAAATATGTAAAATCGACTCTGTGCCAGGCTCCGTGCTAGGAAATTTAATATAGTTACATTAAGGAAATAGCTAATTTTAAATGTGAGTTTCTGGCTTCAAGTTTTAAAGATTGCTGACTATCATATAAAATATTTTATCTGTAACTGTGTGTGGTGATGGATGTCAACTAGATTTATTGTGATCATTTCACAATATACACAAATATCGAATCATTATGCTGTACACCTGAAACTAATATAATATTCTATGTCAATTACATCTCAATACAAAAATACAGAACATTTTCTCTTGTTTCAACTGCTGTTCAGAAAATTTAAATTCTACTCTGAAAGCACTGTTTTCTGTTACACGAACGCCTTTACCTAAAGCACCCCGGAAGATGTAACGTGAAGTCTCCCTGTTGCTGTAGGTACCCATTTTACAACTGTCAAAGCAGCCATGGAAACTCTGGAGCATTTTTAGTTATCAAGCCCTTCCTTTCCATCTCCCACTTCCCATTATAAACCAATCTATTTCTCACTATGAGGGCTCTTGTGACTACAACAAATGAGGCATGACTTTGCAAGCAGCTGGAACAGCCCCAAGAAGTCCTTTACATGATGAAACACTATGGTGTCTGAACACGGTACAGGGTGGGACCCACTCTTGCACCTGATGTAATTCCAAAGCAGCAGCATACACTCCTTATAAGCACTCCATCAGATCCTTCCCAAATCCTCATTTCTGCTACCAAGCGCCCTCAGGGAAACCTGGAGAGCTGCTTCAAACACAGCCAACTAGCTGCCTTCCCTCATACTTCCTGCCCCAATTTTGCAAACTCACTTTCCTTGACTTCAACTAATTTAGTCATTGTTATGTTTTCTGTGTGTTGTAGATAATACTTAAAACAGTCAAGTGAATGCAGCCATTATTTTTTTTTTGAAGATTTATTTATTTGAGAAAGAGAGAGAGAGAACAGGAGGGAGGGGCAGAGGAAGAGGGGGAGAGAGTTGTGTGTTTTTTTAAGGTTTTTATTTATTTATTTGAAAGAGAAAGGGAGAGAGCACAAGGAGGAGGAGTGGCAGAGGGAGAGGGAGAAGCAGGCTCCCTGCCAAGCAAGGAGCCTGAGGCAGGGCTCCATCCCAGGACCCTGGGATCATAACCTGAGCTGAAGGCTGACGCTTGACCCACTGAGCCACCCAGGCATCCCGGGAGAGAGAGTCTTAAGCAGACTCTGCACTGAGCCTGACACGGGGCTTAATCTCAAGACTCATTCAAATTTCCTCATATATTCTCCATAACAACCCAGTGAGGAATAGCTTTCTACTCCCATTTTACAGAAGAGGAAGTTGAGCCGCAGAAGTTAAGTTAGAAATGGGCAGGACAGTGATAACGATATAAAGCTAGTTAGTGACGTCTGAGAGCTACCGCTCCTAACCATGAGGCAAGACTGCCCGGAGTGGTCTTCATCGGAGTGGTTAACCTAAAACCACACACAATTACATCCTCAGAAATTACCTTCAACTCTATCTTTAAACTTGACCTTTTTAAATGTCATTTCTGTAAGGCTAAATTGAGAGGAGCTGCTTCTTAACATGATTTTGGCGGTGGATCCATAGAGAATTTGACAATGCTGTATACACGCCCCACCCAGACAAAAAGCACACACCACACAGACAACGGTCTAGGTGGCTGCCAACTTTAAGGATGTCTCTGCTGACATCAGAATCCCTCTCAGTCTCAGGCTAATGTTGCCAGGTCATCTCTGCAAGTACTACCAGCAAGCCTGCCCATTCTTCCCTTGGATTTTCTACTGAAGTGAAATGTAGCATTTCTATTACTGCATTCTGTTCATGATGTGGGGGAAGGACTCACCATGGACTTTTCACGCTGCGAAATCCCCATGTCTTCAATAGTGCTGTTAGAGATGGTGTCACCTTTCTACCCCACCAACCTCAGAGATACAGTGTTGTTTTGCTACTGCCAGTACATTTTCCCTCCTGTTGAAATAGTCTTGACTGACTTATTACAGCATATAGTAAGATACATCTTCCTAGCATAGACCCATTCAGAGAGAAAGAGTCTGACCACAGGGCATTGCCGCAACACCGCCGGTGGAGCCACGGCATTGATTCGGGAGAAGGATGAAGCACAGACAGGTTAACTTGAGAAAGAGAGCGTGGGTGCAGGGGAAAACCGCCAGGCCCAACACCACCAAGAGTGCGATTGCCCTGAACGGCTGCAACCTCCCGTATTTATTGGCAATAAACAATCAAAGACAATCAAGAGGATGATCTGTCGTACATCCTAGTGAATAGTAGTACATCACAGGAAAGGTCACGGGATTAGATGATGTAACGTTCAGCAAATGAGGCCTATTCTTAAACATGTTTCTATGGACCCCATGGGCTATTGTCAAAAGCAATCAAGTTTCGGTTGGGGCAGCATTCCACCCTGAGCAATCTGGGTGTTCCCAACTGCTGGGCAAGCCAGGCGTTCCTGCCGCTGTGCTCTGACGTTTACGCTAAAGCCCGCAAGGTCACAAACATATTTTCCTATTATATCCTTAGTATAAGCTCTCGTCCAGGGGCTGCTGCAGGGCATATGAAAAATACTTAAGAGTGGCTATATACAAAAGGCTATCTAGAATTGCATGGTGGTTAAGAACCCAAGCTTCAGAATAAGGTGGCTGAATAAGATGGCCGTAGATTCAAACATGGGTTCTGCCATTTACCTCCTATAGGACCTTGAGCCTTTTATTTAACCTCTCAGAATTCCTTGATCTGTGAATGGGGATAATAACACACATTCTGCATGGCTCAAGTTAATGCTAAATAAAACTAGATAAGAAACACACAGAGCTTGGTACATAGTAAGCACTGGATAATGGTGCTCTTATTATATTATTCTTAATTTTCAATGGACTGGTTATCTGGCATGATTATAAAAGACAATATTCTGGTCAAAAGACAGTTTCCGTATTTATCATTGTTAAAAGTAATATGTAGGATTAAATTATGGATTTTTTGCTAGTGCCTAAAAGGAAACCCAATCAGATTACTGATTTTTAAGGAATTAGAACACAACAAAAATGCTCAAAGATGAAAGCATATGACTTATCTGGTCTTTAATCTTTTGGATGGATCCTCTGGGCCCAGGGTTACTATAATAAATATTAATCATCATTAGTCATCATTATGACAACAAACAGTAAGAGCAGTTTCCAGGTCATAAAATATCAACTACTCTTTTACTATACGATATTCTGTGATATATCCTTTCATTAAGAAGTCATATGGAAGATGTATTTTTAAAAGATATTAAGAAAGTGGGTACTCAGTGAATGCTTACTGAATTGAAGGCCAAATTGAAAAACAAACTTATATGTATTTTCTTATTATGTCTCACAATTTCTTAGCAGGACAAAGATTATATACCAACTTCATGTTTGAAGCAACTGTGAGTTAAAAAGCTCAATTTGCCAATATACACACTAGTTGTGTAAAGTAGTAATCAGTACATCAGCATTCCAACTTTGGCCTAACTTCAAAACCCATGCTGTTTTTACCATGGTCTGCTGTCTGCCAAATTTTATAACAAAATATGTATAATTTTCAAACCAGTCAGGAACTCTGCTTATAAAGTGTCTTCCCCTCTCCATTACCAATCTGATAACCTCCTGGAGGGGTGGGGGAAGGGTGGCCAAGTTGAAGAAATAAATATAAAGAATGTAGTGTCTCTTGAATATACAGAGAGATTGCAAATTTAAAAAATAGAAAATAAAAATACTAAATGAAACTCTGATCTGAGACAACAATTAAAATACTTAACACCCCTTTTCTGGCTTATTATGTGGGTTCATATGAATGGGCTGCCATCCCAAACTAATTAGAAGACCAGTTGCAAGCATAACTTGGCAAGTTGATTACTTACTAATTTGAATGAAACACTGCAAAGGACACATGAAAACTATATAAATCACGAAAATTTCTCCAATTTTAATGAATCATATCTTTTAGGAGATAAGCCACAGTTGAAAGTTAGTTTACATGCCAATTAAGGAAGCTATAATTATAAGCAATTAGCCTGTGTCTAGAATAAAATTTAATCAATCTAGGACCATTTCCTTCTCATCTGTGCAAAAAAAAAATAATAACTTCTTATGTAACTATTACCAAGATTTAGGAAAAAATTTAAAAGTATTGGAATTCAAGGACTAGAGTCAACTGGCAATCTCATATGGACTATTAATTCAGGCACTTTCATAGGTGCTGCTTATAAGAAATAGTTACCAGCTCAGCCCTTGAAATGTCACCTGTATAGCAAAGCAGGTCAATGAAAGATAAAGATTTATGAGTTCTCTAAATCTCATAGAACACAGAGAATGAAAAAATTCAGTGGATTTAATTGATTTTATCATCTCTATAGCCCCAGGTTTCTCAAAATAGTATGAGATCATTTTGCTATAGAAGTTCTCTGCCTTAATTTTTCTATTAGGATAATTTTTCTATTAGGATTTCTATTAGGATCAAGAGTCACAAGTGCAGGTACAAAAGGAAGTATAATGTCTGAAGGTAAAAATAATGCAAATTAAGGTTCTGTTATAAAAGCCAAGAAAAGCATCCAGATGCCTTGCTTTATTTATGGCACTGTGTAAGATATCACTAAAGGAATTAAATCAGTTAGGAAATCTCAACCAAAGCCAAAAATATCTCTCAACTTCAGTCTTTTCTCCTATGTGTAGCTATATCATGAAACCCTTACTTTATAATGCACAGACATGATTGATGCTAAAATGACTGTGTTAACTGAAATGAAGTCATAGCACTCTGCCTCTGAACATAGCAGGGCAATGAAGACTTGTGAAATGGACAGTGTGCTGAAATTAAGTAGCACCAGAAGTCGACAGCATAGGGAAAGGTCACTAGAGCTTAAGAAACTTCCCTCCCGTGGCTGCTTTAGGCATTTACTTGTCCTTGAGCTTACCTTTTAAGTTACAAAAGCTGCTTAAGAATGTTTGGAAAATAAAAATCATTATCCACATCCTGCCACCTTAAAACTACTATCATTTGTAATATTCCTGTCTAGTCTTGCTTTTTCATGTATACAAACCCCTTTACTTTACACCTGCAGGAATACATTATATGTACCTTGCTTTCCCCCACCCCACCAAAATATTTATTGGAGGTGCTTTCATCTGGGTATTTAGGGTATGATAGGAAGATGAAGGGGTAGGAGGCTCCTAAATTCATCTTCTCCACAGATACAACTACATGACACCCACATCAGTGTCAATAACCCAAGGACTGTCAGAACAGATCTCCACAGCTAAATGTAGAGAAGAGGACACATTGAAGAGGGTAGGAAGGGCAGAGACGCAGTAGGGAGCCAAACTGACCTGCAGGACTGTCCATGGGAGGGAGGGGCACCACAGGCATGGAGAAGGGAGAGGAACTGACCCCAAACCAGGCATCCCAGGCACAGGCAACCCCCACTGGGAAGACAAATCCCCATAACATTTGGCTTTGAAAACCAGAGAAACAACTTCTCCAATTCTTACAATTATTGGGGCTTCACACCTAGAACTTTAAAAATCAGCAGCTCAGCTCTGAGAGAGCCAAGAGGGCAAGAGGAAACTGAGTCCACACCCTTAAAGAGACAGCACAACAAAGAACCCCACTGAGATACAGCATAGAAGCAGTTGAAAAATGCCCAGGGTATACAGGAAGGGAAATTTTTTTTCTAAAGTTTGTTTGTTTATTTATAGTAATCTCTACACCCAACATGGGGCTCAAACCTACAATCCTGAGATCAAGAATCACATGCTTCTCCGACTGAGCCAGCCAGGTGCCCTGGGAGGAAAATTTCTTTAATAACCTCGGAGTATGTGCTGGAGGGATGGGTATCATTGGGAGACTATCCCAAGAACAAAATAGCTGGTAGATGTATTTCCCTCCCCACCCACCCCACCCCCAGCCTCTATAGAAGGACACCTGCAGGAACTAGTACAGCACACTCTCTACCTAGCTTGCCAAAAGCATGACCTGCCCCTGCATTCTTCTGCAGGTATGCCCCCTCTAACCCAGCAAGGTAGGAATACATCCAAAGTGGGGGAACAAGCATGGCACTATGCAAGCAGCCCCCACAGAGGCCAGCACCATTCCAAAGTGACTCCTGCCCCTGGGGAGAGGGAAAAATAACCACAAATACCACCAGTTTAATTGCAGCCCTGTAAGTGGACTCTGTTCTCAAAGCAGGCTCTATCCACTGGTGAAAACCTCCCAGAGAAGAACGCAATAAGAGCATCCTGCAGTTCAGAGTCACCACAGCTCTGGCAAACACCTGGTCTGACCCAACTCAAGCATAAGGCAACCCTTACTGGCCTATTAACACCATAGGGCCCAAACACTGCTCACAATGGGAAAAGAGAGCCATTGCAGAACACTAGACTGAGGCAAATGCAGCTCAGCCACAACAACAGCACACACCCAACACACACTGGAGACAGCCCTGAAGCACCAGGTTCTGGAAAACAGGGGATGCTGTACTACAGGGCACTACAGGACCTCTTCTTCATGAGGCTACTACTTGCAAGCATAGGAGATGTAGCTGATTTTCCTAACACATAGAAACAAACACACAGAGTTAGACAAAATGAGGAGACAGAGGAATATGCCCCAAGTTAAAGAATAGGACAAAAACACATTTCATAGAAATGAAACAGATATAAGTAAAATGCCTGATAGAGAATTTAAAGTAATGGTCATAGAGATACTGGACTTGAGAAAAGAGTGGAGGACCTCAGTGAGACCCTCAACAGAGACACAGAAACCTTAAAAAGGAACCAATCAGATGAAGAACTCAGTACCTGAAATTAAAAATACACTAGATGGAATAAATGGCAGACTAAAGGAAGCACAAGAAAGAAAAAAAAATCAGCGACCCAGAGCACAGAGTAATGGAAAGTAATCGAGCTGAACAAGAAAAAAATATTGAGAATGGGAATTAAAAAAGAATAAGAATACACTAAGGGAACTCAGTGACACCATCAAGCACAACGATGTTCACATTATAGGGATCTTGGAAGGAGAACAGAGAGTAAAGGGGGTAGAAAATTTATGTGAAGAGATAATAGCTGAAAACTTCCTGAATCTGGGGAGGGAAACAGAAATCTAGACCCAGCAGGCACAGACATCCCCAAACAAAATCAACACAAGTCCACACCAAGCCACATAGTAATTAAAATGGCAGAAAGTAGTGATAGAGAATTTTTTAAAAAACAGCAAGAGAAAAAAAAGTTACATAAAAAGGAGACCCCATAAGGAAATTACCTTTTTTTTCCAGCAGAAACTTTGCAGGCCAGAGAAAAACGGCATGATATATTCAAAGTGCTGAAAGAAAACAACTGCAACCAAGAATATCCAGCAAGTTTATCACTCAGAATAGAAGGGAAGATAAAGAGTTTCCCCCAAACAAAAGTTAAAGGAATTAATTACCATGAAACCAGCCTTACAAAAAAAAGGCTAAAGGGTATTTTTTCAGTGGAAAGGAAAGACCATAAGCAGGAATAGTAGGGAGCACAAGAGCAGTAAAATTAAGTACATCTACAAAAATCAGTCAAGGGACTCACAAAATGAAAGGATGTGAATTTGGATACTATATACCTAAAATGCTGATAAAGGAGGAGTAAAAATTTAGTGCTTTCAGAATGGGTTCAAACTTAAGCAATCATCAACTTAATATAGACTGCTATATGGATAGGATGTTATCTATAAACCAAACAGTAACCACAAATTAAAAAAAAAAACTGGTGATAAATATGCAAAAAGTAAAAAGCAATAATTGAAGTATATCACTAAAGAAAGACAGCAAACCATTAGGGAAGAGAGCAAGAGAAGGAACAGAAAGAACTACAAAAACAACCATAAAACAAGTAACAAAATGACAATAAGTACATATCTATAAATAATCACTCTGGGGGGTGCCTGGGTGGCTCAGACAGTTAAGCATCTGCCTTTGGCTCAGGTCATGACCTCAGGGTCCTGGGATCAAGCCCCACACCAGGTTCCCTGCTTAACAGGGAGTCTGCTTCTCCCTCTCCTTCAACCTCTCTGCCCTCACACTCATGCACTCTCTCTCTTAAATAAATAAAGCCATTAAAATTAGTAATAATCAATTTGAATGTAAATGGACTAAATGCTCCCATCAAAAGACATAGGGTGACAAAACAGATAAAAAGATATGTCTATATGCTGCCTACAAAACCAATTTCAGACTTAAAGACACATGCAGATTGAAAGTAAAGGAATAGAAAAGCATTTATGATGCAAATGGAAGTGAAAAGATGGTATCGATACTTATATCAGACAAAATAGACTTTAAAACAAGACTATAACAAGAGACCAAAAAAAAAAAAAGGACACTGCATAATCATAAAGGGAACAATCTGACAAGATAATGTAACAATTGTAAATATTTATGAATCCAACATGGGAACACTGAAACACATGAAGCAGTGAATAACAAAGGAATTGGTAGTGATACAATAATTGTAAATGTCCATTTACATAAATGGACAGATCATCCAAACAAAAATTAACAAGGAAACAGTGGCTTTGAATGACACATTGGACCAGATGGAGCTAACAGAAATATTCAGAACGTTTCATCCTAATACAACAGAATATATTCTTTTCAAGTGCACATGGAACATTCTTCAGTATAATCACATATTAGGCCACAAAACAAGGCTCAACAAATTCAAAAAGATTGAAGTCATACCATGCATCTTTTCTGATCAGAATGCTATGAAACTAGAAATCAACCACAAGAAAGAAATCTGAAAAAGGCACAAATACACAGAGGTTAAATAATATGCTACTAAACAATGAACGGTCAACCAAAATAAAAATCAAAGAGGAAATCAGAAAACACACTGAGACAAATGAAAATGAAAACATGATGGTCCAAAATCTTTGGGATGCAGCAAAAGCTCTTCTAAGAGGGAAATCTATAGCAATACAGGCCTACCATAAGAAGACAAATCTCAAATAAACCACCTAACTTTATACCTAAAGGAAGAACCCACAAACCCACAACCAGTAGAAGGAAATAATAAAAATTAGAGCAGAAATAAACAAAATAGAAACTATTTTAGAACAGATCCATGAAACCAGGAGCTAGTTCTTCTAAAAGATCAACAAAATTGATCAACTATTAGCTAGATGCTTACACACAAGAACACACACGAGGACTCATATAAACAAACTCAGAAATGAAAGAGGAGAAATAATAACCAACACCTCAGAAATACAAAGGATTATAAGAGAATATTATGAGAAATTATATGCCAAAAATTCAACAAGCTACAGGAAATGGATAAATTCCTAGAAACATATAACCTCTGAAACACAATCAGGAAGAAATAGAAAATATGAACAGACCAATTACCAGCAATGAAAATGAATCAGTAACCAAAAAACTCCTAACAAACCAAAGTCCAGGACCATATGGCTTCACAGCTGAATTCTACCAAACATTTAAAGAAGAGTTAATATCTATTCTTCTTAAACTAGTTTTTTTTTAAAAAGTAAAGCTTCCAAATTCATTGTACTAGGCCAACATTACCCTGATATCAAAACAAGATAAATNACAGCTGAATTCTACCAAACATTTAAAGAAGAGTTAATATCTATTCTTCTTAAACTAGTTTTTTTTTAAAAAAGTAAAGCTTCCAAATTCATTGTACTAGGCCAACATTACCCTGATATCAAAACAAGATAAATATACTACAAAAAAGAGAGAACTACAGGCCAATATCTCTGCCGAACACAGATGAAAAATCCTCAACAAAATATGAGCAAATCAAATCCAACAATACATTTAAAAAAGCATTCACTATGATCAAGTGGGATTTATTCCCAGAATACAAGGATGGTTCAAATATTTGTAAATCAACATGATACATCACATCAAGAGAAAGGATAAAAACCATATAGATCGTTTCAATAGATGCAGAAAAAAAGCATTTGACAAGGGATTCTTGATAAAACCATTCATGATAAAAACCTTCAACAAAGTAGGTTTAGAGGGGACATACCTCAACATAATAAGGTCATATATGAAAGACCCACAGCTAACATCATACTCAGTGGTGAAAAAAACTGAAAGCTTTTTCCCTAAGATAAGGAACAAGACAAGGAAGTCCTCTCTCACCACTGTTATTCAACATAGTGCTGGAGGTCCTACCCACAGCAACCAGACAAGAAAAGGGAATAAAAGCCATCCAAATTGCTAAGGAAGAAAACTTTCACCATTTGCAGATGACATGATACTATATATAGACTAAAGACTCCACCAAGAAACTACTAAAACTGATAAATGAATTCAGTAATGTCACAGGATACAAAACCAAAATACAGAAATCCATTGCATTTCCATACACTAATAAGGAAGCAGCAGAAAGAAAAATTAAGAAAACATTCCCATTTACAATTATGTCAAAAGTGATACCTAGGGAGAGGTTAAGATGGCGGAGGAGTAGGGGACCCCTTTTTCAGCCGGTCCCCTGAGTTGAGCTGGATAGGTACCAGACCAGCAGGAATATCCACGGAATCAGCCTGAGACGCAGGAAGATACATCTGGATCTCTACAAATGAACATCTCCAGCGCTGAGTATCGAGGTACGAAGCGGGGAGCCGTGAAACCGCGCACAGATATCGGAAGCTAAAC
The DNA here is from genome assembly GCF_002007445.2 of Ailuropoda melanoleuca. NCBI lineage: Eukaryota > Metazoa > Chordata > Mammalia > Carnivora > Ursidae > Ailuropoda > Ailuropoda melanoleuca. The sequence goes on from NC_048231.1 coordinate 69,377,703, forward strand.
AGAAGGGGGAGGGAGCCGCCGTGTCAGGGCGCCGGGAAGCGGTAGCCACCTGCACGGGGAAGCGGACAGACCGCGGACCCGCACGCTTGAGACAGCAGACTGAGAACGGGAGCTCTGGGAGCGCACGCGGAACGGCTGGCGGTTGGCGGGCCACCTGCACGGGGGAGCAGGCGGACTCGCGGACGGCACCCGCGAGACAACAGACTTAGAACGCGAGCTCCAGGAGCGCGCGCGCAGGGCGGCTGGCGGGCCACCTGCACCGGGGAGCGGGCGGACCGCGGACCCGCACTCTGGAAACGGCAGACTGAGTCCGTGAGCCGGGAGCGTGCACCACCAAGCATCTCACGGAGCTCCGGAGCTCCGGTGTGCTCACTGGATCGAGGCTGAGACCGGGAGCTCCGGGAGCGTCCGCGGGGCGGCTGGCGGCTGGAGGGCCACCTGCACGGGGGAGCAGGCGGACTCGCGGTCAGCACCCGCGAGACACCAGACTGAGACGGGGAGCTCCGGGAGCCCGCACCGGGANACAGGAGATATTAAGGGGGGCTCTATAAAGGTAAAAAGGCCCCAAGAGTGATACAGAGCAGCAAGTCACAACCGATACAAAGACTTTAAAGAGAAATGGCATCATTAAAATCATATCTGTCAATAATCTCTATCAATCTAAATGGCTTAAACTCTCCCATAAAACGCCACAGGGTTGCAGATTGGATAAAAAGACATGACCCATCCATTTGCTGTCTACAAGAGACTCATTTTGAACCCAAAGATGCATTCAGACTTAGAGTAAGGGGATGGAGTACCATCTTCCACGCAAATGGACCTCAAAAGAAAGCTGGAGTAGCAATTCTCATATCAGATAGACTGGATTTTAAACTAGAGGCCATAGAGAGAGATACAGAAGGGCACTATATTATTCTTAAAGGAAGTATTCAACAAGTGGATATGACAATTATTAATATATATGCCCCCAACAGGGGAGCAGCAAGATACACAAGCCAACTCTTAACCAAAATAAAGAGACATATAGATAAGAACACAGTAATAGTAGGGGACCTCAACACCCCACTATCAGAAATAGACAGAACACCCTGGCAAAAACTAAGCAAAGAATCAAAGGCTTTGAATGCCATACTCGACGAGTTGGACCTCATAGATATATATAGAACACTACACCCCAGAACCAAAGAATACTCATTCTATTCAAATGCCCATGGAACATTCTCAAGAATAGATCATGCTCTGGGACACAAAACAGGTCTCAGCCAATACCAAAAGATTGAAATTATCCCCTGCATATTCTCAGACCACAACGCTCTGAAATTGGAACTCAACCACAAGGAAAAACCTGGAAGAAACTCAAACACTTGGAGGCTAAGAACCATCCTGCTCAAGAATGACTCGATAAACCAGGAAATCAAAAAACAAATTAAACAATTTATGGAGACCAACGAGAATGAATACACAACGGTCCAAAACCTATGGGATACTGCAAAGGCAGTCCTAAGGGGGAAATACATAGCCATCCAAGCCTCACTCAAAAGAATAGAAAAATCTAAAATGCAGTTTCTATATTCTCACCTCAAGAAACTGGAACAGCAACAGAGGGACAGGCCTAACCCACTGACAAGGAAGGAGTTGACCAAGATTAGAGCAGAAATCAATGAATTAGAGACCAGAACCACAGTAGAGCAGATCAACAGGACTAGAAGCTGGTTCTTTGAGAGAATCCATAAAATTGATAGACCACTGGCAAAACTTGTCCAAAAACAAAGAGAAAGGACTGAGATTATTAAAATTATGACTGAAAAGGGAGAGGTCACGACCAGCACCATTGAAATTGCAAGGATTATTAGAAACTTTTATCAACAGCTATATGCCAAAAAACTAAACAATCTGGAAGAGATGGAGGCCTTCCTGGAAACCTATAAACTACCAAGACTGAAACAGGAAGAAATAGATTTCTTAAATAGGCCAATTAACTATGAAGAAATTGAGTCAGTGATAAACAACCTTCCAAATAATAAAACTCCAGGCCCAGACGGTTTTCCTGGGGAATTCTACCAAACATTCAAAGAAGAAATAATACCTATTCTCCTAAAGCTATTTCAAAAAATAGAAACAGAAGGAAAGCTACCAAACTCATTCTATGAGGCTAATATTACCTTGATCCCCAAACCAGGCAAAGACCCCCTCAAAAAGGAGAATTACAGACCGATTTCTCTAATGAATATGGATGCCAAAATCCTCAACAAGATCCTTGCTAATAGAATCCAACAGTACATTAAAAGGATTATCCATCATGACCAAGTGGGATTCATACCTGGGATGCAAGCATGGTTCAACACTCGCAAATCAATCAATGTGATACATCATATCAACAAGAAAAGACTCAAGAACCATATGATCCTCTCAATTGATGCAGAAAAAGCATTTGACAAAATACAGCATCCTTTCCTGATTAAAACCCTTCAGAGTGTAGGAATAGAGGGTACATTTCTCAATCTCATAAAAGCCATCTATGAAAAGCCTACTGCAAGCATTATTCTCAATGGGGAAAAGCTGGAAGCCTTTCCCTTAAGATCAGGAACACGACAAGGATGCCCACTCTCGCCACTATTATTCAACATAGTACTAGAAGTCCTTGCAACAGCAATCAGAAGACAAAAAGGGATCAAAGGTATCCAAATCGGCAAAGAAGAAGTCAAACTGTCTCTCTTTGCAGATGACATGATACTCTATATGGAAAACCCAAAGGAATCCACTCCCAAACTATTAGAAGTTATAGAACAATTCAGTAAGGTGGCAGGATACAAAATCAATGCCCAGAAATCAGTTGCATTTCTATACACGAATAACGAGACTGAAGAAAGAGAAATTAGGGAATCCATCCCATTTACAATAACACCAAAAACCATGCGTTACCTTGGAATTAACTTAACCAGAGACGTAAAGGACCTATATGCTAGAAACTATAGATCACTTTTGAAAGATATTGAGGAAGACATAAAAAGATGGAAAAATATTCCATGCTCATGGATTGGAAGAATTAACATAGTTAAAATGTCCATACTACCCAGAGCAATCTACACTTTCAATGCTATCCCGATCAAAATACCGAGGACATTTTTCAAAGAACTGGAACAAATAGTCCTTAAATTTGTATGGAACCAGAAAAGGCCCCGAATCTCCAAGGAACTGTTGAAAAGGAAAAACAAAGCTGGGGGCATCACAATGCCGGATTTCGAGCTGTACTACAAAGCTGTGATCACAAAGACAGCATGGTACTGGCACAAAAACAGACACATCGACCAATGGAACAGAATAGAGAACCCAGAAATGGACCCTCGGCTCTTTGGGCAACTAATCTTTGATAAAGCAGGAAAAAACATCCGGTGGAAAAAAGACAGTCTCTTCAATAAATGGTGCTGGGAAAATTGGACAGCTACATGCAAAAGAATGAAACTTGACCACTCTCTCACACCATACACAAAAATAAACTCCAAATGGATGAAAGACCTCAATGTGAGACAGGAATCCATCAAAATTCTAGAGGAGAACATAGGCAACAACTTCTATGACATCGGCCAGAGCAACCTTTTTCACGACACATCTCCAAAGGCAAGAGAAATAAAAGATAAAATGAACTTATGGGACTTTATCAGGATAAAGAGCTTCTGCACAGCCAAGGAAACAGTCAAAAAAACTAAGAGACAGCCCACGGAATGGGAGAATATATTTGCAAAGGACACCACAGATAAAGGACTGGTATCCAAGATCTACAAAGAACTTCTCAAACTCAATACACGAGAAACAAATAAACAAATCATAAAATGGGCAGAAGATATGAACAGACACTTTTCCAATGAAGACATACAAATGGCTAACAGACACATGAAAAAATGTTCAAAATCATTAGCCATCAGGGAAATTCAAATCAAAACCACACTGAGATACCACCTTACGCCAGTTAGAATGGCAAAGATAGACAAGGCAAGAAACAACAATTGTTGGAGAGGATGTGGAGAAAGGGGATCCCTCCTACATTGTTGGTGGGAATGCAAGTTGGTACAGCCACTCTGGAAAACAGTGTGGAGGTCCCTTAAAAAGTTAAAAATTGAACTACCCTATGACCCAGCCATTGCACTACTGGGTGTTTACCCCAAAGATACAGACGTAGTAAAGAGAAGGGCCATATGCACCCCAATGTTCATAGCTGCATTGTCCACAATAGCCAAATCATGGAAGGAGCCGAGATGCCCTTCAACAGATGACTGGATTAAGAAGCTGTGGTCCATATATACAATGGAATATTACTCAGCTATCAGAAAGAACGAATTCTCAACATTTGCTGCAACATGGACGGCACTGGAGGAGATAATGCTAAGTGAAATAAGTCAAGCAGAGAAAGACAATTATCATATGATTTCTCTCATCTATGGAACATAAGAACTAGGAGGATCGGTAGGGAGAAAGGGATAAAGAAAAGGGGGGTAATCAGAAGGGGGAATGAAACATGAGAGACTGTGGACTGTGAGAAACAAACTGAAGACTCCAGAGGGGAGGGGGTGGGGGAATGGGATAGACTGGTTATGGGTAGTAAGGAGGGCACGTATTGCATGGTGCATCGGAATCCAGGGATGTCTAATGAAGCATCGAACTTTACATCGGAATCCAGGGATGTACTGTATGGTGATTAACATAATATAATTTAAAAAAATCATTAAAAATAACAAAAAAAAAGTGATACCTAAACCAAGGAGGTGAAAGACTGGTACTCTGAAAACTATAAAACATTGATGAAAAAAAAAACTAGAAGACAACATAAAGAAATGGAAAGACATTCCATGCTCATAGATTGAAAGGATACTGTCAAAATGTCCACACTACCCAAAGCAATCTACAGAATTGAATCTGCAATCCCTATCAAAAAACCAACAGCATTTTTCACAGAACTTGAACAAACGATCCTCAAACTTGTATGGAACCACAAAAAAACCCAAACAGACAAAACAATCCTGAAAAAGAAGAAATCTACAAGCATCACAATCCCAGATTTCAAGATGTACTATAAAACTGTAATAATCAGGGGCGCCTGGGTGGCACAGCGGTTAAGCGTCTGCCTTCGGCTCAGGGCGTGATCCCGGCGTTATGGGATCGAGCCCCACGTCAGGCTCCTCTGCTGTGAGCCTGCTTCTTCCTCTCCCGCTCCCCCTGCTTGTGTTCCCTCTCTCGCTGGCTGTCTCTATCTCTGTCAAATAAATAAATAAAATCTTTAAAAAAAAAAAACTGTAATAATCAAAACAGTATGGTCCTGGCACAGAAATAGACACAAGATCAAGAGAACAAAATACGAAGCCCAGAAATAAACCCACGATTATGTGGCCAAATAATCTTCAACAAAAGAAGCAAGAATATGCAAAAGGTGGTCTCTTCAACAAATAGTGTTGAGAAAACAGGAGAGCTACAAAAGAATGAAACTGGACACCTTTCTTACACCATACACAAAAAAAAACTCAAAATGGATTAAAGACCTAAACGTGAGACCTAAAACCATAAAAATCCTAGAAGAGAACACAAGCAGTAATTTCTCTAACATTGGACATAGTAATATTTTTCTGGCTATGTCACCTGAGGCAAAGGAAAAGAAAGCAAAAATAAACTATTGGGACTACATCAAAATAAAAAGCTTTTGCACAGCAAAGGAAACACCAACAGAACTAAAAGAAAGCCTTTTGAATGGGAGAAGATATTTGCAAATGACATAACCAATAAAGGGTTCATACTCAAAGAATTTACACAACTTGACACCAAAAAAAAAAAAATACTACAATTACAAAACAGGCAGAAGAGATGAACACACATTTCTCCAAAGAAGACGTACAGGTGGCCAACAGACACATGAAAAGATGCTCAACATCACTCATCAGGTAAAGGCAGATCAAAACCACAATGAGATACCACCCACACCTGTCAGAATGGCTAAAATCAAAAACACAAGAAACAAAGTTGTTGGCGAGGATATGGAGAAAAAGGAACCCTTGTGCACTGTGGGTGGGAATACAAACTGGTGCAGCTGCTGTGGAAAACAGTATGGAGGTTCCTCCAAAAGTTACAGATAGATTGCCCAAAGAATATGAAAACACTAATTCAAAGAGATACATACACCCTGATGTTTTTTGTAGCATTACTTACAATAGCCAAATCATGGAAGCAACCCAACTGTCCATCAATAAATGAATGGATAAAGATACATATATATAGCATTCCATTCCCATATACATGTATGTATAATGGAATGCTATTCAGCCATCAAAAAAAATGATTTGGCATATATATACATATACGCCACACACACACACACACACACACACACATACACACGTATCTCCTTTCCAATATATACAATGAAACACTACTCAGCCATCAAAAAGAATGAAATCTTGCCATTTGCAACAACATGGATGCATCTAGAGAGTATAATGCTAAGTGAAATAAATCAAAGAAAAATATTGTATGATTTCATTCATATGTGGAATTTAAGAAACAAATGAACAAAGAAAAAAAGACAAAAAAACGAACAAACAGACTCTTAACTAGAAAGAACATACTAATGGTTACCAGAGGAGAGTTGGGAGGGGGGAGTGAGATAGGTGATGGGGATTAAGAGTACATTTGCTACTGGGTATGTACTGTATGGTGACTAATATAACAAAATAAATATTAAAAATTTTTTAAAAGTACATTTGCGATAAGCACTGAGAAATGTATAGAATTGTTGATCACTATATTGTACACCTGAAACTAATATAACACTATATGTTAATTATACTAGGTTTTAAAAAACAAATTTTTTAACCAACAGTGTGATAGTATGAGAGGGAGATGGAAGATTAGAGGATGTATTCTTGTTAAAAACATTATATATGTATGTATATATTAAGAGCTGTCTCATTATTTTTAATGGCTGTATATTATTTCAATGTATGAATGTAGCATAATTTATTTACCTAGTCTCAATAGAATACCAAATCACTGATTTGCAATTTTTTATTACAAACAAGGCCGCAACCAGCATTCTAGTACTTATATCTTTATAATATGCACATAAAGATATGCAAGTATATTGGTGGGATAAATTCCTAGAAGTGGATCTTTAGTTGATGTTTTAAGTCAGGTCCTAGTATCCATTCAATTTTGCAGCTTGGATATTTCACAATGGATGTTATACACAGTAAACAGTTTCCATGTTGCTATATAGCCTCCAAGATTCAGGTTTTTGGTGGCTTATAGTTTAGTGGTCTATCAAGGGGATATACTCAACCTTTGCTCTACTGTTAGGCAGTTCAATATTTCTAATTACTTACTTCAATAAATAATGCAACGACCATCCTCATGCATTCTATCTTGCCCTGGGCCTCTGCGCCAATCTTCCTCTCACTGCACTCCTCTTTCACATTAAGGCATCCCCTTCTAGAACATGCCCTGGGTCCCCATAACCCTGGAATTCCTGCCTAAATGGAATGATATATACAACAACATGGATGGGCCTTGAAAACATCATGCTTAGTGAAATAAGCATTCAATTGTTTGGGAATTATAAGCAACTTCCCAAACTGGGTATCATCTTCAGAAAGTTCAAACCTTTAATTTAATTCAAATCTGACTCCAAGCTTCTGGGTTTTCCATCTTGCTTAAGAAGCTTCCCTCCTTCACTTCCACATTCCACCCCAGCACATTATAGAAATATTCTCCTACAGCTTTATTTGCTACATTTAGATATTTAGCCCATCCCACACACATGTGTACAAACACAGTAAAAGAATGCAGACCAAATGGTTACCACTGGTTATCTAAACTTTAAAACTGAATCTTTTACAATACTTGCCTTAATAAAGAAACAAAGAATACTGTCTAGCTCTAAAAAACAGTAAATGTAAACAGTATGATCTACACTGCCAAGCTAAGAACAAAATAAAACAATTCATTTGGGAGTATTCACGTGTACTCAGCAAAAGCCACATATCAACCCAGATTCTGAATAACCAGCCTATGTAAACTTAAGAGTAACAACAATTTTTTTTTCCCTTCAAATGGCTTAACCAAGAAGAGGTTCGCCTAAAGCTCAAGCTTAGGCTAATTAGTAAAAGGGGCCAGACCAGAAAATAATAACCAGCCCAAAGAAGAGAAGCAGGACGTGATTAAGCAAGCAGATGGCCACTTGCAATTTAATGAACAGGTACTTTTTTTATTTGGATTGATGGCCCAGCTAGGGAAGGTCTTTAGCTTAAGCTCTTCCCTTGAGAGCCCTGGATGGCTGGACTCCAGTGATTTGTTCAGGGTAGAGCCCTTCTCCTCCCAGAAGTGGCTTCTATAATTCATAACAAGCCAACTGTGTATATCAAACAAGCATAGACCAGGGGTCCTCTCTTCTCCAACATGGTATGCTAACTAACTCTTTCCTTGCAGCTGCAGGCAGACAGAGCAGAAGAGAAAAAGTACTTTTTTTATCTTCCAAAGATCTTGTTTAAAAAGCAGAAGATTGGAAGGAAGGATAGCTTACTTAAATCTTTTTATATATACACCTTAAGTCAATGTTAGTAAAAAAATTTTGACAGCCGTATGAAAGTACGATCAGGCCTCAGGATAGGGCCCATGAATGGAAATGGTGAATTCAGGAAAGAAAAATAGGATACAGATTTTTAAAGGAGCCAAAAGCATATCTGCACGTATTTCTCAATTTTGCTGAAGATGAGCAAATCCCGTACCATCCATGGTCAGCCCTATAAGGTCTTTCCTAGTGTCAACTTGCCCAATACAATCAAAAAGTATCTGTTACTGAACTACAAGTGGCCTTTCAGCCATCGTAGATAACAAAGAGATCCCAAACAAAACCACAGATACTTCTGACAAGGTACAGGTGGAATGCATGTATCTTTAAGTATTTTCTTTCTCACATAAATATCTATAAAAACAAGGTGAAGAAACAGATGTGGACAGAAGGGATTATAGCTCAGTCCAAAGAGCTGCAGCTCAAAAAATATTTAAGGGGCACCTTGGTTGCTCAGTTGGTTAAGCATCCAACTCTTGATCTCAGCTCAGGTCTTGATCTCAGGGTCATGAGTTCAGGCCCCAAGTTGGGCTCCACACAGGGTGTGCTGCCAACTTAAAACATTTTTTTAAATAAAAACTGGTAATTTTTAATTTCTGAGGTTACTGCCATTATTGCTTGGGTTTTAGGTTTTGCTTTTCTAGCTAATACATACACATATGTACAGATATACACATAACTGGTTAGTAAGATTAATACAGAGAAATATTAATATATATTGATACATACTTCTATCAGTCCCCTTATAAACCAATTTTCCAATTACTATTTCTCCCAGATTTAATATCTGTTTTACTAGCATGAAGTTATCTTGCATTAAATTGAAGATTTATAAATTAAAACTCAAATCTTTTTTTTTGTTTGTTTCCCAAATAACTTCACCAACATGTTAAACAGGAAAAGGAAGTAAGAGCTAAGGATTGGGAGGCTCAAGAATTTTTTGTTCCTAAAGGATTGGATGTGACTGCCAACAATTCCGTGGTTTGAGCCGCTTTCAAAAGGAGGAATGTGATAATAGCTCCTGGGTGGAATAATTTTGGCTGGACTTGATTAAATCTAAGCTTAAAACTTACAGAGAACAGCTTGGACTGCCTTTTTTTTTTTTAAAGAAACAATTACGCATTTCATCTTACTGTGCCCTTGCCAAATTCAGGGTCTTTGGGGAGTCTGGCACTAGATTGGACACTAACAAAGGGAGCTATAATACCGTGAGTAATAAGAATTACATAAGTCCAATCAACACTAATGAATGTGTCTCACTAAAGCCCTGCACGTGTAATTTTGGAAAGGAGTCCCCAATGACTCTAGAGTCCCTTCCTTTCACAAAGGACTATTTCATTAAGCTTCCAGAATTAATCAGTCCAAAAGAGAATGGGTGGCAAACACTGGACACATTCAGTTGGCATTTTTATTTGTACTCTAATGTTTTTTTCTTTTGGTAAATAAGTCATTTTTATACTCCCCAGAAATGCATCTAGATTTTGCATCCAATGTTTTCAGGATTTTTTTTTAAAGACTTTACTTATTTTAGAGAGCATGGGGGGAGGAGTGGGGCAGAGGGGGAGAGAGAGAGAGAGAAATCTCCAAGCAGACTCCCCATGGACCCCAACTCAGGGCTCCATCCCAAACCCTGAGATCATGACCCAAGAGAAAAATCAAAAATCAGATGCTTAACCGACTGAACCACCCAAGCGCCCCCTTAAGATTTTAAGTAATCTCTATGCCCACTGTGGAGCTCAAACTTAACACCCTCAAGGTCAAGAGTTGCATGCTTTACAACGGAGCGAACTGGGTGCTCTTGCATTCAATACCTGAAACTTTGTTCTTGACATCACTTTCTGGTGACTTTAGGACATACGATTTTAATACCACTGGTGATAATTCTAGAATACTTGAAAAAAAATCAACTACATGTTGGGGAACTTGTGGAGTACTCCTTTCCTAAATTTGAATACAAGTAATATTAAATATTAAAAAATGTTCCATGAGTTTGTGGTTCCAGGTCAAGATGGTGTAAATGTTCTTCTCCCTATTCTTCCTACTAAGTACAGCTAAAATACCTGGATATTACACATAAAACAAACATAAGACTGAATATTTTTCCAAGTACTAAAAGAAAAGAACTCTATGTACTTCAAGAATGAAGGAGAAATCAGACATTCTCAGATGAAAGAGAAGAGAATTTGTTGTCAGCAAACCTGCCCTAAAAGAATGGCTAAAAGTTCCTTTTTTTTTTTAAAAGATTTTATTTATTTATTTATTTGAGAAAGAGAGAGAGAGAGAGAGAGAGAGAGAGAGAATGAGCGGGGGAGGGGCAGAGGGAGAGGGAGAAGCAGGCTCCCCACTGAGCAGGGAGCCTGATGTGGAGCTCGATCCCAGGACCCTGGGATCATGACCTGAGATGAAAGTAGACAGCCAACCAACTGGAGCCACCCAGGCACCCCTAAAAGAAGTTCTTGAATCAGAAAGGAAATGACAGAAGGAGGAAACTTGGGACATCAGGAACCATAGAAAGAGTAAAAATTTAGGTAAATACAATAGACATTCTTTCACCTCTTGAGTTTTCTAAATTGTGTTTGATGGTTGAGGGAAAAAAATTGTATTATTTGATGTGGTTCTCAGTGTATGTAGAGGAAATATTTAAGACAATTACATGACAAATGTGGGAGGTAGAGGAACTTAGGAGGAGGGAAGGTTTCTATACTTTATTCAAACTGGTAAATGTCAACACCAGTAGACTGTGATAAGTTTTGCATATGTAATATAATGCCTAGAGCAATTACTGAGAAAGCGATATGAAGACATACACTCAAAACATACACTGATAAATCAAAATGAAGTTCTAAAAAATGTTTTAGTAACCCACAAAAGGGAAAATGGAGAAACAGAAAATGAAAAATAGAATACTTAAGCCCTAACATCAATAACTACATTAAATGAAAACAGTCTAAATTCACCAATCAGAGATTGGCAGAATAGATAAAAATCATAACCCAACTATATGCTGTCTGCAACAAACTGCATACAAGAACCTGGATGGCACTCAAAGGCATTATGCTGGGTGAAAGATAAAAAAAAAAAATCTCGGAAGGTCACATATTGTATTATTCCATTAGGTCACATTCCCAGAATGAAAAAATTATAAATGTGGAAAAGAGATTAGTGGTTACCAGGGGTTAGGGATAATGAGGGGAGCAGTGGCTATCAATGCATAGCATGAGGGAGATCTTTGTGTTGAAGGACTAGTTCAGTATCTTAGCTGCTGTAGAGGTTACACAATGTACACGTTATAGAAGGGGACACACACACACACACACGACAGACTCCATGCTCTAGTTTTACTACCGTACTATGGTTACATAAAATGTAACCCTTTGCCTAGTTTCCCCAGTGGTTTTGTGACATCTCATGTAACCGTTGGGGAAAACTGGATAAAGGGTACACAGGACCTCTCCATACTATCTCTGCAGCTTCCTGGGAATCTGAGGTGATCCCAAAAACAAAACAAACAAAACCCCACCTAAAGTTGAAATCCAGGTTCCACCACTTCCTGAGTGAACTTGGGTTCGTTTAACCAATCTGTTCTTGGTTCCGTCATGCATAAGATGAAATAACATTGTGTACCATATTATGGTAAGAAATAACTGAAATAGTGTGGGTTGTTTGTTTGTTTGTTTCTTAAAAACTAACTTTGATTTTCCCGTGTTGTAGAGCCAGACAAGATCAAGCCCGTTTCAAATTTTTGATTATTTACATCCAGTTTATGTCCAGACCATACAGCTAATATCTGGGACCTTACATGGCTAATAAAATGTTTTAAGCATCCCTCTAACAACAAAGAAAACGTTGGCCCCCAGGATGAACACGGAAGGCCTGGACACTGACACTGAGCCTATCAAGGTGCCGGCATGGGCAACTCTCTCGTCCGACTTTATTCACACCTTACCTTGAGAATCAAAATATGCCCCCCCAAAAGTACAGGATGTTTACAACCCCCCGTTATTCACTGAACAAGAACAAAAATCATATGGATGTTTAACAAATCAAAATCCACTTAGGAAAACGACATACGTATAGACAGATAAACCCAAAAGAACAGAACAGGAAGCCAAGAAATAAATCACATATGTATAGAGATTTAGTATATGAAAAGGGTATTATCGGAAATGAGTCAGGGAAAGATGGGTTATTCAGTAAATTGTGTTGTAACAATTGAGTAGCCACTTGGGAAAAAAGGATATTAGACCCACACACTACATTAGGAGAGAATCTAAATAGATTAATGACTTAGATGTGAAAATAAAGCAATAAAAATATTTGAAGAAAGTGGACATTTCTTTTATAACCTTGAAGTAAGGATAGTTTTCTAACCACGACACATAATGAGGAAGCCACAGAAGACAGAACTGACAAAGTAGACTATATAAAAATCAAAGAAGTTCTTCATGGAAAAAAGACACACACACACACACACACACACACACAGAATAAATGAGGAAAAAACTCTTTCATAATAAAGATTTCTAGGTATGTTATTAGTTTTTGAATTTTCTTTGTGTTGTTGTTGTTGTTTTTAAGCCAAGTGAAGGGATGCCTAGGTGGCTCAGGCAGTTAAGTGTCTGCCTTTGGCTCAAGTCATGATCTCAGGGTCCTGGGATCAAGTCCCACATTGGGCTCCCTGCTCAACCTGGAGTCTGCTTCTCCCTCCCCCTCTGCCTGCCGCCCCCCCCACCTGGCTTGTGTGTGAACCCTCGCTCACTCTGTAACAAATAAAATCTAAAAAAAAAAAAAAAAGGCAAAGTGAAAACAGTATACAGTATGCTACCTTTTGAGTGAAAGAGGAAAAATATATTTGCTTATATATGCACAAAGAAATTCTGGAATGGTATGTAACAAAATATTTATACTGGCTATCCAGGAGGTAGACAGGTAGGTGAAACTGAGTAGCTAACAAAAATATTTTATAACTATTTTTGGAATTTTTCAAATGTATCTGTTAAACTTGGATTAAAAATTTTTTTGTTATTTTATGTTTTAATTTAAATTCAGTTAATTAACATATAAATTTTATTGATTTCAGAGGTAGAGGTCAGACAACTTTGAAGTAGGGTTTTTTTTTAAGTGGGGAGGGGCAGAGGGAGAGAGAGAATCTTGAGCAGGCTCCACACCCAGCACAGAGCCCATCATGGGGCCCAATCTCATGTCCTCAGATCATGACGTGAATCGGAATCAAGAGTCAGATGCTTAACCAACTGAGCCACCCAGGTGCCCCTTAAGCAGATTTTTTAAAGGTTGTTTTACTCATTTTAACCTCTATTAAAAGGCACCCCACACAAAGGAACACGTCAGGGATGTCCACTATCACCCCTGTTGTTCAACATAGTATTAGATGTCCTAGCCTCAGCAATCAGACAACAAAAAGAAATAACTGGCATCCAAATCAGCAAAGAAGTCAAAATCACTCTTTGCAGATAACATGATACTCTATGTGGAAAACCTAAAAGACTCCCACCACAAAATTTCTAGAACTCCTACAGGAATTCAGCAAAGTGGCAGGATATTAAAAAAAAAAATCCATACACAGAAATTAGTTACATTTCTATACACTAACAATGAGACAGAAGGTAGCGAAATTAAGGAGTCAATCCCATTTACAATTGCACCTAAAACCATAAGATACCTAGGAATAAACCTAACTAAAGAGGTAAAGTATCTGTACTCAGAAAACTACAGAACACTCATGAAAGAAAGAAATTGAGAAAGACACAAAGAAATGGAAAAACATTCCATTGGATTCCATGGTTAAATATTCCATTGTTAAAATGTCTATGCTACCTAGAGCAATCTACACATTCAATTCAATCCCTATCAAAATGCCATCAGTTTTTTTCATAGAGCTGCAACAAATAATCTTAAAATTTGCATGGAACCAGAAAAGAACCCAATAGCCAAATGTATGTTGAAAAAGAAATCCAAAGCTGGTGGCATCACAATGCCAGACTTCAAGCTTTATTACAAAGCTGTAATCATCCAGACAGTATGGTACTAGCACAAAAACAAACACCTAGATCAACGGAACAAAACAGAGAACCAAGATATGAACCCACAATTAGATGCTCAACTAATCTTCAACAAAGCAGGAAAGAATATCCAATGGAAAAAAAGACAGGCTCTTCAACAAATGGTGTTGGGAAAACTGGACAGCAACATGAAGAATGAAACTGGACCGTTTCCTTACACCATACACAAAAATAAACTCAAAATGGATAAAAGACCTAAATGTAAGACAGGAATCCACCAAAATCCTAGAGGAGAACACAGGCGGCAACCTCTTTGACCTTGGCTGCAGCAACTTCTTGTTAGAAACATCTCCAAAGACAAGGGAAACAAGGGCGAGGATGAACTATTGGGACTTCATCGAGATAAGAAGCTTTTGCACAGTCAACAAAACCAAAAAGACAACTGACAGAATGGGAGAAGATATTTGCAGATGACATATCAGATAAAGGGCTAGTATCCAAAATCTACAAAGAACTTATCAAACTCAACAACCAAAGAACAAATAGCCCAATCAAGAAATGGGCAGAAGACATGAACAGACATTTCTTCAAAGATGACATCCAAATAGCCAGCAGACACATGAAGAAAACGTGCCACATCATTTGGCATCAGGGAAATACAAATCAAAACCACAATGAGATACCACCTCACACCAGTCAGAATGGCTAAAATTAACAAGTCAGGAAACAACAAATGTTAACGAGGATGCAGAGAAAGGGGAACCCTCTTACACTGTTGGTGGGAATGCAAGCTGGTGCAGCCACTCTGAAAAACAGTATGGAGGTTCAAGACGTTAAAAATATGGGGCACCTGGGTGGCTCAGTCATTAAGCATCTGCCTTCGGCTCAGGGCATGATCCCAGGGTCCTAGGATGGAGCCCCGCATCGGGCTCCCTGCTTGGCGGGAAGCCTGCTTCTCCCTCTCCCACTCCCCCTACTGGTGTTCCCTCACTGTGTCTCTCTCTGTTCAATAAATAAATAAAATCTTAAAAAAAAAAAAAATTAGAGCTACCCTATGACCTAGCAATTACACTACTGGCTATTTACCCCAAAGATACAAATGTAGTGATCTGAAGGGGCACCTGCACCCCAATGTTTATAGCGACAGTGTCCACAATAACGGAACTATGGAAAGAGTCCAGGTGTCCATTGACAGATGAATGGATGAAGGTGATGTGGTATATATAAACAATGGAATACTACTTAGCCATCAAAAAAATGAAATCTTGCCGTTTGCAATGACATGGATGGAACTAGAGAGTGTTATACTAAGCGAAATAAGTCAGAGAAAGACAAATACCATATGACTTCACTGATATGTGGAATTTAAGAAACAAAACAGAATCCTAGGAGAAGGGAGGGAAAAATAAGACAAAAATCAGAGAGGGAGACAAACCATTAGACTTCTAGTCATAGGAAACAAACAGGGTTGCTGGAGGGAAAGGGGTGGGGGAATGAGGTAACTGGGTGATGAGCATTAAGGAGGGCACATGATGTAATGAACACTGGGGGTTATGTAAGACTGATGAATCACTGAACTTTACCTCTGAAACTAATAATTAATTGAATTTAAAATTTTTTTAATGAAAAAATAGGCATCCCACGTGATTTTTTTTTAGATGGTAAATATTCTGGTTAACACCTTCTAATCAGAGACCAGAAGTTTTAAGACGCTACAAAAAGCCCCTGGGTCAAAATGCTGAAATAGGACTTCCCATTCAACAGCTTTAAAAAATTAGTTAAAACTTGCTTCGACATGGGAACAATGATCTATGATTTTAGGTAATTTTAAAGGCATGAACAACAGATTCTTATCAAATTTTCAGAGCTAGAAATGCCGCGCTAAAGGGGCATAAAATCTAAGAAAAAGACAACAGTGAAAGTGGGCCACTGGCAGGGCAGAGAATGTGGTTTCTGCAGTAGGAAAGGGACTACCCGAAAATACCAAAGAGCTAGTTTCCTACAGCAGTAACCTGAAGTTTGAGAAAGAGTTGCCAACAGTTTGTTGTCTGTGTGTGCTTGTGTACTGTGTGTGCACTGTGGATTTACTTACTCATTTGTTCATTTATTTTATTCATTCATTCATTCCAGCCTGGCAACTTGCCTTTTCATTTTCAACAAAATAAATGTAAAAGTAGAAGGGAATTGGGGTGTCTGGGTGGCTCAGTTGGTTAAACGCCCAACTTTTTTTTTTCAAAGCACAGAATATTTTTTCTTTTTTTTTTTTTAAGATTTTATTTATCTTTGACATAGAAAGAGAGAGAGTGAGAGAACACAAGCAGGGGGAGTGGCAGAGGGAGAGGGAGAAACAGACTCCTGACCAAGCAGGGAGCCCAATGCGGGGCTCGATCCCAGGACCCTGGGATCACGGCCTGAGCTGAAGGCAGAAGCTTAACCGACTGAGCCACCCAGGTGCCCCAAAAACCCAACTCTTGATCTCAGCTCAGGTCTTGATCTCAGGGTCAAGCATTTGGGCCCCATGTTACACTCCACACTGGGTGTGGAGGGAGAGAAAGAAAGGAAAGAAAGAAAGAAAGAAAGAAAGAAAGAAAGAAAGAAAGAAAGAAAGAAAGAAAGAAAGAAAGAAAAAAAAAGTAGAAAGGAATTATATTCTCAAAACTTACACATCTAAAGAAATGAAAATCAACTTAAAGAAGCAGTCCTTTATAGAACATCAATCTAAATTACAAGACAGGACATAACGTGTGTACAGTATTGGTAAGCAATCATGAAAAGCAAAGGTGATCATTCCTAAAATGCCAAATATTAAACCCAAAGAAATTATATGTGTGCACACTTACATAGCCTCTAGTCATTTCTAAGCTTTAGTTATTAAATTGCTTACATCTTAACTATGGAAATAGTACACAATTTTTCTAAACTTAAGTACTTTTCCACAGGAGAAGAAAAAGGAAGAATATTTACAATGAATAATAGACACTTTAGATAGAAATCTGACAATATAAAAATGGAGCTGAAGTTTTTATCATGGGGGACATAAATTGAAGTCTGCAGATATCAGCTCTACATGAGTGCAAATATTAAAGAATATTTGTTCTCATCTGCTTTTTTTTTTCCATAATCCAAGTTGGGGTTTAAAGTCTCTCCCCCATGCTCCCAAAGCACTCTGCATACACTGTATCTTATTCTGTTTTTCTAGAATTCTTTTGATGCCTCTGTATCACCTTCTAGACAGGTTTCCAGAAGGCAGACCCTGTGTCTTTGATTCACTGTACTAGTCACAGAAGCTAGTAGGCTTCTTGGCTCCGTGGTGCTAAGTACACATTGGTTTTTAAGCGAAGTATCAAAAATTTAGGTGTCGTAGCACAGATTTTATATGACATTTTAAATATGCAGTTTTTCATTTAGGCCGAAGTTAGTTTTCATATATGCCATCACTTTTAGAAAGTGATAACAGCTGTACAAGACTGAGTAAACAAGTAAACGTGAGCTAAACTGAACCTGAAGAGTTTCACTATAACACTTTCTAAGGCTGATTTTTGTTCTTCTTTTTACAACTCAAAAGTAGGTATATTCGTTTTTTGTTTTTTTACAGCATCTTTGTATTCACGTAACTCTAGGCAAAGTGTTCCACATTATTTGGTTCCTTAGGCATTATATTCTTTTTCTTTATAATTCCAATACCTGATGAGTCCCTTAGATGTTGAAAATCCAAATTTTCTATGTTCCCCAAGTGTGAAATGTTAGTGGGAATGAGAAATGATACTCCCATCTCCGCTGGGATCCCGCCGCAGCGGCCCTGCATTATCTGGCCAACAGGTGGCAGCATGCTCCAGGGAAAGGTCTCAAGAATCCTGTGACTATTTCCTACTGAGTTTTTCCTTCAAAGCTGACCAGAAAGTACTAACCGGTGGATAAACAAAAATCTGTTTACTGCACTGGCCCCGGCCAAATTGTATTTCCAAAGCTGTAAAGGTAACTGAAGTTTACATCCATTTTACAATCGGATCCAGGGTCACAGCTATTGCTAATTATCCCCTGCTTGTTAATTCACAACAGGTGTAACACAACACAAACTAGCAATGTTCCTGCGAAGCTGAACAGGTAAAGGAACAAATAGAGCTTGAGAAGGAAGAAATTGAAAACTGCGTGAATATCCTGGATTACCTCTAATATGCACATTTGATGAGCTTTTGGTCTAATAAGCAATTACTATGTGATGTATTTTACTGTTATACTATTAAACCCTTTATATATATAAAATATATATAAAATAATTATATATAATATATAATATATAAT
>NC_048231.1:69396732-69421883 GCF_002007445.2 Ailuropoda melanoleuca
GGGCATACCCTCCTGTCGATATTCACCCATCTTAGAATCAGGTCGTATGGGTTCTATATCACAAAATTTAAAACATAATGATTTGTTGCCGTATTTCCCTCTAAAAAATGTTTTACTCTCTATATTTTAAGCTTGAGAACTGAGATTGACCTTTTTGGTGCTTTTGTGTCTCTATGATAATGGACAGCACACAGTAAGCATTTAACAAACACTTCTTGGTTAATTCCTCTGTAGATTCATTTCTCACAAGCAAAAACCTTTGTATTCTTATGCCTGGCTCACGACAGAGCCCATGGTAAGTGCCTCAGTGTTTGTTGAAGAAATGCATTGAAAACTAAATTTGATCAAATGGCAATTATAAGAAAAGTGTTTTTATTTAAATCAACTCATATTTAACATGAAGTTTTAAAAATGTTACTCCTGCAAATGAAAGTCAACATTATTTGCCATACATAGAAGGTAACTAAAAATAAATTTTTATTTTTTGTTTATTTTTAAGATTTTATTTATTTATTTGGCAGAGAGAGCACAAGCAGGGGGAGCAGCAGAGGGAGAGGGAGAAGCAGGCTCTCCACTGAGCAAGGAGCCCGATGTGGGGCTCCATCCCTGGACCCTGAGATCATGACGTGAGCCGAAGGCAGACAGGCGCTAAAGCGACTGAGCCACCCAGGTGCCCCTAAAAATAAAAATTTAAAAGTCAGCATTATTAAATTCTAGCTACATCCTGTTACCCTTAAAAGTCTGAGGCTTATACTTTATTTAAAAGGGAGTTCTGCAAGTTTTACAGACAAGGACAGATTTTTCTCCTTGCTACCATTGGGACTGAAAGAATTGAACAGGAAATGTCTCGTTATGTGATTCATGGTAATATTGCATTCTTTTGCTTCTAAAATAATTTCTTATAGCATTAGTGGCAGAAGTTCTAAATGGGTGATAAATGGGGTGAGTGATCTTTAGTTTGTCACTTGATTATTTTAGTTATAGTCTCAAACGTGTTCCCTTTCAATATATTACTGGGATGACTAACGTTTATTATAAGTTCTTACAAGATTTTTTTCCCCCACTGCTATAAGTTAACAGTGCTTTTATATTTTTCAGGTAGGAAGAGATTACTCAAACTCTGAAATACAGCACCCAGTTGTAGTGAGCTTTTTGCTCAGCTATTTAGGCCCGAATGGCTGTGGAATCCAGAGCGGTTTCAACTTTGGGACCTCAGAATCCTCAGGATCAAGAGCTAATACTAGTGAAAGTAGAAGAAAGCCTTTCCTGGGGTCAGAAATGTAAGCAGAGTGGGAGTACCAGATCGTGCCAAGAATTGTTCCGCCAGCAATTCAGAAAGTTTTGCTACCAGGAGACACCTGGACCCCGGGAAGCTCTGGGCCGACTCCAGGAGCTTTGCTATCAGTGGCTTATGCCAGAGTTGCACACAAAGGAGCAGATCCTGGAACTGCTGGTGCTGGAGCAGTTTCTGAGCATCCTGCCTGAGGAGCTGCAGATCTGGGTTCAGCAACATAGTCCAAAAAGCGGCGAGGAAGCTGTGACCCTGTTGGAGGATTTGGAGAGGGAATTTGATGATCCAGGGCAGCAGCAGGTGGGAACAGGGAGTTGTGATATGTTGTGGGAAGAGAAATTTACAGACTGGAGCATGTGGTATCCTCCTAGCAATGGAATGGAAAATTGTCTATGCCATACCATACCCTGCAGTGACTACTATGGCTGTACCTATCTCTACCCTTAAATAGTTCTTTTTTCCCTGTTGCTCATCCCTGAGATGTCTTCGTTGCCCTCTTTGAAATTTTTACTAAGCATTTTCCCTAGGGAGTTTCTCACAAAGCTAACCATATTTTACTGATTTCAGGGACCAGCAGTGCCTTGGAAGGATTTGACAGGTCTTGGAACATCGCAAGAATTAACAAACATCCAGCTCCAGCCTTTAAAGACACAGCTGAAACCCTGGGAACCTTGCCTTTCCCCCAAAAGTGGTAAGAACATAGAAACTCATCTGGGAACTGTTATCAGGCCTCTGGTTTTGAAGACACAGAATTAATTGCATTTTACGAACATGCCGCATGTGAGCCTCACCTGTCTTACTCTAGACCGCAGGTACCCACTTTAGCAGCTTTGTATTCAGCAACTCTCATGAAGTGCAGTCAGCCCTTCCCGCTTCAGTTTCCCTGTCATTTCTTCATTTATTCCTTGATTATAGAACTTAATAGGGTGCTAACACGTGTCTGGTACTGTGGGAGGCACTGGGTCTCTACCTTCAAGGAACTTTGACATCTAGATGGGGTGGTGGACAAGCAAAAAGACAATGGCAATATAGCATAATGAATTACAGAATAAAAATAGGCCCTAGGTACTGTGAGGGCACATATGAACACACCTAACCCAACCTTAGAGATTCAAGGAGTACTTCTTGGAGGAGGAGACACCTAAACTAAGATTTGAACTATGAGTAAGGAGAAAACCAGGTAAACAGGTGGAAGGAAGTGTCCCATCCTAAAGGGAAAAAACTTTTTTCTGCTCACAGCACTTCTGACACTGGATGTGTGAGGTTTTCCCTCATCTTAAGCAACACTAATTCTGAGCCTGAATACCCAGCATTAGTGCAGACCCCACAGGTTAAGGTTTTGGTCCCACAAGACTGCCTCCCTTCCCACCCCCCACTTCAGATGCCAGTCGCATGTAAATGAATTCCCAGCTCACCCTCACTTCTGTCCAGTGTGGCTGCAAATTTGATATTCCTTGAGCACCTCCTCAGGTTTCAGAATTTGCTGTAATAGCTCACAGAATTCAGGGAAACACCTTGCTTATTCTTACCAATTTATAAAGGACACAAGTGTACAGCCAGATGAAGAGGTACATAGAGCAAGATCCAGAAGGGTCCTGATCACAGGAGCTTCTGTCCCTGAGAGTTAGAGGTTCACCACTGTTGTGGCACTTGGATGTATTCACTATCCCGGAAGCTCTCTGAACCCCTTTGTTTAAGGTTTTCATAGACGTTTCATCACGTAGACATGGTTGATAAATCATTGGCCGTTGGTGGTTAAATCTCCAGTCCCTTTCCCTGGAGGTCCAAATGTGGGGCTGAAAGTTCAACCTTCTAATCATGTAGTTGGTTCCTTTGGCAGTTAGCCCCTACCCTTCACCAAGTACCTCATTAGCATAAACTGAGGTACTGGTTGATAGGGGCTTATGAATGAATAACCAAAGACACTCCTCTCACCTCCGTCACTTAGGAAACTGCAAGGGCTTTAAAAGCTCTGTGCCAGGAACTGAGGATGAAGACCTAATATATATTTCCTATATTACAATAACACAAGCAAAGGCCACAAAGTCCTGAAGGTGAGAGAATACAACCCTTTCTGGGAATTGCAGGTAATTCGATTTAACTTGAATAGAGAATTCATAGGGGAAAGATGGTGAAACACAACCAGAGGAGAATGAGACCCAGGTTGTGAAAACTTGGAGGTCATCCTAATTAGTTTGAACAGTACAGGGGAGCACAGTTGAAAGGTTTTGGACAGGGGAGTAGTTGATTGGACTTCTGTTTTAGAACTTAGCTGCAGAGTGGAGGATGGATTTGAGGAACGCAGGAGTAGAGTCCTGTTAGAGACTGTTGTAATCTAAATGGCCACAGTGAATAAGTCAAGATGTATTCTGGTGAGAGATGGGGAAGATCAGAGCTGCCTCCTGTTCACCAGCATTTCAAATTGCATTGCCATAGCTGGTCATGATTAAAAGTGGAGAATGTGGGAAAGTTGTTGTGATGATACTTAGGTTTTTTAACAACTTGGTTAATAATGGTGCTATTCGTGTAAATGGGAAAATACAAGGAAAAAAATATATCTGATGATGTGTAGTCTGGGCCATCTTGGTGCTTGTGAGGTATTCACAAGTAATATCCCAATTAGCATTGGAGATGAGAGTCTAGAGCTTAATAAAATAGAATTGGGTATCTGGGGAGACGTTAGCTTATCACATAAGTAGTGACTGAAACTTAGGTGGTAGAGAGTTTGAAGATTGAGGATACAAGAGAGCCCAGAACAGAATCTGAAGGACCTTGTGTTTGAGTGATTGGCCTTGAATCTATGAAGGAAGAGCCCCAGAAATCAGGCTAATACAGCTGGAAGAGAAATGTCTCTGGAAAGAAGGTGTGGTCCTTAGTGTCAATGCTACAGAGAAGCGAACTGAATAAGATCCAGAAAGTATTTATTAGATTAAGCAGCTATGAAGTTGGTGACCTTGATGAGAGTAGCATGGTAGGGAGGAGGTGTGCAGGGAAGGCAGAAACCAGATTGCAGAACAGAGATGAGTACAGATAACTCTTCAAAAAGCTTTGCTCTGGGGGCGCCTGGGTGGCGCAGCCGTTGGGCGTCTGCCTTCGGCTGAGGGCGTGATCCCGGGGTCCTGGGATCGAGCCCCACATCGGGCTCCTCCGCTGGGAGCCTGCTTCTTCCTCTCCCACTCCCCTGCTGTGTTCCCTCTCTAGCTGGTTGTCTCTCTGTCACATAAATAAAAATAAAATCTTAAAAAAAAAAAATGCTTTGCTCTGAATGGAAGTGAGGTTGCAGGAAGGACAGGTATAGGCAAGGAGCTTGATTTGAAACAGATAAGAAATTTGGGCTTATTTAAATGTTGATGAACAGGAGTCAGCAGAGAAAGAAGGTGAAAATAATAGGAAAGGAATAGTAGCTAATTGATCAAGCTAAGTTTCAGAGGAAGCAGGAAAGAATAAACTTCAAATTGTAGATGTAGGCCTTTGTATTTAGAAAGGAGGAGGGGCCAGTGCGGTCACTTAAAGAAAGATATGTGTGGACCGCGCCCTCTTTTGTGGGTAGAAGCCTCTGTTTTCTCTCACATAGAAAGTGGGTACTGAGAGTGACTAGAGAAATAAACAGTGTATTTTTGCTCTTATCATTTCAGATTGTGAGAACAGCGAATCAGCGACCAAGAAGGACATTTCGGGAGAAAAATCACAAGGATGTCCCCAGGAACCTTCATCTGGAGGAGTTAGTGAACATGGCAGCAGTTTAGAGTGGCAACAAGAAAATGCTACAGGGGAGAAATTAAGAAGATCCCCTTCCCAAGGGGTCAGTTTTAGTCAAGTAATCTTCACACACAAATCTGTAGGAAAGAGAGTCCGTCATGAGCCTCAGAGCAGCTTAATTCTAAGTACAAACTCTATAACTTATCAGAAAGTTCCTACAGAAGAGAGACCTTATAGATGTGATGTATGTGGGCACAGCTTCAAACAGCATTCCTCTCTAACACAGCATCAGAGAATCCATACTGGAGAAAAGCCCTATAAGTGTAACCAGTGTGGGAAGGCTTTTAGTTTGAGGTCATACCTTATCATTCATCAGAGAATTCACAGTGGTGAGAAAGCATATGAATGTAGTGAATGTGGGAAAGCCTTCAATCAGAGCTCAGCCCTCATTAGACATCGCAAAATTCATACTGGGGAGAAAGCTTGTAAATGTAATGAATGTGGCAAAGCATTCAGTCAAAGTTCATATCTCATTATACATCAAAGAATTCACACCGGCGAGAAACCCTATGAGTGTAATGAGTGTGGGAAAACCTTTAGCCAAAGCTCAAAGCTTATTAGACACCAGCGAATTCATACGGGAGAGAGACCTTATGAATGTAATGAATGTGGAAAAGCTTTCAGGCAGAGTTCAGAGCTGATAACCCATCAGAGAATACATAGTGGAGAGAAACCCTATGAATGTAATGAGTGTGGAAAAGCTTTCAGTTTGAGCTCAAACCTCATCAGACATCAGAGAATTCATAGTGGAGAGGAACCTTACCAGTGTAATGAATGTGGCAAAACCTTCAAAAGGAGCTCAGCCCTTGTTCAGCATCAGAGAATCCATTCTGGGGATGAAGCTTACATATGTAATGAATGTGGGAAGGCTTTCAGGCACAGATCAGTCCTCATGCGCCATCAGAGAGTCCACACTGTAAAATAACTTGTGAATACAATGAATGTTGTAAATACTTTGGTCAGATTTTTATCTTTGTCAGTTGAAAGGGTTTACTTTGGAACAAGACTCCAGGCTGGTAAACTACCAGGTCTGGAGTCATTCTGACTTAACTAAGCAGCCATTCCCAATACTACTGCAGATTGTCCCTTGAAAGCTTTTCCTAGGACTAATCAGAACAGCAGATGGAAGAATCACTACTTCCAGCTTTTCTCTTACCATTAGGAATACTCAGGAAATAAGAAAAATGGAAATATAACTTTGAAACCTCATTTTCCATGAGAACGTCTGAAGAGGGTTCATTCAGCAACCCGGGTTGTCACTGCATCTGATTGTCCACATACCAGGTTTGGGATATGGTGTGGACAGTATGAGGGACATTTTGTCTCAGGAATACAAAATTTTACTAGCCAATTATGAACAGTTAGTGACAGGGCAGCAAGACTGATGGGGAAACAGTTCATCAATGATGTGTTGAGCCCAGGGCAGTTCAGAACTGAGGTAGTGGAAAGAAAGAATACAAATTAATTTATCCGACAGCTATTTTTGAGGGCCTATGTTGTGCCAGGCACTAGCAATACAATGAGAAATAAGACCATCTCTACAGTTGGATGGGCAAGGCAAACTGGCATATGGTATGATCAGGGCTCTGTGACATTAAGGAGGACCTGACCCAACCTTGGATCAAGGAAAGTTTGTGAAAAAAATGAACTCAGGGGTGACCAGGAGTTGGCCAGGGAAGTAGGCAGGCAGGGGAACAATATTCCCAGTAGGGGGAACAATAGACAAAGGTCAGGAAGAATGTCTGGCACATCTGAGAAATTAAAAGGCCATTTTGTGTGGAGTGTTCCTGTTGAGTTCCTTTTGAAGTGGAGTCATGTCTGTAAGAGAAGCATGGATGTAGCCGAATAGGAGCCAGCAGAGAAGCTTCTGTTAGACAAAGCCTGGAGTTCTTGGACCACAGAGTAGAGCAGAGCTTTGTCTTGGTCTGGTATGAACCGGGGGAAAGGGTTAATAGCTAGTTTCCTTGCCTATAGGCTCAGCTAGACCTTGTGTGTGTTTGGGGGAGGTGGGGTGGTTAGAAAGAGCCCAGCTTAGCAGTTAAGCACCTGTTAGAGTTCTAAATCTTCCCTTTCCTAAACAGGACTCCTTTGGTTCTTAAGCCTATCAGAGCTGCTATCTGCTTCCTGCTTGCTCGCAAGGCTCTGGGTCAGAAGCTGCTATGGCTACCACATTTGTTTCTGGGGCTGGACCCCCACAGTTCTAGCACACTCCCTTGGGCTCAGGTGCTAAAAAATATTTATCATTCACTGGGTCTGTGACTTATTCTCCAGGCACCTCACATGTGTTCAGTTTTGCCTTTTATCAGCAGTATTTCAGTCTTGTGAATTTTAGTTAAAGACAATGCTAAAGGGAAGGGGCAACAAAAAGTAACAGTCCTGCTCCATCGAGAGACCACCCTCTTCTGAGGGACCCAGCCCAAAAAGTATCCCTAGACTGGTGCTTCTCAGTGCAATGCAGGAAGGGATATAGGTTAGTCAGCAACAGGAAAACCTGTTATTCAAAAATACCTAACAGGTCAAAGTTCTAAAATCTTGCCAAAAATAGAAATCTATGGGAATCTAGAATCCTGAGCTGAGGAAAAGAGTTTTCATGAGGAAAAGTAGATAATGCTCTTTGTTGGGACACACACAGATAAGCAGATACTAACCAGTAAGAAGGGCAGGTGGGCTAAATCCCGGTGCTTGGAGAGCTAACGTGAGAAAAGAAAGGGATAGGATAACAAAGTAACATGATAAGAGCTATTCATATTTACCTCTTCTGTTTCCTCTCCCAAGATAAAGACTCAAAAGGGTAGGACAGTTGTTAAAGAGGAATTGATACAACATATATTACAAAAGGGAGAGATTCTTTATAGAAAGTTATTAACATATATGAATAAGAAACAATAGGTACTTTGCTGAGGGCTTTGTATATATTTGTTGTTTCTCTGACAGCGCATATTTTGCTGATGAGGAAATGAAGGCTTAAGATCATGACATAGTCAATATCATGGCTAAGAAGTGATGAGGTCAGACTTTGAACCCAGGCAATAAGAAAACAAAACCCTTCGGTGGAGCCACTTCTCTATAGCATCTCCCCATGAAAAAGTCCCAGTAGAAAAAATTGTACTTAAGTCACAAAAGAACAAATGCCAATGGGTGACAGCCTTCTAGAATTAAAAATGTGAGAGTTCAGATGGCACTTTTTTCCCCCTCATAAAACAAAGATTCAGGGAAATTGGGACTCCAATGCTGCTGGTGAGCTGTGAATACGTAGGATCTCTGGCAGTCAATACCAGAAGCCTTAAGCATTGCCTTTTGACTTTAAAAATTCTACCTGGAAATGTATGCTTCAGAAAACATCATGAATGTATACGAAGTCTTAAACGCTGTTAAAAAAGTGATGTTGGTTGATGTCAAAGAAATGACAGCATATCTTAAGTAAAAATAGAACATGTATAATATGACTCCATGTAAAAATATATTTATGCATTAAAAATCCTGGAAATACATAATCTCAGAGTGCTACACTGGCTGTCTCTGGGTGATAAAATTATAGGTGATTTAATTTTTTCTTGTGATTTACGGTCTTCCAAACTTTCTTCCAATAAATACTTCTAATCTTAGAGAAAAGGTTAAAAGGAATGAGCGCCCAGGATAGTCAAGAAATAGTAAGAAAAACATGCTTTCTGTAGCNGATTTAATTTTTTCTTGTGATTTACGGTCTTCCAAACTTTCTTCCAATAAATACTTCTAATCTTAGAGAAAAAAGGTTAAAAGGAATGAGCGCCCAGGATAGTCAAGAAATAGTAAGAAAAACATGCTTTCTGTAGCATCTCTTGTCTTCCCAAGTCCTTGGAGGTTATCTAACTTGTTAACTCTGACCCATGACTTCCTCATTGTTAAGTGACAGTAGCAAATACGAGTTATTTGTATGAAGAATATCTGTAGTTGAGGAAAGCAATAACCTTGAAGTAGAGAGCCCTTTGTTCATATTAGTGCTTTTCCATGAATTCTACAGCCATGAGCAAGTCACCTCACAACTCAACCCTCAGTTTAAAGGAGCTGAAGTAGATGACATTATAAAGCTTCAACATTCTATGGGTTTATGAAAGAGAGCAGGCACCATATAAGATAGATGTCAAAGGTGATTTTAAAAGATGTGCAATTTAGGCAGGGTGCTTAATATCACTTTCCTACCTCTCTGCTCCCTCCTCATTTCCATAGACTGCAATTAACTGTCCATCTGGAGATTGGAAATTTAAGCAAATCTGACCACAGTATCTCCAAGCTCCCCTGTGAAATCCTTTTCTTCTCTTGCCCCATTAAATGAATCCTTCAAGCCAATCAGAATATTTCCCATGCAGAAGAAACTGACCTGGAGAGCACTTGGGCAGACCCCATTGATACCCACCCGCACCCTGCTTTCTGATGGGTCAGAACCAGACATTGCTAGTCAGTAACTTTATCATCTGCAGCTGTCTTGGCTGGTGCAAATGACCACAACTCTAAAGCGTCTTGGGGTTTTTCTGCACGTGTTTCTATTGAGGACTGGCTGAGAGAGGAGGGGAAGTCCATGGCAGTCTGAGGCCCTTGCTCCTGAAGCAGGGGAAGCCTCCTGATTCTGGTGGACACAATGTTTATGTATTTACAGAGGCTACTTGTTCTCCTTCCCATGGTTTCTCAACCAGCTGCCCCTAAATTTTGTGACTTCACCTGGTGAACTGCAGCGCAAGGGACTAGCTACATTTCCAGACACCTGGACCAGGAAATAAAAGCCAAGCACACCAATTCCCTGAATTCCTGCCACAATTCCCTCCCCGCTTCTCCCAGCACACCTCCACTTATGTTACTAGGCTCTATTCCTGAACAAATCATTTCAAAGCAAAACTTAGATTCAAATTTTATTACATCTTGTATTACATTCTAATACTAAACAGTTTAAGTATATACTCAAAGTATAAATGTTAAAATCAGTTACTAAAAATGATTTACCAAACAGGATTTTTACCAAAAAATACTAGGGTTGGGTAAAGAAAAAAATAATAGAACTGTAAAATATTAACAATGTTTTTGTAGGTGGTAGGATTGAGGGTGATTTCTACTTTCTCATTTTCTATATTACCAACATTTACAATTAATTCACAACCTGGAAAAAAAACCTATTAAATAAAATTAAAAACATGAAATCCTCAGATTGTCACCTAAAGGAAAAGGCAACTTCACCCATTTCAAGGGTCTCTCCAGACTTCTGATTGACTTCACTCAATGAAAATCCCCCAACCTGTGGACACAAAGACCCCCCGCCCCCCGCCGCCCAACTTCACCTCCCCTATTACCCACAACAGCTTTGATCACCAAGTCTTCAAAAGAGACAGTATCCAGAACGGAAATCAGGATATCTTAGAAGAGAAATCAAACCTTCTCTTACATATGAATTGCCTTCAACAATTAATGGTGGGTTAATTAAAACTGCCAAAATGAAAATTAGCAGAGAAGTAGAATTTATTGCCTTCAAGTAGCTTAGTAAGCCTTAGTATGCCTTCATGTAGCTTCGAGCCTGATGATAAAGGGAGGGGACAGGAAATGAGGAATAGTGGATCCTGGGAAGGCAGATCTCCCACTCCTATGCTCCTGTCAGCTTCCCATTTCCTGAGCCCTAGGGTTATGGGACACCAACACTGTCCCTTAGCCCCCAATATGTTTTCTTTCCTTGGTGTACCTACATGCCTTTTTCCATACAACGCACAAAAGTCTACCATCACACTAATCATCCTGAGTGCCTCAAGGTCTCTTAGGTAACTCTGGGTCTGGGATAGGCTACCCAACTCACTGATTATAAGCAGGAAGAGGGGAACCAACACGTGTTCTGGCTTCTGAACCAGGGTCTACGTGAACAAATTCCTGCTGGAGGAGTCCTCATAAAGAGACATCTCTAGATCCTCTCTCCATGCCTTTTTATGTGCTATAA
The DNA here is from genome assembly GCF_002007445.2 of Ailuropoda melanoleuca. Lineage (NCBI taxonomy): Eukaryota > Metazoa > Chordata > Mammalia > Carnivora > Ursidae > Ailuropoda > Ailuropoda melanoleuca. The sequence continues at coordinate 69,407,733 of NC_048231.1, forward strand.
CCTCTGTCTATAATGTTCTCTTCCCTCTTGCCTTGACCTGGCTTATACCCACCCTTTATTCCCCAACAGAGATTTCATCACATCCAGGAAGCCTGTAGTGACTTGTAGACCATATTTGGCGCCCCTGCCATGTATTTTGACAGAATCCTAGATTATTCTACCAAAGCACTTATCACACTTTACTGTAATTACCTGCTTAATAAAATATATATAACATATATATATATATATATATATATATATATATCCCATTAGCACTTAACTCTGGGAGGGCAGTGGCTATGTCTGCCCTGACGGCTGGCACATAGCAGGTGCACAATAAACAGACCTCAATGACCTCAGGAAGCTCAGGGCTGAGAAGAGAACTGGCAAGGGGGCAGAATGAGCTATAAACTGATCCAGGGCATAATTCAACACTTCACACCCTCATAATTGAACACTTCAGAGACCCGAGTGACGCTCAGCATATGCCTCCAACTGCCAAATGCACACTGTTCTTGCTAGACAGAGACCCTTGCCATTGGAGGCACCACCTTTCAGTCCATCTTATAAGGAGCTCTTGCAGGATCTTTTCCCCAAACCTGGCTTTACTGTGAAGATGCCCATTCAAGACATCAACATCCATCTTTGTGTGGATCTCCTTGTACAGCAAGTACTGACTTAGACTGGAAGAACAGAAACGCTGCTCTTGGGAAACTTCTCACTTCAGTGGGAATCTCACCCTCAAAGTGAATCCCTGGTGTTACACAATTGTACAATCCTTACCCAAGAGTTAAACTCTGGTGTGAGTTCTCTGGTGCTGCATAAGGCCTGACCTGTGCCTAAATGTTTTCCTACATTCGCTACATTCATAAGGCTTCTCCCCAGTGTGGATTCTCTGGTGCTGCGTGAGGGCTGAGCTCTGATTGAAGGATTTTCCACATTCATTACATTCATAAGGTTTTTCTCCAGTGTGAATTCTTTGATGTTCAATAAGGACAGAACTTCTGCCAAAAGCCTTACCACATTCAGTACACTCATAGCCTTTGTCTCCAGTATGAATTTTCTTGTGCTGAATGAGGGCTGAGCTCCGGCTGAAGGCTTTCCCACATTCACCACATTCATACGGTTTCTCTCCGGTGTGAATTCTCCGATGTCTAATGAGCTCTGAGCTGCCCCTGAAAGCTTTTCCACATTCACAACATTCATAGGGTTTTTCACCACTATGAATCCTCTGATGTCTAACAAGGTCTGAGCTCAAACTAAAAGCTTTGCCACACTCTTTACATGCATAAGGCCTCTCTCCAGTGTGAATTCTCTGATGTCTAATCAGCTTTGAGCTCTGGCAAAAGGCTTTCCCACAGTCCAAGCACTCATAGACCTTTCCTCCAGCATGAACTCTCTGTCGTGTCAAGACATTTGAGTTCACACTGACAGTCCTTTCACTCTTGTTACATTCAAGGACACACTCTTCAGTGGAGATTTTCTTGTTGAAGGTTGCCAGACTAAGATGTCTTTCCTGGGAAGGGAGTGGACTTATTTTGCTCCTTGCAGCAGTTTCTTTTGGCTTCTCAAAGTTGTCCAGACCTCCCAAAGCTTCTTCAACTATCTGTCCTGAAGGAGTTTTCCCAGGGAGTCTTCCTGGAGATATCATGGCTGCTGATGCTACACATTCAATAATTCCTTGCTTTGCTGTTAATACCCTGTCAGCTGCCAGCTTGCCATCTAAAAATGTGAATAGAAATACTAGTGTCATTCGATCCCCATGTTGGAAGAAAGGAATCTATTATAATAGAAATTGAAAGTTACCCAAATGAAATAGGTATTCACCTATTAGGAGGAAAACTCTTAAGAACTAGCTTCCCAGGGCACCTGGGTGTCTCAGTCAGTTAGAGTCTGCCTTCGGCTCAGGTCATGATCCTGGGGTCCTGGGATCAAACCCCACATCGGGCTCTCTGCTCAGTGGGGAGCCTACTTCTCCCTCTCCTCCCTACTCTTGCTTTGTGTGGCTATTTCTGTCTCTCTCAAATAAATACATAAAATCTTGAGAAAAAAAAAAAGAACCAGCTTCCCAATCCAGAATTTAGAGAAGTAGCCTTGGGTGGTGAGAGGTGGCACCCTCAGAGAGTAAGAGAGACACAGAATGAGAGTCAGCACTGGAGCAGAGGGATGGTGAGCAGGGAAAGACATTAGTTAGAGAAGATGGTGATAAATAGAAGCAGCAGTGAGACCAGGAAGCTAGGAGACAATCCTGGTTAGAGGAGAAGATGTGTGTTTTGGTAACAAGGGAAAGGAAAAGAGATGATAGGGAGTGTTCAGGAGAAAGAAAGTGGTCTAAGAAACCTGAGTAAGTGGTGCTCCTAGAAAAACAGGCGAGCAGAATATATGACTAGGGAATGCTTTCGGGGTTAAAATTGAGCAGAGGTACATAAGCAGGAACTAGCAGGCATTATGGCAATTGCAGGTTCTGGTAGGGTCTAAGTAGATCAAACAATTGTAAACAAATAGGATAAGACGCTCAGAGCATAAGAAAAGGAATATTGTGGTTTCCTGACTCATTCTGGGGTCAGGTGGGAGTCTTATATGTTCACTGACTTATCTGCAAATGGTCAAAGGCAGATGGAAACAAGAGGCACATGTGACCGCCTGAGTCAAACTTTCAGCTCGCACAACCAAGCCCCTCTCGTTTCTAGATTTCTGGCAACTCAGAAGGAGACTACTAGATGATGGCTGAGGAAACTTGAATTATTTTGAGGAGGAAAATCTGAAAAACTGTTCATTTACTTTCCTCTTCCCAGTAGTCCTCTAAACTTGATTGCATTTTACAGATCAGGAAACAAAGGCTCAGCGAGGTAATGTCAGCTTTGCAAGACTATAGGATTCATAATTGGAAAAGCCAGGATTCAAAGATGCTCAACATCAAGGCCTCCAGTTCTCCCCTAGATCCCCTAGCTGTTCAGGGACCTATGTGGTCTAAAAGCCTTTTAACTAGGGATGTGGCTTTAAACGCACATTAACAAACATGCTTTTAGTCTTAACGTTATGTGGATGATGCTACACTGCCTGCCCAGACCTGCTTTATGAATATGGTGCTTCCTTCCCCCAGCTGCTGTGAGTGTTGGCTCTTACTAACCACAGCAGCCCCCTTCTCTGGAGAGTTGCCCTGGCTGATGAGAACCATCTGGCCCAGGATGTTATTTACATCCTCACGGCCTCACCCCCAAACCCACTGCCTTAAGAAGGGACAACTCAGCAGTGCCATTATGCTGGAGAGGGCGGGGAGCGGGATTAAGAGATTAAGCCAAGGCTAGGTTTTACCCAAGACCACATCATGGCTTGATCTCTTCCCTTTCCAAACCCTGGTTCTCTCACTCCTTTACAGATTTCTCCTGAAGAGCACGCCCTCCTTTAAATCACATGCACCCAAATCTCCATGTCTCAGGCCCTTCCTCTGGCAAGACATACTGCTAGGCTAGTGAAGAACCTATGGGAAAATTACAGTCAAGGGTATAAAGCTGTAAAAATGACATGGTGACTCTTACAATCCTCGCAAGGTGGATCCCCCCAGTAATTTAAACCTCACAGCCTAGGTGAGAGATGTGAAATGCTCTACATTAATTCTTCAGAGGCAGGGCTAACTAAGACCCTTAAGACTGAGAAGAGATGAGCACAATGAGATTTATCAGTCCACAACAGTAATGTGCCACTGGGAGGAAACAAAAGCATATGGAGTACAACACGTAAGAGTTGGGGAATGAATCTGTCGTATATTTTAAATTAATCAGACCCTCACTAGAGGTTTGGATTTTTGGTGGGTTGTTTTTATTTTTATTTGAAGCATGTCCAGAAATATGTGCTAATGTGACCAGAGAGATGGGAGGCAGATGGAATCAGAGGCAGTGAGATGCTTAGTCCAGGAAGACGTGGTACTCTCTTACAGATTTGTGCCTTCCTTGGGGGCTCTGTCTCAGCCCTGAAGATTCCCTATGTGTGTTATTCCTGTCTTCTTTAGAGTTGTTTCTTTTTTTTTACCACTCAGTAATTAACCCCATGACAGTCCATAATTCTTAATATTGAACATCCCTGTTCAAGTTACTATGTAGTTTCTGTTACTGATACATAATTCATCTCCATCTTAGGTACTGCCTTGCCAGTGAACCATAATATTAAAAAAAAAAAAGCCGACCAGCATATTTGTCTTTGAATATTAGGGGTATTAAAGAATTNTATGTAGTTTCTGTTACTGATACATAATTCATCTCCATCTTAGGTACTGCCTTGCCAGTGAACCATAATATTTAAAAAAAAAACCGACCAGCATATTTGTCTTTGAATATTAGGGGTATTAAAGAATTTTATTATTAAAGACCTTAATTCTTAACCCAAAGTTAGAAATTATATTGGAATTTCAGATTCTAGGCACAGCCAATGGAAGATTTCAAGGCAGGGAGGGGGCCTTTCCACCATACTTAATAACAGCCACAAGTGACTGCCATTAAGAAAATGCACTATGCCGCAGCTGATATCCCTACCATCATCCTCAACCCCAAATGGACTGCAACTGCTCACCTTTCTCATGGGAAGTCTGGGACTCCTGAGTCTCACTCTTGCACTGGTTCTCCAAGGGCTGGAGCTGTATACTCAGAGACTTCAGTGCTCCTATGGATGTCATTTCCTTCCAGATCATTCCTTGGCCATGAGCTGTGTCCTAGGAGTAATCAAGTACCGGCACTATGATTCTGAGGATACAGAAGAAAAAAACCCTAGAACAACGAGGCAAGGCAGCTAGAGCCAGAAACTCATTCAGATGATTAGATAGAGAACAACAGGCCTAAAAGCCCTACTGTCTTGATCCCAGTGGACAAATGATAACCCAAAAGACAAAAATTTTATAACTCTCTTATAGCTTTGACATCAAGGCCACTCATAATGGCTTCCCCATTAACTTATAATAGGTAAAACAAGCAAACAAATCACCTACTTCTTACCTGTTGCCTTGGCTCATCAAGCTCTTTCTCCAGCTCCTCCAGCAGAGTGACGGCTTCCTCTCCATTCTCGGGCCGGTGCTCTCGCAGCCAGCCCTGCAGCTCCTCAGGCAGGATGGCCAGGAACTGCTCCAGCACCAGCAGCTCCAGGATCTGCTCCTTGGAGTTCACCTCCGGCCTCAGCCACTGGTAGCAAAGTTCCCGGAGCCGGCTCAGAGCCTCCCGGGGCCCAGCGGAATCAGAGTAGCCAAACTGCCTGAAACGCTGGCGGAAGTTCTCCAGGCTACAGGTGTTTCCCTGAAGGCCAAGGTCCTGCCCCCAAACATAATTCTCTTCTTCAACCTTCACAATTATAAGTCCTTCTTGTTCTTTTGGAGCATGGTAGGCCAGGCCTGTAGCTTTTCCTGACATTCTGGGCAGAGACCGTCTGAAAATGCTGCCCAGTTGAGTCAGGAAGGGAATGGAAGTCTGTGTCTAAGAGATTCCTTCTGAATCCTGATTCTTCAGGGGACTCCTGAGATGGACAATACTAATGTTACACAGGGGGGAAAAATGTGCTTAGAATAAAAATGCAGGTTTTCAAAGATCCATTGCCAGAGAGTATAGCACTGTAAAGAAAAGTGACTATGGGATGCCTGGGTGGCTCTCCCCTTAAGCGTCTGCCTTCTGCTCAGGTCATGATCCCAGCTTCCTGGGAATGTCCCTGCTCAGTAGGGAGCCTGCTTCTCCCTCTCCAGCTCCCACTTGCTTATGTTCCCTCTCTTGCTGTCTCTGTCAAATAAATAAATAAAATCTTTAAAAAAAACAAAAAAGACAGAGAAGTGACTAAAAGGGAGCTTTCATATACACAATACATTAATAGATGATACAGGATTTTTTCAAAATAGAAAATTTAAGAATCACCAAAATCAACTGAAACTTTAGAAATAATGTTAGGGTCAAAATCAGGGATAATACATAGTGCTTCTGGATCATGGAAAGCAGGAAAAACACTGTAGAATAATAATAATAATCACCATTTTATTGAGTACCTACTAGATGCCAACACTAGCTGGATATTTAACATAAGTTTTATATAATTTCCCTAATAATTCCAAAAGAACAATCATAATTATGCCTATTTCCAAATAAGGCTACTGAGAGGCATTAAGTTGACCAAAGATACACAACCTGTAAGCAGCAGAACCAGACTCTGCTACAAGAGTACTGAGTTCTATTATGCCATCGGGTCTCCCCCAAGGGAATTTGCACTTAATAACACCTACTANCAGACTCTGCTACAAGAGTACTGAGTTCTATTATGCCATCGGGTCTCCCCCAAGGGAATTTGCACTTAATAAACACCTACTACTGGGGCGCCTGGGTGGCTCAGTCGTTAAGCGTCTGCCTTCGGCTCAGGGTGTGATCCCGGTGTTCTGGGATGGAGCCCCGCATCAGGCTCCTCCACTGGAAGCCTGCTTCTTCCTCTCCCACTCCCCCTGCTTGTGTTCCCTCTCTCACTGGCTGTCTCTCTGTCAAATAAATAAATAAAATCTTTAAAAAATAAAATAAAATAAAATAAAATAAACACCTACTATGGGCTGGGCACTTTACAAATACTATTTTATTGGGGATTGACAATAATAATGAGGTAAGTATTATCATCCCCATTTTACTGATGAGGAAACTGAGATTTTTAAAAGTTAAGTAATTTACCCATGGCCCCAACCTGATAAATAGCAAAGTCAAGACATGAACCTAGAGTTGACCAATTCTAAAACACTTGTTTTTTATTACAGAATGGGTTAACCCAGGACGATCTTGGTTGATATTACATATTTTAAATTATGGTGAAAATGTTAGGAAAGTGTCATGAAGAATGGCCAGAGTGAATGTACAAAGAATTCTTGACTTTAAGTCACAGTACCAAGAAGAGAGGAATGAATTCCTTCATCCATTATTTCAACAAATACTTGATCTATGTGCTAGGCAGTACACTGAACAGGATTCTCAGATTTATAGGTCTGTCCTTAAAGACTCCTTAGAATGGGAAAGTAACAGGTAAACCAGCAAATGCAGGATAGAGGAAAGCAGGCAAGGTAGCACAGAGAAAAGCAACTAAGACCAGGAGAGCTGCCTGCCAGCGGAAAACATGTCAGCAGAGTATGATAAGAAATGAGCCAGGTGACGATGTAAAGGTCATTCAAGCAAAGACAACAAAAGATAGAAGACATGGCCCACTGAGGGAGCTGCAGGTGGTTTAGGGAGGACAGACTAGTGGTCGTCAACTCTGGCTCAGAATCAGCCATGGAGCATGGACCCCACAATAGACTTCCTGAGTCAGAACTCTGTGGGGGGAGACTTCAATAACTGCCCCAAATGCTTCTGATATGAAGCCATGTTTAAAAAATCAAAAACAAACAAACAAAAGGCCAGAGCCTGGGGAATTGTTCAAGAATAGTGAAAGNCATGGACCCCACAATAGACTTCCTGAGTCAGAACTCTGTGGGGGGAGACTTCAATAACTGCCCCAAATGCTTTTGATATGAAGCCATGTTTAAAAAATCAAAAACAAACAAACAAACAAAAGGCCAGAGCCTGGGGAATTGTTCAAGAATAGTGAAAGAGGAGGCACCTACAGTGGGACAGTAGGCCAAGGGTCTGAAAGATTGTATTGCAGTTTGCATTTGAGCCCCACAGCCATGGCAATGGCTGGAGGGTCTGTCTGCCCACTCAGGAAGGGGTATGGAGAAGAGACAGGAAGGGGTCTGTGGCAACAATTTGGGCGAGGAGGGCCTGAGCTATGGCTGCCAAAGATAAAGATGGGAGATTTGACAGGACTTAGGCACACACTCGATAAGGGTTTGGAAGAGGAGTCATAGACAGCTTTTCGCCTGGTGCTGGTGACTGAAACGACGGTGGTATCATTTCCTGAGTTATTTATGACAAAATTAGATCTGAGACACCTACACTACAGCATTTCCTGAACTGTTTTTGTCATACACACCAAAACACAGAGAAACTTGGGGATATTTTTCCTCTTAATTTTTTAGTATTTGAAAAATACTAAATACAGCTCTTTAGTTCTTGCTATGTGACAATTGGCATTTAAGAGATCCCATAATAAAGCAGCATCAGATCTAGGTATCACTGTGTATATAGCATTTACCAAGGGCTGCATCACATGGATATGTGTGCTTTACTCAGTGATCACTGGTTTATGTCATGGATCTTGCCCTTTAATTTCAATGTTTGTGATAACTAAATTTTTATTATAAATATTATGCCTCACCAACTTATCTTCCATGGGTATGTGGCTGAAGGGAAGTCTTTCATCGTAAACCATTGTCTTTCTTCTTCCATGTCCTTCACAGGCCTGCCCTCTTCTACATCAGAGTTCCACAGGTTAGCCCGTAAGTCCGGCACTGTCTTCACTGTCTCCCAGGCATCTCTACTCTGGACCTCTCATCTGAGCACCAGCCCTATTTACCCATGGGTCCTTACTCCCATAACGCCTCTTGAATTTCTCAGAAGGACCTCAAACAGCACATCCATGACCACTGATGATTCCTCCCACTCCAATTCTGCTCCTCTCCCAGTGGTACCCTCTTGGGAATTAGGAACATCCACCTGGCTGCACTTCTAGAAACCTGGACACATCTCTAACACCTCCTTCCTGTATTTAATGCAAATTAAGTCCTATTGATTTTATTGCCTGTCTCCAGAATGCCCTTCCCCATCTCGGCCACCACTATCTTCATCCCAGTAACCACGCTGTCACACTACAACAACACATAGTCTGCTCATACGGTAACCAGAGAGACCCCTTCAAATTGCAAATCTGACCCTCTTCCTCCGACCAATTTTTAAAAAGCAAATGCAGGAAAACAAAATCAAAGTCCTTAGCCAATCTCTTTGATTGTACTCATCTCATTTTACAGATGCCTGAGCTGCACCCCAGCCTGAGTCAGAACCTCTGGTTTTGTATTTATAAAACACTCTGCAAGTGATTCTGATATGCAGGCAGGGTTGGGTCAGTCAAGGAGTCATAAGAGACACAGTTAAAGAGAATTATGTTCCTTTCTGTCAGAGCACTGCTCTTGTTTTGTCAGTTTATATACTTTAGTGGGACTATTGAGTTAATACCTATCTTCTCCATGAATCAACTATAAGTTACATCAACATTTTTGCTCACCATTCTCTATCACCCAATCCAATGCACAGCACAGAGTAGGCGCCATACATATATGAATGAATACCACTACAGTGAAAAAACTGTACTAGTCAACACTGTCAAATGCCTCAAAGGACTGGAAGATGTTTCCATGGCACTTTTCATACTGCAGAAAAATGACTCAGCTCACAGGAGGAACACCGGCTTTGGAGTCGAATGACCCAACAGTTTGGAATCATAGTGCAGCCTACTATCTTAATAGCTGTGTGACAGGAGGGACCAACAAACCCTTTCTAAGATTCCATTTTCTCTCCTAAAAATGGAGTTAATAATACTTTCATTGCACTGTTATTATAGGAATTGGAAGTAACATAAGACATCCAGAGTAGTGCTTAGTGTATTAAGCATATCTTTTTATCCTGGTGTTTTGACATCTGGACCTTGCTTACACTGGAGGGACTGTCCTTCCCAGGGCTAGCAGATTCCTAGAGATAATAAACTCACCTACAAGTGTGCTTTTCATATGCAAACCATCTAACCCAGAGCCCATACCTTACCACCTCCTGCCCTGGGCTTTCACATCAAGGGCCACCATTCCCCTCCCCTCATCACCCAGGGCCAGATGCCAGAAAATTAGGGACAAGCCAGAGAGCTTACCTATGCCTCAGAGCCCACTGAAACTATTCAAACTAGCCAATCCTAAGCCTGTTGACCCTGCCTCACCCAGTCCTTCCCACAGAAACCACAGTAGAGGCTCCTGCCCACTTTCCCCTCACTGGCCTCCTGACTGATCCTGTAATGTTTGCCCCGTGACCATGTGGGGCATGGCATGCCTCCTCCTCTTGGAAACTAAGAGTAATAAACTATCTTTTGAATGGCAATCATCTCCTGATCTGTTGGCCTCACCATACCTAATAATAAAACTCATATTTTAAAACACTTGGCCCAGAACAGATTCTCAATGCACGGTAGATATGGCGCAAGGGAAAGGCAAATTCCACGTCACAAGGCATGGGTTATAGAATAGGCTTTATTGGGGAAACTAACCAGCTAGGGGTCAGTAAAATGAGCACAGGGCCTTCGATTCTTCCATCATTCCACAAAAGGGAATTCTGGAGAGAGGTGCTGCTGCTTCACGGAAGAGCTCCTTCTGCCTTCTTATAGTGTAAATTTGAGAAAGCAGCCTTGTCAGTGGGGGACAGAGGTCGACTGCTTGGAACCAGAATTGTGTTTATTAAGTGTCAGTGTTTCGGAGTTGTCCAGGGAACCCATGTGGAGGGCTGGAAGCCCTGAGCTTAGATATGGCCCTTCCCTCTGGGAGGTGAGAGCCTGGTCCCAGCTAGCTCTTAGTCCAAACAACCCAAGAACCTCCAGGGCACTTTTGGACAAAACTGCTTGCTGCAGTATGGCTGTTATTACAATGTCTTTGCATTGTTTTCTTCCTTGATTGTAACAGAAAACTCTATTTGAGCTTTTATTGTACAATCAAGCACCATCTACCTGTTCATTTCATCTTCACACCACTTTATGATCTAGGTTCTACTGTTCTCCTGAACAGAAACTGAGAAGTTACATAATTTGTCTCAGGTCCCATGGTTTGGAAGTGATGTAGTCTGTTCTCAAACAAAATGGTCTGACTCCAGAGTCCATGCTCTTAGATATATGTACTCTGCTGAACTGCCTTCCCCACCTACTAATGGCACTTTCAAGGAGGTCCTGTGTTTTTCCACACATTTCTTTAACAATACTTACGGAATGCCTACTTTGTGCAGGCACTGCGCTAGGCACTGAGCAAAGACTTACAAACAAAGGCAGTGTCTTTGCCATTACAGAACTAAAAATTTAGTAGGGAGGCAGTCGTTAAATAGAAAAGACACGTAATTAACTTAGTCGCGATAAGAACTACAAAGGGGAAAGGAGAAAGAGCTATGAGGGTCGAACCTAGACTGGGGAAGTCAAGGCGGACAGCCGAGACCTGACTCAGGAGCGAGCTCCGGCCACAGGAGAAGCGGGAGGAAAGACTGCCTCAGTTCATCTGGACTCCTCGGCCTGAGGCCTGGCACACAGGAGGCGCCGGGTAAGTGCTTGCGAAGTAAAAGGACGCTAGGGCGGTGGATGAGCAGGCAAACAGACAAATGCATGAAGAAATGGACCGACTGACGCATGGGCGGGCGGAAGCGTCGAGGAGGGGCGGCCACCTGGTAGCAGGCTCTGCCTGTGGCAGGGGCAGGCTGAGGCAAAGCGGCGGGGACGGCTTAGGCCGGACGGGGGCGGTTTGGGAAGCACCCGGGGCCGCGCTGCCGGACCACCTCACTCACCCTTCGCTCGGCTTGCCGCCGCACCGACCCCAGGGAGCGAGCAGAACGGCCTCGGGCCGCGCGCGCCGGAAATGCGGGCGCGCGCACGCGCCCCTCTAGAAAGCCTGGAGGACTGCAGCTCTGTGGCAGGAGGGGGCGCGGAGGCCTGGGAGGAGGGGTGCGAAGCTGGGGGGAGTGTGTCTCCGGGTGGAACCTGGTGGGAACCGCCCCGATTCAAAATGGTTGACAGGCGACAGAAAGAGGAAAAAAAGAAATAGAGAGCGCGCGCCTGGTCTAACTCCAAGGAGATAAAAATAGAACCCTCCCTCTGTGAATTTGGGGAAGAGAAGGACAAGACCACATTCGTACACCACAAACATGCTGTTTTCAGTGACAGTTCTAGAAGCTAACGGGGAGGAGTGCGTGGAGGTTGAAGGGAAGAGCCCAGACGAGGCTTGGAGAGGGTGCAAGGCGGAGGATCGACCCTGCCGTCGTGGGCAGGAGCATGGAGGGCCGAGATCAAGCAGGGCAGTCACAATAATTTTCTCTCGTAGAAGGCGCTACTCAAGCTGAGTCTTGCCCAACCACGAAAACGTTGACCTAGAAGAGTGGCCTGAGGGAGAGCACCCCAGTGGGAAGTTCAGGGCATGCTGGGGAATTAGCCCAGCATCTTGGCTGGCTGGAACCTAGACAGGGATGCGGTGGGGTTGGGTTTGGAGAGTTTCGAATGACAGGCTCGGGAATTAGAAATGCCTTTAGTAATCAGTGCAGGCCACTTACATGTGACATGGCAAGAATTGTACTTCGGGGCGGTATCTGGCATACTGTGTAGAGGGCATTAAAGGGCAAAACATAAGAAAAAGAGGACAGGCATTTAGAAACGTGAACTTAGTAGGATTTGGTAGTTATCTGAAAATATGATTGAAGATGGAGAAGGGCATGACATTGCCAAAGGAGATCTTACGGAAAATAAACAGGAAATTATAAAATACCAATGCCTGGGGGCGGGAAGAGCAAGAACAGATAGAAAAGAGAAGCTTCTTGGAGGATGAGGAAAGCCCAGATAGTTCAATCATAAAAGCCAAGAGAGTGTTTCAGGAGAGAGAACAGGTGACCGACGGATGAGGCAGAGAACTGAAGGAGAGGAGAGCTAAGGTGATCTGGGATTAAGGGGAGTGGTAGACGAAGGGCTTGAGAGATGTTACCTGTGGAATGTACTTGCCACAGGTTAAGAAGTGTAAGATAAGACACTGAAAACATGATTATTCCTTTCGAGAAATGTGATCGTGCAAGAAGGAAAAACCGGACACTTGGTTGGACTAGGCAACAGGACTGAAAGGTGTTTGTTTTTTATTTTTTATTTTTTTTAAGATTTTATTTATTTATTCGACAGAGACAGCCAGCAAGAGAAGGTACACAGGCAGGGGGAGTGGGAGAGGAAGAAGCAGGCTCATAGCGGAGGAGCCTGATGTGGGGCTCGATCCCATAACGCTGGTATCACGCCCTGAGCCGAAGGCAGACGCCTAACCACTGTGCCACCCAGGCGCCCCAAGGTGTTTGTTTTATAAAGATACCAGACACCTAATTATATTTGTAGGGGAAAAAAAGGGTAAAATGTGAGTAGGAAGAAAAATTTAAGATAGACGAAAAGAGGAATACACAGCTGATGGGGAGAGAATGAGACAGGATAGGTAGGTGATGTTGTCTCAGAAAATAAAATGAAGCATTCTAATAAAAAATGGTGCATTTTGGTCTGTTTTGATGCTGTGAATGCAGAACAGACAAATAGTATTGGTTAGCAATGCTGATTTTACAAGTAAGTAAATGCACATACTATTTTTTGAATTTTCGCAAACTGAACATATTCATGTTACTACTGTTCTTCAGATGAAGAAACAGAACATTATCTGTCTTCAGAAGTCCCCCTTGTGCTCTCTTCAAGTCACCACCCTCCTCTAGCCTGAAAGATAGCCACTACAGTGACCTTTGAACATGATAGGTTGGTCTTCCCTCTTTTTGTACTGTATATAAATGGAATTCAATATGTACTCTTTTAAGTCTGGCTGAATTTAACATTGTGAAATCTGTTCATACTGTTTTGTGTAAATGTGCACTGTACATGATCATTTCTAATAATGTTACATTGTATGATTATACCAATATTCATTCATTCTGTTATTATAAACATTATTGAAACAGATATTTAAATCTCTAACCCCATTAATTTATTTTTGGATATTAAACCAACTTACTAGGATAAATTCCATTGAGTCGTGGTATATAATACTTTTTTTATATATCAATGAAGTTAATTTTTTTAAAGATTTTATCTATTTGAGAGAAAGAGAGCAAGCTTGCACACAAGCAGGGGGGAGGGGCAAAGTGAAAGGGAGAAGCAGGCTCCCCACTGAGTAGGGAGCCTGACTCAGGACGTGATCCCAGGACCCTGGGATCCTAACCTGAGCCAAAAGCAGATGCTTAACTGACTGAGCCACCCAGGCCCCCCTATATTAATTAATTTGCTAATATTTTATTGAGGATTTTGTATCTATATTGTTAAAGATATTGGTCTGTAGTTTTCTTTTCCTGTGATGTCTTCGTCTGCTTTGGTATCAAAGTAATTACTGGCCCTTCTATTTTCTGGGAAAGATTATGAAAGACTGCTATCCTTTAATTGTTCGACAGAATTTACTAGTGAAGCCATTTGGGCCTGTGCTTTTCTTTTTTTTTTTTTTTT
>NC_048231.1:69421987-69489746 GCF_002007445.2 Ailuropoda melanoleuca
AGCCTGATGTGGGGCTCGATCCCACAACGCTGGGATCACGCCCTGAGCCGAAGGCAGACGCTTAACTGCTGTGCCACCCAGGTGCCCCTGGGCCTGTGCTTTTCTATATTAGAAAATTTTTCATTACTNTATCTCATTTTAATTTGCTTTTCCCTCATAATATATGATGTGGAGCATCTTTTCATATGTTTATGTGCTATGTGTGTATCTTTTTTGGTGAAATATCTGTTAAGATTTGGCCCAATTTTGGGGGCGCCTGGGTGGTGCAGTCGTTAAGCGTCTGCCTTCGGCTCAGGGCGTGATCCCAGCGCTCTGGGATCGTGACCNGAGCCCCACATCAGGCCCCTTCGCTGGGAGCCTGCTTCTTCCTCTCCCACTCCCCCTGCTTGTGTTCCCTCTCTTGCTGGCTGTCTCTGTCAAATAAATAAATAAAATCTTAAAAAAAAAAAAAAGAAAAATTTTCATTACTAATTCAACTTCTTTACTTTTCATAGATTTATTCACATTTTCTATTTCTTTTTCAGTCACTTTTATTTTTTTTAAGATTTTATTTACTTATTTATTTATTTATTTATTTGTCAGGGACAGAGAGCACAAGCAGAGGGAGCAGCAAGCAGAGGGAGAAGCAGGCTCCCCACTGAGCAAGGAGCCCAATGCGGGACTCAATCCCAGAACCCTGGGATCATGACCTGAGCCAAAGGCAAACGGTTAAAACCGACTGAGACACCCAGGCATCCCACAGTCACTTTTAGTCATCTGTATATTTCAAATAATTTGTCCATGACACTTACGTTGTGTATGTTGGCATGAAGTTATTCATAGTATTCCCTTATATTCTTTTAAATTATTATAGAGTTGGTAGTGATGTCCCCTCATCTCTGCTTTTGTTAATCTCTATTTTTTTCTTGGTCAGTCTATTAAAGGTTTGTCGATTTTTGTTCATATTTTCAAAGAACAAAATTTTCATTTCAGGGATATTTATTTGTTTTTCTGTTTTCTATTTCATTAATTACTACTCTAATCATTATTACTCCTTTCCTTCTGCTTTTTTGTTTTTAAGTTTGCTGCCCATTTTCAGGCTTCTTAAGGTGGAAACTTAGGTTATTGATAAGAGATTTTCTTTTCTAATATAGGCATTTTAAAGCTATAAATTTTCCTCTAAGCTCCACTTTGGTTGCATCCCATAAAATTGTATGTGTTGCATTTCATTTTCATTCAGTTTAAAATATATTCTAATTTCCTTTGTGATTTCTTCTTTGAACCATAGGTTATTCAGATATGAGCTGTTTAACTTCCAAATATTTGTGGAATTCCCAAATTACTCTGTGGCTCAATATGTCCCTTGGGACAATGGAAGCTCCATCAGCCCCTCTCAGCTAAGGTGGCCCTGGTCTCTCAGCCCTCAGAAGTGGACCCGCCTACTGGGTACCCCATTTCCTGCATGCAGATTCCCAGAAATCTAGCAAGCTTCCTTCATTTTGTCCTGTATCTGTCCAATTCAGTCCATGCTGGCAGTGTTTCTGGTGATATAACATTCTCAAGAACCATGTTGGTTGTCTGTGGCTCTCAAGGGGATACACACAATTATATGCAGGGGCTCTTCTCAGATCCTTCCTGGACCACCCCATTTCTATTTCTGGTTTCTGTTGAGATGGTTGGATGCATGAGTCACACACCCAATCTCTTCACCAAAAGGTTGTCCATCTACATTGATGGCCTTGTCTGCAGTGCAAGGATAGCCTAAGAAATTTTCCAAATCATCACGTACTGATTCCTTTTTGCTTAATCGTTCCTTCCTCAATTTATCTCTTTCCTCTCACATTTTACTATAATCAGCAAGGAAAAACCAGACCACATTTTTCAAACTTTGCTTGGAAAGCTCCTCAGCTAAATATCCAAGTTCATCACTTACAAGTTCTATTTTCCACCCAACAGCAGAACATGATTCAGCCAACTTTTTGCTACTTTACAACAAGTATCACCTTTTCTCCAGCTTCCAATAATGTTTTTTTCATTTCTGTCTGATACCACACTGGTATATTTAATGGAAAATTCTAGAAAAATTCTGTTCATGATAATATATGTATTCTTTAAGATGACAGAAAAATTCTCTACTGTCCATTTCACTTTCTTCCAAGCCCTTGCTAGAGTCACCTTTAATATCCATATTTTTACCAACAACCTCTTCAAGGCAACCTAGGTATTTTCTATCATGAAACCCTTCCAAATTCTACTCATTACTCAACTCCAAAGCCACATCAGCAATTTTAGGTATTTGTCAAATCAGCACCTTACTTCTGGTACCACAGAGTGGCTTAATACAACAGACATGTATTCTCTCACAGTTTGGAGGTTACAAATCCAAAATCAAGGGGCTGGCAGAACTATGCTCTTTCTGAAGGCCCTGAGGTTCATGCCTGTCTCCTAACTTCCGGTAACTGCTGGCAATCCTTGGTGTTCTTTGCCTTCTAAATGTATCACTTTAATGACAGCCTCCACATTCACATGGTGTCCTCTCCTCTGAGTCTCCTTTGTGTCTGAATTTACCTCTTCTTATAAAGACACCAGTTGTTGGGTGAGGGCCCACCTTAATCTGGTATGATCTCATCTTAACATGATTACATCTGCAAAGATCCTATTTCCAAATAAAGTCACATTTACAGGTACCACAGGTTAGGACTTGAACATATCTTTTGGGAGGAACACAATTCAACCCACAACAATGTGTTAAGTACAGACTAAGAGTTGTTTAAACTGCTGTGACTTGGTTTTGAAGTTGAAGACTTTTCAAACTGATGCCAATGACCTCACTGATTGAAAATAAAAGAAATGATCTGATTTGAATTCAACTCTAGAGGTCTTTGGGAATTTGGGTGCTTTGAATACAAGCCTCTTCATCTCTGTCAAAGTGAACCTTAGAAACTGATAATATTGGCCATTATTTTGCTTTCTGAATCTCAGTTTTCAGCACTTGTTCTTTTTTTTTTTAAGATTTTATTTATTTATTTGAGAGAGAGAAAAAACACAAGCGGTGATAAGGGCAGATCCCAGGACTCCAGGATCATGACCTGAGCCGAAGGCAGCAGCTTAATGAACTGAGCCACCCAGGTGCCCCTGCACCTATTCTGTTTTTAAAAAGTCACAGTCAATTGGATATGCATATTAATATTTCAAAGATGCTGGATTGTCTGTAATTTAGATGTACCATTCAAAAATCAAACAGCAGCAGCCTACTTGTTAATATTTATTTTATCCAAAGGAATGTTAAATTTTACATTTAGCTTCACAGTTTGGATTTATTTCCCTTTTTCACCTGGACCTGGGGATTGATCTTTAGATTGAAATTCATTCTTTGTGAAGACTGATTATATAGTCTAACTATGAAAGGAAATTAATTTTGAATACAATATAATACATGATAAGCAAAAGTTCACATGAAAGTCTTTATATCCAACTTTCTGAGGAAGAGGACTGTAGTTTGTATCATATTCTCAAAATAGTTATATTATCCAAAGATAAAGAACCACTGCTCTAGGGGCACCTGGGTGGCTCAGTTGGTTAAGAGTCTGCCTTTGGCTCAGGTCATGATCCTGGGGTCCTGGGATCAAGCCCCACATGGGGCTCCCTGCTCAGCGGGGAGCCTGCTTCTCCCTCTGCCTGCCACTCTCCCTGCTTGTGCTCTCTCTCTCTCTCTCGTAAATAAATAAAAATATTTAAGGGGGGGAAAAAAAAAAGAACCACTGCTCTAGAATCTATGCCTAAATCAGACATATGTTAGTTTGGCCTAGTTTCCCCCAAGAGGAAATGGAATAGGAAATGGAAATCAGGTAGAATATTGGTGGGTGACCTATCAGTTTCATTCTTGAGACTCTCATATACTTTCCCAGGCCTGTATTACCACTCCTGATCTCTCCAGAAACCTTTGAACTCCTTTTACCTTACTGAGAGGAACTTGTTTAGTGTCAGCTGGTGTGGGCCACAGTTGGGTCTGGGGTTGTTTCAAGCAATTGATCAAACCGTTAGATTCCAAGCTGGCTTCTCAGCCTCAGAATGTAACATCTTTGGTAAGACTCCACAAAGCAACAAATCTAGCACAATCTGAAAAAAACAGTTTGATTTCCTCGGTTAAACACTCAGAAAACTATATTCACATCATCACTTCCAGGTAAAAAGTTAACAAAACCCTCACCTTTGTGCTTAAGAATTAATCTTTGGTTAAATTTCTTATTCTTTTCTACTGAACAGCTGTTTAAAGTAGTACATCAACGACGGCGTTCTCATATGCTGCTGCTGGGAATGCAAAATGGTTCAGCCACTCTGACAAACAGAGCAGCCAGCAGTTTCTCAAAATGTTAGACCTACAACTATCATGAAAGAGAAAAAAGTACATGTCCATATAAAGTCTTGGACAGCCACGTTCATAGCAGCTTTATTTGTAATAGTAAAAAACTGGAAATAACCCAAATTCCCCTCAATTTGTGAGTGGATAAACAAATTGTGACACATATATAGCTAATGGAATATTATTTGGCAGAAAAAGCAATGGACTACTGATACACAACAGTGATATAGATAAATCTCAAAATAATAATGCTCAGGGAAAGAAGTCTGACCAAAAAAAAGAATGCATTCTGTATGATTCGACTTAAATAAATCTCTAAAGCATGCAAACCAATCTATAGTAACACAAAGCAGAACAGTGGTTGGGAGCTGTGGGAAGAGAGGGAGGAGATACAAAGGGTAGAAGAAAACTTCTGAGCTGGCTGGATGTGTTCATTATTTTGATTGTGGTGATGGTTTCACAACTGTATACATATAATGAAACTTATCAAATTATATACTCTAAATATTTGCTGATTATTGTATGTCTGTTCTATCACAGTGAAGCTGTTTTGTTTTTGTTTTTGTTCTAAAGTATCTCCACTCCATCCTGGGGAGGCTGACCCAAGAAAGTTCTTTACAGGGATATCGGAGTCTCATTCCTACATTCCAAGAGTCTATACATCAGAAGAGGGTCTTGGGCTGGGACAGAAAGCCCTCTGCTTCTACGTCAACCATCATTTCAGCCAGCCACCACTTTTTCAAACCTGTAACCTCTTCCCAGCATCTCATATGTCTCAATCCTTCTCCTAACTCCACCCATACTTGCCAAGATATTTCCAAGGACACAACAACATCCTTTCCTACCCCAATGTGCGCCCTGCTCCCCCAGATTTCAGGTCCTTCTTCTCACCTTGATCCTTTAGCTACAATGAGGATTGTACTGGCAAGCCAATTGTTTAGTTTCTATTTTGTTTATTTCTGATCTTGTCTTTATTAATCTCCTTCCTTCTACTGGTTTTGAGTTTTGTTTGTTTTTCTTTTTTAGCTCCTTTAGGTGTAAGTTTTAGTTGGTTTATTTGAGATTTTTCTTGCTTCTTGAAGTAGACTGGTATTGCTACAAACCTCCCTCTTAGAACAGCTTTTGCTGCATCCCAAAGATGTTTGGGCTGTTGTGTTTTCATTTTCATTTGTCTGCACATATATTTTTTAAAATTTCCTCTTAAGCAAATTGTTCAGAAACAGACCCCTGTGGCCTTCCTTGATGGCAAAGTACATCAAAATCCAGCTTCCGGGCAGCTCAGGAATTAACTGCTGAGCATTACTTATTTGTAGGGCAATGGTTCTCAAAAGTGTGGTCCCAGAACCAACAGCAGCAGTACCTGTGAACCTGAGCTCCTGCCCCAGACCCACTGCGCGGTAAACTCTAGGGGTGGGGCCCGGTAAAAAGTATTTTAACAAGGCGTCCAGGTGATTTGGAGGCACACCACTACTCTGGGTGAAAAAACCAGAGAGAACAGGAAGAAAGTTAGAATGGAAGCACACCAGCGAATAAGAAGAGGAGGTGGAGGGGGGATTTAAAGAGAGAGATAATAAGAAAGAACTAATTATGTAGTCAGAAAACCTACCCTGCCCCAGAGAGCTTTCCTGAAAGATGCTTCGACATTCATGTCAAGAACTGGCAGGTAGGGCAGCAAGGGACCTGTCGCTGGCTGACCAGGTCGCTCGCTCCAACTGGGCTGCGTCAGCTACGCGGAGGTTCAGGGGTTAAATCTCCGCAACCCTCCCCCAACCCGCCGCCACCCCTCCCTCGCGCCTGCGCCCGTGGGGGCGCCCCCCGCGCCATAGAGCTGAGCAATCCTCCCAGCTTGCTAGAGCGGACGCGGCGATGGCGGTTTCGCTGCGTGTGAGGCTTGACAGCGACCTAGTGGACACGTCGAGGTATGGGTGATGTCAGGTCACGGGAGCCCCGGGTACTCGGGTGATCTCGCCTCCTGAGCTGCCTTGCGGCGCCGCCAGGTAACCCTGTGGGGTTTCTTGAGTCCACGGAGAGTCCCGGCCGCCCGGATCGCCTCCAGGCGCTGCTCCTGGGCACGGTGGGTCCTTGGCCTCGAGTGCTTTGGGTACCCGGTCAGAGCCTGCGCAGCCTTGGGTTCAACTGAATGAACACCAAAAACTTTGGGGGCATGTGGAATCAGGAAGGGGGATGCATCCACGCAGATCAGCAGAGCGTGCCGGGAAAGAGCAGCCTGAATATGCGAGTGCTGGAAGAAGGGAAGGAGGGAAAGAAAGGTAATGATGGTGACCGGTAGTGTCGGTTTGGTACAGGAAAGGCAGCGAATACAGCGTTAACCGCTGAAAGAAAATTTTATAATGCCCTCTCGTGCCGTATCTTTCCAGTTACGTCCTTATTTCAGTAGCATTCACCCCCAATTATGTTTGAAGGTCTCTGGCCTTGAAATGGAGAATATATGTCCAAAAGGGTTAATCTCTGATCTTCATCACGAGGGAGGAAGCTTAATAAATCCTGGGAGAAAACCTCTTGGAAATTAAATGAGATTTTGTTTTCTCCTTCACTTCTTTTATATCTAGAGGATGTTTCTGGTGGTCTAGTCTCAGAAATTCTATCTCCAGTCTCCACAATGATTCCTTTCCAAGCCCAGTGGTGCCTCGTTGCCTCCAGGTTTCTGACTCCTATGTGGACAAGAAAAGCTTACTAAGGAAATGGTAATTCTCCAGTTGCTCCCCGAGGTGCCAAGTGTCCAGTTACAGCCCATGGAGACCCACTTCAGTTATGAATCTCAAGAACACCACCTTCTGTCAGGTGAGAAGCAGTGTATTATATCTTTCTTAGGGGGCTCAGGTGGTGGGGAGTGTTGTTACTGGTACTATGTTAGTGTCTTCAGTGCTATTGGTATTCTTCGTCGCCTACCCTCACTATGTTAGGCAGTACCATCGCTTGAACGCTGCAAGCACAGTCACATAGCTTTATTGTGAATTCTGGCCATCAAATTCTCATGGAGTTCCCCCCTCTCCTTAAGTCCCCAGTTATCCATTTTTCCCATTATCATCACCTTATCACCAGTCGGTCAGTGTTTGATATTTTACCTGCAACATCTTTTCAAGTATTGTAGGGGCATAGTTAAAAGTTTTGGAGTCTGACACCCTGATTTCAAATACTACCTTTGTCATGTACTAGCTTCAAATAAATTACTTGTGGTGTTTTTTTGGTGTTTTTTTTTTTTAATTATTCTGTTTCTTCATTTTATAAGTTTATAGTAACTAATACCTTGGGGGTTATTTTGAGGATTGTGACTATTACTCCATAATAAAGGACCTCAAAATTTAGTGACCTAAAACATCAGACATTTTTTTTAAAGATTTTATTTATTTATTTGAGAGAGAGACAGAAGTAGCAAGAGAGAGCATGAGCGGGGAGGAGAGGGAGAAGCAGGCTCCCTGCCAAGCAAGGAGCCCGTTGTGGGACTGGATCCCAGGACCCCGGAATCATGACCTGACCCAAAGGCAGACACTTAACCAACTGAGCTACCCAGGTGCCCCAACATCAGACATTTTTAAACCATGTTATTTTCTTACGGTTCTGTAGGTCCTCAACTTGGGCTGGGTTCTGCAGGCAGTTTTTTCTCCTGGTTTTGTCTGGGATCGCTCATGCAGTCATCTAGGGGCTCAACTAGGGCCAGGGTCTGAGTATCAGTCACATATGGCTGGCTGTTAGTGTGGCTATGGCTTGGATCACCCACCTGCAGCAGGCTAGCCCAGACTTTTGTCCAGGGCAGCCAGCTTCCCACACAGAAAGCGGGCAGGCCTTGGGTTGCATAAGCACTTTTCTAACCTATGTTTGTGTTATATTGACCAAAATAAATCACATGACCAGTTCCAGAGTCACACAAGGATGTAGGTATTTGGAGATAGGATTTGTTGGGGTTCGTTACTACTATAACAAACACCACAAGCACTAATGATATTCCAGTATATAAAGCTCTGCACACAGACCGGGCTGTTAGTAAATTCTTTATAAATGGTAGCCACTGTTACTTTTAGTAAGATAATTTTAATCCCACCCTTGTTCAGGTGTTCTGCAGGGTCTCATTTCCACATGATATTTTTCTGTTTTCTGATTTTGGTCCTCCCATTGCTGCTGTTTTGCCTGTGAAATTCACCTTATATTGTCATTTTCTTTTACTCTAGATCTTCTACTTTTTATAGTTTTGAAGTATCTTTATTTTGTTTCTCTCTTCTGTATTTAGAACTTGTCTTTCCTTAAGAATTTATTCTAAGGCATCTAGCTCTCATTTTTCCTGAGAATTACTGCAGAACTGGGCCTCTTTCTTGCAGCTTTATATAAATTAATATACATATTGCATGTTTTTGTGTCTCTTAGAGTGTGTGAAAGAACATTTTTTTACTATAGAGTAATCTAATTATACTAAAGTACATTTATAAATTATAGAAAGACACAAAACAGGGAATTTAAATAACCTGCAACTCCATCATCTAGAGATAGTCACTACTAACATTAATGTGTCCTTCAAATAATATCATCAACTATTCAACAAATACTTATTGTTGATGAATGTTTATTAATCAGATTATAGCTTATTAATTATTGCTGACCATATAATATGGTTAGTTATTGAGGGGTTACTCTGTGCTGGGCACTGTATTAAATGTTGGGCATTTAGCAGTGAACTGAACAGATAAGCCTTTGCTCTCAAGGAGCTTACATTCTGGTGCGGGAAACAGGAAATAAGTAAATATATGGTAGAGTATCAGATAGTGTTAATCGTTACGAAGAAAATAAACCAGGATACATCAGTCAGGATTCTAGCAGGAAGCAGATGGTTCATTCAAATTGGGTAATTCAGAATTTCATGAAGAAGATGGGCAGGATTACAGAAATTAATAAGGGATAGAGTACAGCTTTGGGACAAAAAAAATTGTAAGAAGCAGTTATTACCTTTAGACCTAGTGTTACAAAGGGAGAGACTGATTACCAGATCCTGGAGAGTATAGCTGCAGGGTAAAGCTGCCCAGTAGGAGCCATGGCCTTTGCTAAAAGAAACACAATTACTCCCAACTCCTGGCCCAGCAAGAAGGAAGTCAGGATGTAGAGTGAAGAACTCATCCCGGTTTCCCTGGGATTTAGCCCTGAAAGTCCTATATCCCAAGAACCCCATCTGTTTTGGACAAACCAGGATAGTTGGTCACTCTACAGTTCTCTTCCTGCTTTGGGCCAAATCTAATTGCAAGCCAGAGGACAAGGAATCCCAAGTGCTGTAGCCCATAAGCTAGTATCAACCTCTTGGAGCACAGAGCAATGTGAACAGTGGAGCTAGAGGGGCAAAAGGAGAATATCCCATTACAGTCCACCCCTTTTAACCTATAATATTTACTTTTGTCCTTTGTTTGGTTTATCATGTTCCCAGTGTAGCAGAAAAACAATATCTTAAGATACCATATCTTTGCGGGTTGACTTGTAATTAAATTATACTGCCACTTGAAACATAAAACCTCACTGCTGCTGGTGCTCTTCATATAAGGTAGTGAGGTAAAAGCGGAAAACGTATAATTAACTTAAAATCACTTCTACAGTTTGGCTATTCAAAAGCCAAAACCGATAATCATAACTATATCTTCTTCCATCACCCACTCCGTATTGCCTCTACCCTCTGCCAGAATCTCAGTGGTAGAATTCTTTACCTAGTTTAGTAACATAAACCATTTTTCCTGGACAATCTGAGTCCTTGATGATCTTGTCTCTTCCATGTTATTTCAGTGTACCATTGACTGGGCCTGTAGACATGAGAGAACTAGGAAGCACCCGCATTGAATCGTCTGAGTTCTACACCCGTTGTTCCTTGCCCTTATTATGCAGCAGCCAGTTCCCCAGTAGCAATTGGTATCAGTCATCCTAGCCAGTAGAGCAGCCTTTTCTCTGCCTGCTGGTTCAGCAGCGTGAGGAACCCAAAATGTCCAGAAGACAGTCTCAGCTTCAGATTTAACAAAATCATGACTTTGTTCCATCGTAGAAGTATTTCTTCTTTGAGAATCAGAACGCCAAACCCACCAAGCCCAAAATTATGGGGATAGGAATTAAAAATAATATAGGGGCACCTGGGTGGCTCAGTCAGTTAAGCATCCGACTCTTGATCAGCTCAGGTTGTGATCTCAGGGTCCTGGGGTCGAGCCCTGCATCAGGCTCCCTGCTCAGTGGGGAATCTGCTAGAGATTCTTTCCCTCTCCCGCTGCCCACGTGTGTGCACACACTGTCTCTCTTTCTCTCTCTCAAATAAATCTTTAAGAATATAATTAGGGGCGCCTGGGTGGCACAGTGGTTAAGCGTCTGCCTTCGGCTCAGGGCGTGATCCCGGTGTTATGGGATCGAGCCCCACATCAGGCTCCTCCGCTATGAGCCTGCTTCTTCCTCTCCCACTCCCCCTGCTTCTGTCCCCTCTCTCGCTGGCTGTCTCTATCTCTGTCGAATAAATAAATAAAATCTTTAAAAAAAAAAGAATATAATTATAATACAATCCATAATATAAGTGGATTATTCGTTATATAGTAAAAAGAGACATTATTACTATTCCCCTACCCTTGGCTTCTATAACCACGTATTCTGACCATAGAGAAGACAGCACTGTTTATTGTCTTCTGGTTTAAGGCATTTGTTGCATCTTGTAGGACAGCACCCCAACTTAGGGTGTTGTTTCCTGGCTGGTACTGTAACTGGACCTTCAGTAAATCATTCCACTATTATTGAAATCCACTTACTTCTGGGTGATGGGACATGTGTTAAGACCCATGAATTACATGTGTGTGAGCTTATTGCTATACTTCCTTCACTGTAAAACTACTCCTTTGGAGGCATTATTGTATAGAATTACCATGGTAATAAATACAGCATTCTCTTAGGTCAATGCACATTTGTATTTGGACTATATATTTAGTCCTTTGAAAACAAATGGTTGCCCTCCTTATGATAGAAGGGGCCAAGTATAATGAGTCTACCCTGTAGTTGCGGGATAGTTCCTCTCCAAAGAATGGTACCATATTAGGGGCTCAGTGTTGGTCCCAGCAGTTGGCTGCTTGGGTACATAGCTGTGATGATAGGCGTATCAGCCTTGATAAGCAGACACACATATTGTTGAGCCCATGCATCTCCTCCATTCCTGTTGCCATGACCACTTTGTACATGAATCCATTGGGCAAGCATTAGTAAAAAGGCTGATTGACATTCATAAGATGGATCACAATGTCCATCTGATTGAGAGGCTTCTTTACAGTGGATTCCCTTTGGTGAGTATTCACACAGGACATAAATATATTCATTCTTTGCCCATTCTAGGAGGTCTGTCCTCATCAATTTCTCCTAGAATCCTTATTTCTAGTCTTCCAAGCTTGTTCTTTGGGATACCTAACTGATCAGGTAACCCATTAGTCATTATCCATGATTCAATATAGATGTGTATCTTAGGCTCTGTTGCCTTCCATGGCAGTGAACAGCCAGGTGTATACCTGAAATTCTGCCTCCTGGGAGGATTTGCCTTTACCAGTATGTTTCAGGTCACCTCAGAGTCAGGGTATAAGTAAAAGATTGGTTTTCTGCTAGTGTCCACACACTGAGCAGACCCACCTATAATCAATTCTGTACTTTTTCCTCCTCTGTTAATTGGTAAGAGGAAATTCCCATTAGGCCGTGAACGTCAGCTAATGGGGAGGGGATTAGTGGAGCAATAGGAAAAGGTATTAATGGCAACCCACATCACTAGCACATGGAGTTTATTTGTCTTCCATACTTGCCTTTATAGTGGAATGCTGGTTTGTATGTCCAGTTTCATGATTTGATGGATCAAGTAGCTGGCTCACAATGGTCAGCTTATAATAGTCTTTTGGTGCTCTGTGGTCAAGCATTAAGTCTCTGTTAGTGCCCAAGAGCAAGCCAGGGTCTGTTTTTCACTTAGAAAATTGTTGGCAGAAGAGAGCATGGCCTTACTCTACTGTAGTTCTCTTCTGGAGGCTTGCAAGAGTCTTAATACAGCATCCCTGACTGCTGCAGACACTTCTTACCATTGGTTATCCTGGTTAATAAAGTCATGTGACAGGACAGCCTGCATTACAACCTGGACCTCTGCAAAGCCTTTTTTTAAATTTTGAGTGTCACTCAAAAATAACAACCTTACAAGTTACTAATATTGGTCTTTTTAGCACATTCGACTGTGGTATCTGTTGTCTCAAAAATGCAGGGCTCACCAAGTATTGTGCTTTTCTCAGGTGGTAACTGTTGGTTAGAGATATAAGGGAAGTGAGAAAACAAGCCATACAACTATCTGAGAGAAGAGTGTTTTAGGCAGAGGGAATAGCAAATGCCAGAGGCCCTTTAATGTAGCAGGAACAGAGTCAGTCTGGGATAGACAGGAAATAGCCATGGTGGTGGAATGAAATGAGAGCAGAAAGAGAAAGGACTGGATGGAACATTCTGAGCCATAGTAAGGACATGGAATTCATTCCCAGTGTAATAGGAAACCACTGGAGCATTTTATGCATGATAATAACATATAAAGATCACGCTGGGGATCCCTGGGTGGCTCAGTTAGTTAAGCTTCTGCCTTTGGCCCAGGTCATGATTCCAGGGTCCTGGGATCAAGTCCTGCGCCAGGCTCCTTGTTCAACAGGGAGCCTGCTTCTCCTTCTGCCTGCCCTCCTTTCTCTCTCTCTCTCTCACAAATGAATACATAAAGTATTTTTTTAAAAAGTTCACTTTGCTTTATGGAGAATAGGAGAAAGATAAGTTAGCGAGAAGAAAACAAATGTTTTAAGAAGAGAATAATCAACTATATCAGATAAATACAGAATAAGATTGAGAACTGGCCATTGGATTTGTCAAGATAGAGCTTATTAGGGATTCTGATAAGTGCAGTTTTGATGGAGTTAAGGAGATAAAAGCCTGATTGCAGTGGGTTAAAAAGAGAATGGACTTAATATTGGTTAGCGTATAGAGCAGTGTGAACTCCTACACTCAACAATAAGACCCAACAATTCTGGTCCTAAGTTTATGTAACCTGGAGAAGCACTTGGATATATGCATAAAGATAAATGTACCAACAGGTTCATATCAATATTGTTTGAAATAACAAAATGTTATTGTCCATTGAAGGAGAATGGGTAAATAAATTGTGGTATATGTCACACTATGGTGGTGAACATGAATAGCCTGCAGTTATACACATGAATATGGATGAATTTTCCAAACATGATGTTGAGCAAAAAAAAAAAAAAGCAAATCATAGAATACATGTGATATGATTCCATAAATGTATACAGTTCAAAAACATGCTCCATTTGTGTGCTAGGGCTGCCATAACAAAGTATCACAGATTGGGTGGCTTAAACAACAATTTATTTTCTCACAGTTCCGTGCGTTAGCTTTTGTCATCTGTGTTTTGCTTTCTTCTAGAAGTTTTATAGTTTTGTTTTTATGTTTAGGTTTATATTACATTTCTAGTTAATTTTTGTGTATAGCATAAGGAAAGAGGGTTAATTTGTGTTATTGTTATATTGAGTTCTAACACTTTGTTGAAAAAAGACTGTCCTTTCACCATTGATTGTCTTGGCAACTTTGTTGGCAATCAGTTTTACATATATGTTTGGATTTATTTATGGACTTGGTCTTATTCCATTAATAGATACACCTGTCCTTATGCAATCCCACACTGCTTTGATTACTGTGGCCTTATAATAAAGCTTAAAATCTGGTAGTGTAACTTCTCCAATTTTGTTCTTCTTTTCCAAAATTGGTTAGACTCTTCTGTGCCTTTCTATATAAAGTTTAGAATCAGTTTGTCAATTTCTATGAAAAAGCCTGCTGAGGTTTTGATTGGGGTTACATTGAACCTATAGAGAAGTTTGGGAAGAATTCCATCTTAACAATATTAAATCCTCCTCTCCATAAGTGATGGCATATATTTCTGTTTATTAGGTCTTCTTTAACTTCTCATAGCAGTGTTTTGTAGTTTTCATTATTAACATATTATACATATTTTGTTGAATTTGTTTTTAAATATTTCATTTTTGACATAATTAAAAAATGTTTTTAATTTTAGGCTCTAATTTTTCATGGATAATATACTGAAATACAGTTGGGTTTTGTATATCGTTCTACTAGACTCATGTACAAGATCTAGTAACTTTTTTGAGATACTTTAGAATTTTCTGTATACATGATTGTGTGGTCTATAAGTGAAGACAATTTGACTTTTTTCTTATTTGTATCTCTCATTTATTTTTCATGTCTTGTTGCATTGGTTAGTAATACTGAACAGAGGGTTGTATAGTGTTGAATGGAAGTGGTAAGAGAGGGCATCCTTGTTTTGTTCCCTTGTTCCTAGGAGAAAAGCATTCAGTGTTTAACCCTTAAGTATGACGTTAGCTTTTGCTTTTTATAGGAGTAGTTAATTTACATATAACAGATGCCTGGGTGGCTCAGTCAGTTAAGTATCTGCCTTCGGCTCAGGTCATGATCCCAGGGTCCTGGGATCAAATCCCACATTGGGCTCCTTGTTCAGTGGGGAGTCTACTTCTGCCTCTGCCTGCCACTCCCCCATGTGCCCTCTCTCTCTCTCTCTCTGACAAATAAATAAATAAAATCTTTTTAAAAAATTTACATATAACATGGTTGATACTTGGATTTAAATGTACTATCTTCATATTTGTTTTTATTAATCCCATCTTTGTTTCTTCTTTCTCCTTTAATCCCTAATTTAAATGATCAGTTTCTTTTGTTTTTCCATTTTTGTCTCTATTAGCTTATTTTTTATACACTTAATCATTACCTTATAGCAGCCTTTTCCAGATGTGATTCTGTGAGAAATTAAGCTCCAGTGTTCTAAGGCATTCATTGTAATTAATGTATTAATTTTTCTCCTGTACATCTATTGTGGTACTAGCTGTGTACCATCTTTGGGGAGAATTAAGAAAATGGTCATTCAGATGATTTTGTTTTATTCCCTTATGGAGCCCTGGTTGAAGAAGGCTCCCTAAGAAATTACAACATATACAATTTGATTCATTACAGTTTATCTTAATGCATTATTTCTAGGTCAATTCAAAGATCTTAAAATGTTTTGATTCTATTTACCTACCTCCTCTTGTGCTATCTTTGCCATGTATTTTATTCTCTTTATATTGTAAACTCCATAAGACATTCATATTGCTTAAGTCAGTCAGTTCACATGTAGATTTACCCATATACTTTACTTTTTCCAATGCCCTTGCCTCTGGCAAAGGGAAGAAGCCTCCACTTGGAGGCATGAGATTTTTTCCTTTTGTCCTTGAAATTATTTCAGCTCTCTAGACCGTTTGCAGTCTGACTATAGTATGCCTTTTGTAGTAAACACCATTTAACGGTGGGCTAATAGTCAAGAATTTCTGTGGAGCTCCCATGTTCCCTACCATCACAGGCATCTAGTATTGTTAAGCACTGGAATGGCCTCCTCAAAACTCAACTCAGAAGAGATTTCTGATCCCACCTCCATAACCTTTTCCTGGTTCACACACTTTACTAAGGAAGTCTGGTTACTGAATATGGCTTTTCCTAAAATGAGATCATATTTTCTTAACCATTTCTTGTAACAATCAGGACAGAAGAGGTGGGAGATTAAATAGACCTATTTTTGAAAATTCAGGATTCTGTCCTTACCATTCCTGGACATTGATATTTCTTTCTTTCCCCAAATAGTAGCCTCTCATCAGCCTGGTTGGTTGTCCTCCCATTGACAGCCAGGCTGCCACTACCTCTTTCTCCTCTCCCTCCTTCTCCCCTCTACCTCAAGTACTCTTTCACATTGCTTACCTTACTTATGTTAATAAATTGCTTGTGTATTAGCTTTAATTTAGTCAAACTTTCATAATTACTGTGACTAGGTTTCAGTGTTCCCAGATCTTCTGTGACAAACATAGACAGAACGTATCTGGTAAACTGCTTTGATAAATGGTTATTATGATCCATTACTTATTGATTCTTCCTAATTGCTCTTTCAAAGGATAATTTTCAGTGTTTTGGAGCACTCTCATATTGCAACAGTATTTTATAGGTAAATACTGATCTGTTTTACCTCAAACTTTCTTACGGTATGGAGAATACATTCCATTTGGATTTTTTATTATTCTAGATGGTGAGACTAAGACCAAGATTGGAGAGGTGACTTCAGAGGAGGAAATTTCAACAAAAATTGAACCATTGCCTGAAGAGTCTGGCAACCCCAGAGATGATGTTCTCCAGGATTCTGAATGCAGAGGAATCTGTGAATTTGGGGATAAATTAAATGAAAAGGATCAAAACCTCTTTAAAAGAAGACAGCATAATTGTGATGAATGTGGGCAAAGCTTTGCTTGGAGTACAGGCCTTATTAGGCATCGAAGAAACCATTGGGAGAAACCCTATGAATGTGATAAGTGTGGAAAGGCCTTTAGTGTGAGCTCAGCTCTGGTTCTGCATCAGAGAATTCATACTGGGGAGAAACCCTATCCTTGTACTTGGTGCATTAAAAGTTTCAGTCGGAGCTCAGACCTTATTAAACATCAAAGAGTCCACACTGGTGAAAAACCTTATAAATGTGATGAATGTGGGAAAGCCTTCAGTCAGAGTTCTGATCTTACTATCCATCAGAGAATCCATACAGGAGAAAAACCCTATCAGTGCAGTCATTGTAGTAAAAGCTTTAGCCAGCGCTCAGACCTGGTTAAGCATCAGAGAATCCATACTGGAGAGAAGCCTTATACATGTAACCAGTGTAACAAACATTTTAGTCAAAGTTCTGATGTTATAAAACATCAAAGAATCCACACTGGGGAGAAACCATATAAATGTGATGTGTGTGGAAAAGCCTTCAGTCAGAGCTCAGATCTTATTCTCCATCAGAGAATTCACACTGGGGAGAAACCATATCCATGTAATCAGTGTAGCAAAAGTTTCAGTCAGAACTCAGACCTTATTAAACATCGAAGGATCCACACTGGAGAGAAACCCTACAAATGTAATGAATGTGGTAAAGCTTTCAATCAGAGCTCAGTCCTTATTCTGCATCAGAGAATTCACACTGGAGAGAAACCCTATCCATGTAATCAGTGTAGCAAAACCTTCAGTAGACTTTCAGATCTCATGAATCATCAGCGAATTCACACTGGAGAGAAACCTTACCCATGTAGCCAGTGCAGTAAAATGTTCAGTCGAAGATCAGACCTTGTTAAACATCATAGAATTCATACAGGTGAGAAGCCCTATGAATGTGAGGAGTGTGGGAAAACCTTCAGTCAGAGCTCAAATCTTATTCTGCATCAGAGAATCCACACTGGAGAGAAACCCTATCCATGCAGTGATTGTACTAAAAGTTTTAGTCGTCGTTCAGACCTTGTTAAACATCAAAGAATCCACACTGGGGAGAAGCCGTACGCATGTAACCAGTGCAATAAAAGTTTCAGTCAAAGCTCAGACCTCACTAAACATCAGAGAGTGCACTCTGGGGAAAAGCCCTATCATTGTGATCATTGTGAGAAAGCCTTCAGTCAGAGTTCTGACCTTATTCTTCATCAGAGAATTCACACTGGAGAAAAACCATACCCATGCACACGGTGCAGCAAAAGTTTCAGCCAGAACTCAGACCTTATCAAACACCACAGAATCCACACTGGGGAAAAACCATATCAATGTCCTGAGTGTGGAAAGGCTTTTAGTCAGTGCTCAGCTCTTATCCTACATCAGAGGATCCACACTGGGGAAAAACCATATTCGTGTGATCAGTGTGGCAAAAGCTTTAGTCGGCGCTCTGATCTCATTAACCATCAAAGAATCCATGCTGGTGAAAAGCCACATAGATGTGATGCATGTGGGAAAGCCTTCAGCATATGCACTGAACTTACCGAACACCAGGGAGTCCATACTGCGGAGAATCCCCACACGTGTGTTCAGGGCAGCAGAAGTTTTAGCCAGCTCTCTGATCTTATTAATCGTGAGACTGTCCATTCTGGGGAAGACAGGCTAGGTGTGATGAATGTGGGAAAACCTTTAGAGTATACACCGACTTTGTTCTGTACCAGAGACACTATACCAGAAAAAAATCTTAGGAATGCTATTGATGATTATGAAAAAGGTTTTAATCAGTGCTCAACCCTTGTGCTACATTAAAATAAAACCACACACTGGACAGAAAACAGTAAGGTCTACAATGAAAGTTTAACTGAGATTTCAGACACTACTAAACTTGAGAAAAATTCTGAGGAGTCCTGTGAGTAATTGGGAAAACCTTCAATAGGAATAAAAATATTACTGAATGTCAGCAACAATGGAAAGAAATTTCTGTCTGCTATAATGGAAAACAAAGCAAGCCTCTGGTCCTTTATTCAAATATAAACCACAGGGGAGAGTTTTATCATTATAAGAAATGAATAACAATATTAATGCAGAACCTTATGAGATATTGTAAAGATCAGTGTGATGGGGTGTGCAATCAGCTCAGAAGGAAATGTGTTAGTGTTATTATCTGAAACTTTTAGTGAGCCCTAATTTTCTAGTGTATAGCAGAGAAGTTGCTTTAGAGAATGTAGGGAAAACGTATACCCCTTCCATATCTTAATTGGCATTCACTCATAATCAGCATGCCACTGGCCTCCTAACAACAGGAGAGTCCTATGTTATGCTCTCATTAGTTAATTTGTTGTTAAATTCCCTGTGTGTGAGCATGCTATGCTATTCTGGTATTAAACATTAACTACATAACTCCAGTGCCCCATTTTCTCAGGAAAAAAACCTTTTTCTTTGGCCTGGTTTTGGTTTTCCTAATGAGCATGAGTTTTCAGGTTCCTGCAACAGTCACGGCAAATATGGACTATTTTGCTTTCACTAATACAGCCCATAGACTGTGGTTTGAAATCATTTCTTCAATCTTACCGTTTAATCACAGTTCCTAAATATGCGAAACAATTTTTTTTTTTTAAATTCCATATGTCAGAATGTGAAGTTTTCTCTACCACTATGTTTATCGTGTCATCTATAGATAGAACAAAAATGAGAGCTAAAGTCATGGCCACGTGACTAATTTGTATAGCATATTCTGTCAAAAAATAAAAAGACTTACTGATTTTTTTCAAGTGGCAACATTTATCAGACTTTGGATTGTTGATTTCTGATATATTGATAATAGGCTACATATATGCAAAGTTTTCAACTAAAAAATAGAAACTTTTTTTAAAATAAAATTTTCACATTGTTTTTCTTTTTTTTTTTTTTTAAGATTTTATTTATTTATTCGACAGAGATAGAGACAGCCAGCGAGAGACAGAACACAAGCAGGGGGAGTGGGAGAGGAAGAAGCAGGCTCATAGCGGAGGAGCCTGATGTGGGGCTCGATCCCATAACGCCGGGATAACGCCCTGAGCCGAAGGCAGACGCTTAACCGCTGTGCCACCCAGGCGCCCCTCACATTGTTTTTCTAATATTAACCATTTGTTAACATTCCACTACTATCTTTTACTTTGAATATTCCTTATAATCATCCAGTTAATATATCACTTCAACACAGTTATTGTTGCAAGGCATTTTTTTTTAGGTTTTGTAGAATACACAAAAAAATATACAAAGCATATGTGATAAAGCCTGATATATACAGAAAACACATGGCTCAGAACAATCATAAAGGTAGACAAGATGCTTATAAGAGCTCAGAGGAAGTAGGGTTCAATTCTGTTTAGAAAGAAAAAGTTGAAGGAGCTCCTGAGTTGTTTTGAAGGATGGGATTAGAGGCATAAGGGCAGGAAAGGAGTAGTCAACAAAGGCACAGAAGCAAGGAAGTATAAGAAATGTGGAGGACGTGCTTAGTCATTAATTCATTCAATACACATTCAGTGTCAGGCAGTACTGAGTTCTGCTCAAGGGGAGAGAAAGGGTACCTGCCCTTACACTCAAGTGTTTTTGAAAATAGTAACTAAAACATGTACTTAAAAGAGTAAGAATAAGGTGGAAATAAAAATGAAGTAGGAGAAAAGACTGTTAAGGACTATGACGCTAAACAAGCAGGCCCTTCAACTTTCTGGCATTTAGTATCATGTAAGATGGAAAAGTACTAGTTATAATGGGATTAATTTTCATATTTCTGCATTTTGTTCTCAAGGTAATGGAAAGCCATTGAGGTCTTTGAACCAAGGAATGGCATGATCATCTTACTGCCTTCAGAAAGTAGAATTAAAAGGGGAAGGAGCAGAATGAAAAACTATTTTGGAAGTCTGGAAATAAAAGCATGAAGGTCACAAGTAAAAGCTAAAAGGCATTGACATGACAGTAAGTTGAGAAGGGAGTAGGGGTAAAAGTACAGTTAATTAGCATCTGTTCTTTGGGGAGTTTAAAAAGTGAAGAAATAGGGTGATGAAATTATATCTGAAGTTTACCCCTCTCTCCTGAGAATAAATTTTAAGAGCCAACTGCTTACTACACATTTCTACCTAGTGTCATGAACTTAACACGCACACACACACACCCCATGATATCTTCCTCCTGAATTCCCTATCCCAGTGAATTGCACAGCAAAACACCTTGCCATGCAGAAATCACTGGTAGCCGTCCTGCACTCTCCACTTTCCCCAGTTTTCTAAATCCACTTGCTCACTAGGTTTTAGAAATGAGTTACAGAAGTAACACTAATATAAATACAATTTTTAAAAGTCTGAAAATAACAAGTGTTGAGAAGAATATGGAAACCTTCGTGCATTGCTGGTGGGGATGTAAAATTGGTGCAACCACTTGAAAGTTTGGCTGTTTGATTGCTGATAGGTATAGGATATCTTTTTGGAGTGCTGGAAATGTTCTGGAATTAGTGGTGATGGCTGCATATTTTAGAATTTACTAAAAACCACCAAATTCAACCCTTTAAAGTAGTGAATTATATGGCAGGTGGATTATATGTCAATAAAAAGTTAATCTGCAAAAAAGGTACCACGACCAAGAGAAAGAACATATGTTTAGAAATATAATCACAAATGATACCGATATTGGAGTTATCAGACATGGACTTTAAAATGACTATAATTAGGGACATCTGGGTGGCTCAGTTGGTTAAGCGTCTGCCTTTGGCTCAGGTCATGATCCTAGGGTCCCGGGATCAAGTCCTACATGGGGTTCCCTGCTCAGCGGGGAGTCCGCTTCTCCTTCTGACCCTCCCCCTGCTCATGTTTGTGCTCGCTCTCTCTCTCTCTCTCTGAAATAAATAACATCTTTAAACAATTTTTTAAACAGACTATAATTAATATGCTTAACAAAATAGATGACTAGTATGAATAAATGTTACCAGAATTTACTAAAATCTATGAAAATGTTTTTAAATTTAAATTCAGTTAATTAACATATAGTGTATTATTAGTTTCAGAGGTAGGGTTCATTGATTCATCAGTCTTTTTTTTTTTTTAAGATTTTATTTATTTATTTGACGGAGTGACACAGCCAGCGAGAGAGGGAACACAAGCAGGGGGAGCAGGAGAGGAAGAAGCAGGCTCCCAGCAGAACAGGGAGCCTGATGCGGGGCTCAATCCCAGGACCCTGGGATCACGCCCTGGGCCCAAGGCAGACACTTAACGACTGAGCCACCCAGGCGCCCCTGATTCATCAGTCTTATATAACCCAGAGCTCATTACATCACGTGCCCTCCTTAATGCCCATCATCCAGTTACCCACCCCCCACCCTCTCCCCTGCAGCAATCCTCAGTTTGTTTCCTATGATTAAGAGCCTCATGGTTTGTCTCCCTCTCTGATTTCGTCTCGTTTTATTTTTTTCCTCCCTTCCCCATGATCCTCTGTTTTTGTTTTTGTTTTAAGATTTTATTTATTTATTCGACAGAGATAGAGACAGCCAGAGAGAGAGGGAACACAAGCAGGGGGAGGGGGAGAGGAAGAAGCAGGCTCATAGCAGAGGAGCCTGATGTGGCTCGATCCCATAACGCCGGGATCACGCCCTGAGCCGAAGGCAAACGCTTAACCGCTGTGCCACCCAGGCGCCCCTGATCCTCTGTTTTGTATGAAAAGTATTTAAATGGAAGTTCTACAATTGATAAAGAATAACAACTGTAATTAAGAACTCAATAGATAGGATTACCAGCAGATTGGATACATTGAAATGGGGTTTGGTGAACTGAAAGATATAAGAAAACACCAAGACTGAAGCATGGAGGGGAAAAAAGCATAGAAAATGCAGAGGAGAGTGTAGCGATCGTATCTAATATTGTAAAAAGTTCTAACATACAAATCATTTGAGTCTGAAAACGAGATAAGAGATGATGAGGAAAGTCTCTTTAAAGAAAGAGTGGTCAAGAATTTTCCAACACTCATGAATTATCAGGTCATAAATTAAAGGAGTACCACAAACACCAAGCAGAATAAATACAAAGAAAAATACACTTGACATTATTGTACCTGACAAAACCAAAGAAAAAGAAAAAAATCTTAAAAATAGAGAAAAACATTATATTCAAATAAGCAACAAATAAGACTGAGGTTTAACTTCTCAACAGAATGTCAGAAGATGATGTAATATCTCAGAAGTATAACTTCCAAAAGGAAGGGCAATATATACGGTGACAGGTGGTGGCTACACTTACGGTGAGCATAGTAGAACATGTAGAGATGTTGAATCACTATGTCGTACATCTAAAATTAACCGAACATTGTGTGTCAGTTATGCTCAAAACGTACAATAATAAAAGTAATAAAAAGTTTAGGGGCACCTGGGTGGCTCAGTTGGTTAAACATCTGACTCTTGATTTTGGCTCAGGTCGTGATCTCAGGGTCTTGGGTTCGAGCCTCATGTCGGGCTCTGTGTTACGTGGGGAGTCTGCTTCAGGATTCTCTCTTGCCCTCTGCCCCTCCTCCCGCCCCTCCCCCCACTTGCTCTCTTTCTCTAAAATAAATAAATAAATCCTTTAAAAATAAATAAAATTAAATAAGTAAAAATAAAAAAATAAAATCAATTTTAAAGGCAATGTAAATACATTTCCAGATAAAAACAAGAGAATTCACTGCCCATTGACTCAAACAAATACTAAAAGGAGTTTTTCAGGCATAAGGGAAATGATTCCAGACCAAAAAACAAGTTTAGGAAGAAATGAAGAACCATGGAAAGTACAAATCTGAAGGCAAATTTAATGAATACTGATTGTAAGAAAAGATAATAATGCCTAAAATCAGGACCCAAGTACATTATCGAGGAAGTGGTAAAAGTACTAATTTATGACGGATTCTAATAAACTAAGGCTGCATGCTGTAATCTCTAGAGTAAAAGAGGAGTACAACTAACAAGTCCACAGAAAGTAAAATAGAGTAATAAAAACTGATTAAAAGAAGGCAAGAGAAAAAGAACATGGAATTGGCAAGATAAATAGATGACAAATGGGAACATGGTAGATCAGTAATTATATTACATTAGTAATTATATGTAAATGAAATATAAGACAAAAATTCTTGCGTTTCTTAAGGTTTATATGGTACTTACTCAAGCAAGACACACTGTAATGGCAAGGATCCAGGGAATTTGAAATTAAAGTATGGAAAAAGATACTCCATTAAAACACTAACCAAAAGAAAGCTGTTAATAGCTGTACCAATATTAAACAAGAAGTAGACTTAAAGCCAAAGGCTTACTAGAGATAAAAGGGGACATTTAATAAAAGAGTCAATTTACCAAGAAAATACAATATTCTGAAGTGTATACATCTAATAATTCTGCCTCAAAGTGTATAAATCTGAAATTGACAAAACTAAAATGAGAAAGATAAATCTACAATCCTAGTGGAAGACTTCCACATGGCTCTCAGTAAATAAGCAGAAAAAATGTTTAAGAATATAGTACATGTGGACATACAGGATATGTTAATAAAATGACCTAATTGACATATAGATAACAGTGCAACCAACACTGGCAGAAAACTCCTTCTGGGTATACAGAGAGCATTTACCAAAGCTGACCGTGTGCTGGTTTGTAAAGCAAGCCTCAACAAATTTCATCAGAATGAAATAATTTAGCATAGTGCTGTCCAACAAAACTTAGTCTGTTCTTGTCGGTATTGTTCAATACAGTAATCATATAGCTAATACAGTGGTCACCAGCCACATGTGGCTGCTGAACCCTTAAAATGTGGCTAATGTGACTGATGAACAACATTTTATTTAATTCTAATTAAAGAGCCACATCTGGTTAGTGGCTACCACACGGGACAGCAAGACTTAGCATATGTTTTCAGACAACAATAAAATTAACTAGAAATCAGAAACACACACACTAAAAAAAAAATATTCCCAAATGTTTAGAAATTAAGACAGCGTAAATCACTTATAGGTAAAAGAAGCAAGCATAGTGGAAATTTGAAAGGTATTTTTGTCTGGGTAACAGTGAAAATCATGGGAAAGAACTAAAGCCCTGATTAAAGAGAAATTTATAGCATTCAGTGCATATATTAGGAAAGAAAGGTCTACAATTCACTGATTTAAATATCCACTGCAAGAAGTTAGAAAAAGAATAGTAAGTAAATCTAAAGAAAGAACGTAGAGAGAGGTTCATCTAGTGCTGTTCCGTGTTCCCGTTGTAGCTTAACAGGAAATTTTCACAATCTCCAGAATATTTGATGTCCTGCAAGAAGGAGGAGGGTGTTCTCAAATTCCTTACAACAGGTACCCACTTAGGTGGTACCAACTTGACTTCTAAATGGAACAGTACACCTACAAAAGGAAAAATGATGGCATCTTTATCATAAATTTGGAGAGAACCTAGGAGAAGCTTCTGTTGGTAGCTCATGCCATTGTTGCCATTGACACCCAGCCGATGTCAGTATCACGACCCTCAGGAATACTGGCCAGCGAGTTGTGTGGAAGTTTGCTGCTGTCACTGGAGCCACCCCTGTTGCTGTCCACTTCTCTCTTGGAGCCCTCACTAACCAGATCCAGGCAGCCTTCCAGGAGCCAAGACTTCTGGTGGTTACTGACCCCAGGGCTGACTACCAGCCTGTCACAGAGGTATGTCATGTTGACCTGCCTACCACAGCAATGGTAGAGCAAGTCATCTGCCGTACGTGGACATTGCCATCCCGTGCAGCAAGGGAGCTCACTTACTGGGTCTGATGTGCTGGATGCTGGCCCAAGGAGGTCTGCCCATGTGTGGCACCATGTCCCATGAACGGCTAGAGGAGGTCATGCCTGATCTCTGCTTCTATAGAG
Source organism: Ailuropoda melanoleuca (assembly GCF_002007445.2). NCBI lineage: Eukaryota > Metazoa > Chordata > Mammalia > Carnivora > Ursidae > Ailuropoda > Ailuropoda melanoleuca. The sequence goes on from NC_048231.1 coordinate 69,447,570, forward strand.
ATTCTGAAGAGATTGGAGGGGAAGAGCAGGCCACTGCTGAAATGGCGGTGACAAAGGAGGAATTTCAGGGTGAACGGACTGCTCCCGCTCCTGAATTTACCGCTACTCAACCTGAGGTCCCAGACTGCTCTAAAGGTGTGCAGGTGTGTCCTCTGGACTAGACAGCAGATCCCCCCTGAAGGCTGGTCTGCAGTTCCCACAACTCAGGCCCCTGAATGGACAGGAATGACTACTGAGTGCTTGTGAGCTGTTCTGCCACAGACTCTTAAACAGAAAATGGAAATACGGTCAACAGAAAATAAACGGTTTCTTTACAAAAATGAAAGGAAAAAGAACGAAAGGAAAAAAATTGTAGAGCATGAATTAATGAAACAGGAAACAAACATTTCAGCTCAGCTTTTTGAAAAGAATAAAACTGATAATGCCCCAGCAAAACTAATCAAGAACAAAAAAGGAGAGAAGTACCGTCTGTCAGTGTAAGGAGTGCAAAAGTGGCCATTACTGCAGAGCTACAATCATTACAGATATAATGTAAAGGATACGATCAATAATTTTATCAAACATTTTGAAATTGTATCCCACATTAACACAAGAAGAAATATAAAATCTAAATAATTTTGGGTCTATAAAGTAAGTTATCTGTAGTTTAAAATTTTTCCTATAAGGAATATTCCAGGCCAGATATCACGGTGGGGAATACGTCCAGATGTTAAAGGAAGAAATAAACCAATCTTACACAATCTCTTCAAGGTAATGGGAAAAGATGGTACATTACCCAATTCATTTTATGGAAGCTGTAGAGTATGATCCTTACAGAGGAAGATTTAACTCCTGGAACAAGACCTGGAGGAGCCCAGCTTTCTCCAGGATTTTGGCACACCCGTCTCTCCACATCTCCCTAGGGTACCCTTCAAACCTTTGATCACTCCAGCTGTCAGTGAGCTGCAGCTGAGCCTCCAGGGCATATTAAAAGGAATCTTTTTTCAGACATTTGGGATCCAGTTCTCTGACAGACTAAATCCATCTACAGTATCATACAATGCATATTTACAACACTACACTTCTCTAGACAAAGCGTTTGTCATTTGTTTATAAACATGGTTTGGGTTAGATATTTTCATTGAATTTCATTTAGCCTGCTTAGTCAATGATATAGCTAATTGAACAGAGTCAATGGAATTCTCAGGCCATCAGTTGGTCCAGGGGGCCCATATGAAGTTCTACAGGAAAGGGAACATTTCTTGCCTTAGGGAAGAAAGTACCCATCTAAATTAGGTGTCAGCAAAGTACCACAAGAAGGCCAGCCTGCCACCTGTTTTTGTAAATAACATTGTAATGGAACCCAGCCATCCCTATTTGTTCGTGTGTTATCTATGGCGGCTTTCTGCTACAACGGCAGAGTTGCAACAGAAACCTTAGGCCTGCAAAGCTGAAATATTTATTATCTGGCCCTTTACAGAAAGCATTTGCTGACCCCTGACCTAAATGAGAATTTTCTTTCTTTTTAACATGTATTGATTTTTTTTTTTTCTGATTATAAATGTGCTGCTAGGGGTGTGTGGGTGGCTAGTTGGTTAAGCATCTGCCTTCAGCTCAGGCTGTGACCTCAGGGTCCTGGGGTGGAGCCCCATGTGAGGCTCTCTGCTCAACAGGGAGTCTGCTTCTCCCTCTTACTTTCCCTCTGTGCTCTCCCTCTCTCTCTCTCAAATGAATAACATCTTTAAGAAAAATTGAATGTGCTGCTAGCTTATCGTGAAAAGAAAAAAATGGTAATATGTAAGAGAATAAAGATAAAAGTCACCTTCTCCAGAAGCCTATTTTGTGAACGTAGAATTTTGGTGTGTGCCATTCTACATACATATATATGTACTATTTTTTCAAAGACAATAGTGATAATGGTAAACTAAATTTTCCCCATTGTTACTAACATTTTACATGTCATAAGCACAGCTCTACATCATCACATTAAATTATGGCTATAGTGGATATTTATAATTTATACTTGCTTTTCTCAGCATTCCCCCCACCCCACCCCACCCCCACCCCCAGCTTTCTCAATAGTAGCACCTACCCTGATTTTCCTTTAGTAATTCACCCTAACTAGGCCATTAAGCTTTCTTTAAATTTGACTTTGAAGTAATTTCAAACATATAGAAAATTGTAAAAATAGTACAAACAATTCCCATACACCCTTCACCCAGATTCCCCAAACGTTGGCATTTTATTACAATTTCTTTATGATTCTCTATCTACCTGCTTTGTTTAACCAGATAGATCTGTATCCATCTATCTATTTATCTATCTATCTACCTATATGTAGGGTTTTTTTCTAAAACTCTTTCTAAAAAGAGTAAGTGCAGATGCAGTGCCCCTTTGACATTTAAATGGCGTAAAAAGGAAGAGGATTTTAAGCCAAAGTGCCGTGGTCTGACCTCTGTGGTCTGGCTGTTTCGTCGAGAACTGAGTGAAGTTCGGCAAGCAGGGAAGCAGGGAGGCTATTGGCCTGAGCAGCTAGAAGGACAAAACAGCCGCTTTCTAAGATAAAGGGGACTATAAGAAGAACAGGTGTGGGGAGAAATTAAAGGTTTGACGTTGGGGCACGCTAAGTTTAAGATGCCTAATTAGCCGTCGTTCCAAACCCAGTTTACAGGCCACTTCCTATTTGCAGGGCGGGTGTTCTGCTCGCATATCCATAACCTCCTAGGACGACTGCCTGCATCATCCATCCACCCCTGAGGTCGCAGGCCCGCGAGACCGCGAGTCCAGGGAGCAACGGACTCCCGCTTGACCTCTGGCCGGCCGCTCCACCTGTGTGAGGCTGAATGGTGCCACCTGGAAGTGTGGAGGAATTCCTGCTCCGTGGGAGAAACGGACCGGAGGGAGGGAGAGTCTGCAGAAACGTCTCTCCCTCTGCCGCAGCCAGGGTGAGCTGTGCTGAAGTAGTCCCGCAGCCCCTGTGCTCTGAACACAGTGAGACTGAGCAGACAGCTACTGGGAAGCACTTGGATGCGCTCTCCTTCCTTCTTCACCCCCCATTTACCTTCCTCAACCTTTTCTGGGATTGCATCACCCCAAGAAAGTATTAGCAGTGAGGTTGTTTTTTAATCTTAGGCTCCGTTTCCTTAGGAACTCAGACTAAAGCAAGCATCAGAGCGGCTATGGCTGGTTATATGAGGCTGTGGTTCTGAGAAGAGGTCCAGGCTGAGATACAGATTTTGCGGTCATGATAGTATTTAAGGAGATGAGACCGGATGAGATCACCCAGGAAGAGAATATAGTTAGAAAAGGAAAGAGATTTGAACTCTGAGCCCTCAGGGACCGCAGCATACAGAAGTCCAGAGAGAAGAGATAGCAGCGTCCAGACTGAGGAGAAATGCCCCTTGAGGTAGAGAAAAACCAAGGATGTCGTTCTGAAAGCCAAATGTAAATACGTTGGGCATGTAGAATACTGCTGATGGTTCAAGCAATAGACGTCTAATAAATGAGTGTTTCAATCAGCAATATGGAAGGGAGCAAACTTTACTGCAACTCTTTATATGTGGATAAGAATTTGTATAACATATGGTAATGGCGTTCTCTCTCATTCCTGACATAACAAGCCAGGACCTTTCCTACTGTTCAATCCCAGAGTTTCTCAGCCTCAGCACTGTTGATATCGAGGGCTGGATAATTTGTTATGCACTGGAGGATGTTTAGAAGCTTCTCTGGCTTCTACCCACTAGATGCCAGTAGAACCCATCTTCTCTGGTTTTGATAACCAAAAAAGTCTCCAGATGTTGCCAAATGTCAGTGGGGGGCAGTGGTAGTGGCAGGCAAAATTGCACTTGAGAACCAATGTTCTTGAAGCCCTGTGAATTATGAGGTTTTCTACTCAGGTACCCTTGGTGAGCTCCAGTGATTTTTCTCTCTAATCCTTTTGGATGGTTCTTTCCCCACCTCAGGTAGTTTCCCTATACACATGTGCTCTTCAGTACTCGACTGGAGGGGGGCCCTCTGCAGATCTCCAGTGTTCTCTGTCTAGTTCTCTCGTATCTGGTACATTGTCCTGCAAAAGCTAGCCACTGTGGCTTCCCAGGACCCCCTGCTCCATCTTCTCAACTTAGGGAGCCTGCCAGGCTCTGCTTCCTTTCCTGTGCTGTGGCCTAGAAACTCTCCAGGTAGTAAACTGAGACCACCCAAATTTGCTTCACTTGTTTCCCATCTCTCAGGGATCCCCTTTGTTCAGGCAGGTTAGATCTGGTCATCTTGGCCCAAAGGATTTTGTAGTGTTCATGATTTAAAAACAAAACAAATTTGCATAATAATCAGAAAAATCCAGGAGATGAAAATCGATAATGCAAGCTGGAGAGTGTTGGGAACATGCCTTTGAGTAAGTGGGAGAGGACAGCTTAGAGCCAGTGGAGGATTCAAGCAGAAGCACAGATGATCCAAAGAGGAAAGAAGGCATTAACAAACCAAGATATGGACACTTTCCTCTTGTCTTTTTTTTCCCTGTTGTAAATATCAGTGTAATAGGTATAGATGGGGATACGTATGAGAGAACATTTAACATAGGTGTATAGAGAAAATTAAAATGTTAATGAGATGTTACGAGGATTGTGGACTCATGGGTCACTTTTTGGGTGATTTTTATTTCTAAACTCTATTATTACCTTTGCAAAGAAACATTTTTAAGAATTTACATAGGGAGCTGGACATTTTGTTCTATTCTCAGCACCTAGTCATGTTACTTCTTGGCCCAAAAATGGTCTTCCATCTCATTCAAAGTAAAAGTCCTAGTCCTCCCACCGGCTAACCAGGTCCTCCATGATCTGGCCCCCCCTCCACCCTTACCCCATTTATTCCCTGGCTTCACCCACTACTTTACCTCATGTTTATTCTGCTTCAGTGGCTCTGCCTCCTTGCTGTTTCTTGAACAAATCAGGCATTGCACCCACATCAAGTTCTTTGCACTTGCTGTTCCCGCGCATGGAACGTCTTTCCTCCAGAGTCTCATGGTTTACTTTCTTATACTTAGTCCTAGCTTTCCTCAAATTTCACCTTTTTTTTTCCAATTTATTTTCTCCTTACCACTCATCATAGGACATACAATATGCTTTTCCTTTTCCTACTGCCGTGTAGTTTCCACACACAGAAGGAATAGATGTAAACCCTACCAACAAAGTTTTGGACGTTAGCAACTTCAAATCCACAGGTCTTGTAATAAAATTAGGCCCTCAGAAAACTGGTTTTGAGAAGGGTTAAGATGATGGTCATGGGGAGGGGCTTCAAGGGTCACATACAGGGGGTGCTTGAGGGGAATGCTCCAAGAGCAATGGTTGGATGTGGGTATACCATACACTTGCCAGTTTAAGCCCGTCTTGAATCCCAGGTTAATGAATCTGTATGAAGGATGGAAGAGAAATGCCAAAGACTCAATAGTGTGAAAAGCTTCTTATCCACAGACATTCCCAACACCAATGACAGTTATTGTTTGAATCTAAAATGTTATGTGTGTGGTGCAGATAGAATGGAGTAACACATGGCAGAAGTTGACAGAGGCCACGTCACGGAAGGCCATGCTAATTTTATTAACCTATATAGTGCATAAAGTGTTAATTCTAGAGTTTAGAATTACAAAGCTTTTCTACAAATAAGAAAATACAAAGAAGCTATATTAATCAGGACAGAAACCCAATTCAGTTATTTTAAACAAGAAAGGGACTTTATTGGCTCACAAAACTTTAAAGTTCAGAGGTAGGGCAGGCTTTAGGCACAGCTGGATCTAGGGCCTCCAAAAAATGACATCAGAACTGAGTTCTCATTCCTTTCTGCTAGCCTCTGAGTTTCTCCTCAGACTCTCTCCACATGGTGTAAACTCAGGCTTACACAGTCCTTAGTTCGTGGGATCTCTGTAGAGCCTTCTTTCCAATAGTTGCAGCAGTTCTGTTGAGAGCTCTCTTTAGCCTGGCTTGAGTTACATGCCCATTCTCTAATCACTGTGGCTAAGAAGCTGCAGGACTCAGGAAGGCCAGACCTGGTCATCTACTCATCTAAGCCACAGGGAATGGGTTCCCCACAATAAATAAGGATTCTGTTACCAGAGGATGGGGAAAGAGATGCTGAACAAAAACAAACAAAAAAACCCAACAACATAGATCCACACATAACCCAACAGAAAAGCTATTATAGGTAAAGGACATGAACAAACAATCCATGATAAAAGTGGCCAATGAACATATGAAAATAACCTCAAGGTCGCCATTTATCAGGGAAAATACAAGATGATTTTTTTTTTCTTTTTTGCCCATTAGATAAAAATCATCAAGTGCAGGTAAGGCTATGTGGAGAAATGAGCACTTTCCATACATAGGGTAAAAACAGAAAGTTATGAAGACCTTTGGAAAGGCTAAGATGGGTCGATCGGAAAGCACATCCTTGGACCCAATCGTCCACCTCATACAACTCCATCCTAAAGAAAGTCACACACGTGCACAGAAATATATGAAAACGATGTTTACTTTGGCAGTGTAATAGCAAGAGAAAAAATAAAGGAAGAGTTGAATGGGATTTTCATAGTATTGCATCCTAATCAACCATTAAAGAAACCTAAAGACCTCAGGATTTTTGAGACTAAAGGAAAAAAAAAATAAGCAAGCTGAATAATACATATCTATGATTTTATTTATGTAAAAATAGCATTTATTAAGTGTATGTATATTCATATGGAAATGTATGGAAAGGCAACTAGATGGATGTATGTCAAACTATGGACAGTGGAATGTGACTGGAAGTACTGGAGAAAAGGGTCTCTCTTTGCTCTTATACTTGTGTATTATTTAAGTTTTCTATAATGAGATGGTAGTCATTTATACTTTCACAACTAAAAAAAGAAAAACAGGGAAACAGCTCACAATAGGAAATGCAAATGGCCAATAAACATAAAAAGATGTTCCTCCTTATTAATAAAAAGACATATTTTGCCTACCAGAGTGGTAAAGATATGTCAGGATTCAGGGTTGGTGGGAGTGGAGGCAAACAGGCACTCTACTGATGGAGTTGTAAATTGGTACCATCTTTTTGGTGACAGTTCCCAAAATGTTAAATGTGCACATTCTCTGACCCAATAAATCTATTTCTTGCTATTTATCCTACAAGAAATATCCACACAGGCAGCAAAATAGAGGGGTAAGAATGGTAACTATACCTTTATCTATAATAAAAAAATTGGAAAGAACTTCTTTTCCATCAATAAGGGGTTAAATACAGTATATTCATGCAATGGAGTAGTACGCAGCCATAAAGAACAACGTCGAAATCAAGGGGAGGGGGAGGGGGAGGGGGGCAAGTTTCAGTGTGCTACATGGAAAATGGGGATATGTACCTACCTCATATGGTTGCTGTGAGGATTAAGAGTTAATCCGCGGTAAAGCGCTTCCAACAGTGCCCGTGTGCAGCAACCTGACAGTGTCAACTAGTAACACATTTTGCTTAAATACGTATATGCCTAAGTCTGGAAGAATAGCAAACCAAGTAATTATTACTTCTGAGTAAGAGTGTGAAAAGGAATGTCCTTTTTCCATTTAACATTTCTGTACTGTAGAAAATTCAAATGAATGGGTTTAATAAGCTTTTAAATTGGTTAACCACAAAAAGCATAAAATCTATCAATCAAGGTTTAACAGCCATCACTCACTGCACTCTGAAAAAATAGATATCCCTGTTAAGTTCACATAACTAGATTTGAGTTTTAGCTCTAATTGGCCCCATGCAAGTCACACGATCTCTGAATCTTTCTTTCCTTGTCTACAAATCTAAGTGAGATAGGAACAGTGACTAATCCAATGCCTGGCGTGCAGATAATTTCAATACATACACCCCTCCCTTCAATTTATATAAATGTGATACACATATTGCTAAATTAAATTTTGAGAGTTTAACCTCCAAGAAAACCAGAAAATTTAGCAGTAGTGAGCAAATGCTCAGTAGCTTTTGGGCAGTTATCAGCAGTCTGCATGCCATTAACAATGACTGTCTTTTACTAACCAACAGATGGCACTGCTTGGCAACTGACAGATCACCACTTAATCGGAGGTTGGGCAGCCCCCAGAACTGCCATGATTATCTGTGTGGGTATAAATTGATGTCTGGATAAATAATAACTCACTGAAGAATTATCTTAAATCAACTTGTCTAGTGGGGACTTAGCCTAACCGGAGATGGTCAGTACACAGACTACCATTTCTTTTCCCATATACCCTAATCCAGGCTTTTTGGGTCCAGCCCATTTTCCCCACAGAGCCTTTCCTTAGCCTCAGAATCCTTCCTAAACAACGCACAGGTATCAGAGCTGACAAGACAAATCCGTATTTGCCAAGTCTAACACTTTTTCTATGCTCTGACATTATACCAAACATCTTTGGCATTTATGACAAATATACCACAGGGAAGCTTCTTTGAATACAGGAAAGATGTAAGATCTAAAAAAAGGGTGAAATTCTAGCTACTGAGAGGTTGCTCCCTTCTTACCTACTCTGATACAAGAATTCTGTCATCTCAGCAGAAGTATTAAAAATATGCCACCTCAACACCTACTTGGAAAGAAGCCAGTTATAAATAAATAAATCAACTCAAGATCGTTTTATCTTAGAGCGGAGGAGTTTATAGCTTTATTGGACATTGACTTGTTTCCTCTCAGCCACAAAGAGAAAAAGACCCAAACAAAAGTCCCTACATTTTCTTGTATAACTTAAAATACATTATATCATTACTACATATTTATACTTCAATAAATCTTAATCTATAAAGCACATTTCTTATAATTAATTGTTATCAGAAAATCTATAAACAAGCTCCATTCTGCCTCACTTCTCCACCAGCTGGCCTTGCATTTATTACTATGCTTTTTAACAGGCTCATGCAAATCTCACCTTCCATTTTTAAATTTGATCCAAGCACCAGATGTAACCAAAATCTCTGGAACTATGAAATCTTTTTATTCACATGGGTCATTTTCCACACAATGAATGCCCACTATAAAAAAGCCTTTTCTCGTATTCTCTATTTTAACTTCCAGAGTTTTCCACTAAACAGTAAAGCCACAGTACTTGGGATTCTCAGCCAAGGAGTATATAATCCTACTACTACAATGTATTACTTTTATACATTTTTAAAAATGTGTTAAGACTTAAAATTAAAAAAAAAAGTTCAATCAATTCTGATAGTTAATAAACTAGTTGTTAATAACCTATTGTTTATTTTTAAATAGAACAATCCGTTCAACTTAACATGTAAGTACAACCTCGATGCTACTAGAGATTGATTAGTTTTTTTAAAAGACCCACGAACCTCCAAACTGTGATACGAGTATCTCGGACTCACCTCTGAAGATTGCTGGAGAGCTGGCTAGCTCTTTGAGCTGAGTCATCCTTCCCCCCAAATACAACACCCTGGTAAGAGAACTATGGCTCTGGGAATCTCAGAGGTGACCTCCCCCAGGACTGCTCAGACAGAGGGAAGAAGCTAACTCACATGAAACAGCTTTAGACCAAATCCCCAATGATTTACAGTGGAAGAAATATCTACCTACCTATGGTAGGGTTACAGTACCTAGCACAGTGCCTTGTCGGTAGAAAATGTTTAATAATAAATGCATGGCTGTTTTGTTAGCCTGGTGTGCAACCCTTTTGTACCAAAAGAATAAAAGAGCAAACCTGATACTTGTTGCCCACCTGTCATGGATTTTTATGTCCTTAACAAAAAGAAAGGCAAAATAATAAATTAGATCTTCAAGTCTCTTCTGTTTTCTAAAAGCCAAGACAGACCATTACCCTCATGTTTACATTTGCCCTTCAACACTGCCGTTCACTACAAATTCTTCCTAGTGTTAGAATGTCTACTCTCATAGTTTTACAAATGTTTACTGTTCACACTGTCCACTTTCTATCGTAACACAGAATAACAATATTCTCATTAGTGGGATGCCTTCAAATTAGACAGGATAAGCGGTGTTTGAGTTTCCCTGCAGGCAGATAATTACACTGAGATAAATTCTTGATATACTTCAATTCTTGGATCAAAGTATTTATCTTGCCCAATCTAGGTGTCCCATTCACTTTTTGATGTTTTATCACACATCACTTATCTGAGTTTTAAGGCCCATTTTACTTTGAGGCTTTTGGTCATCCTTTATCTTCTATTTTCTGAAATGCATATTCAAATTAAGTAAAAGGAAACAGAAGGGTGAATTTTTAAAAAATGGTTTCGGTTTCCAGATTTTATAATTCCTATGTTGCCTTTTAATGTAGAAGGGAATGTATCCTTGCAAAGAACATTTTAAGGATCAACACAGAAATAATGTCTGTCTAAAAAGGAAACTTTTAAGGGACAAAGAATCAGGTAGTTCATTATTTGGAAAAAGAGTAAGTATAGAAACATCACATGGAAGATTTAGGCATTAACACCTGAATTAAGTTTAAAATTTCAGTTTCTAGGCAGGTATGACATCATTTCTTTCAAGATAAAATAATGGTGGGTGAAGATTTTCTACATTTCCCAGTGGATTTTCTAACAGTCTATATAGGGAAATAAAACTATTATGTATCATTTCATGTTTTTAATTTTGTCTTCATTTCTGAAGAAAAAGACCTGAGTGCTGATTTTTTTTTGTAATTTCTTAAACTTTCACAACATTCAGAAGTTTTTCTGCATTGTGTCTTCGCTGATGTCTAAAAAGATTTGAGCTTTGACTATAAGATTTCCCACACTGAACGCATTCATAAGGTTTCTCCCCAGTATGGATTCTCTGGTGATTAATAAGCCCAGAATTCTGGCTAAAGGCTTTTCCACATTCAAGACATTTGTAAGGTTTTTCTCCAGTATGGACTCTCTGATGTTGCACAAGGATAGAACTTCTGCTGAATGCTTTCCCACATTCGACACATCCGTAAGGTTTCTCCCCACTGTGGATTCTTTGATGAAGAATGAGGGCTGAGCCCTGACTGAAGTGTTTTCCACATTCATCACATATATGTTGTTTCTTTCGAGAGGGATTTCTCTTTCTTTCAAATCTGCCCCTGGGGAAGCAGGCTTCTCCGTACTTAAAAATCTGAGGCACACCTATACTGAGAGTGCCAGGAACTTCCTGAGATTCTACTGCTGAAGGAATCTCCTGCTTCGGAGCTGCTGCTCCATTTTCAGTCCTACCGTCATCATCTGAAATAAAGAAAAAATGTAAATATCACTCATTTCCTATTCTGGAAGGAAAGAGACCTGAAGAAAAATTTAGTAAAAGTGAACTCAAAGTAAATAGTTTGCATAAACAGCCCCCTGAACACTGGTGTTAAGGTTGCCTACTCCAAAAAAGAAAAAGAAAAATTGAAATGACTGATTATGAGGCGAAGGAAGGTAATGGCATGCTAACATAATGAGGAATTCAAAGGTTATATCTGAATAACAGTGGTAACATAAGCAAGTGGGCTACACAATACTAGTTTGAAAACAAAGGGCAGGATGATGGCAGATTCTAAGACTGTCAGACAAAGATGATACAAGCTAGATCTGGATGAAACTTCAAAAGAAATATAAAATAAAATTGGCCATTAGGAAATCATTGTAATAGGCTTTTGCTCTGAGGAGGGAGAAATTACATCAAAATATAATGGTATAAATAACAAGCAACCTGTCAGAAAAATGACTGTTTCTGAAATGAGCAAGATCAGGCAGATCACGGCCAACACTACACCAAAAGCAGAACCCAGAAGATGCCCTAATAAGAAACTGAAGATAAACTAGCATTCTCTGTTAACATGACACATACGTTCAACAGGCTCTTGGTAAATGAAAGCTTTCCTGTAAATGAAAGTTGCCCTCCTTCATATCTGCCATGGTACTTAGAGGAGTTATTATTTCTAAGCCTCAATTTGAGGAGTCTAGCGAAACAAAAGCCTGAATTAATTACTAACATGCGGTACCATTACCCACCTGCAGCAAGCAGTATGAGCAACTCTCATTTGAGACCTTCCTGAAACTTCGAGCCTTGAAGAGTACAGTTACTACAGAGTGAGCAGCAGCGATCAGAAAAGTGGTAAACAGTGAGCAAGTCTGTAATAAATGGTTACGACAGCGATAAAGTCAGGAGAGAAGACTAAGAACAAGAGGCTGAAGGGTGCAGGGATCAGTGAGGCCTGGAGACACGAACAACAGAGAAGTGTTAAACTTATGTGGGGACAAATGGCACAGAAAGAAAGAAGTTCCCCCGTGTGGTAGAGACCACACCCCTGAAATGAGGCTATTTACAAATAAGGGAAAATTATTCTAAAATTCAGGCAGGAAGAAATTTTCTACCCAAGACAATGTCACCTCCAATGACCAAGGATAGTGGTTCTCGAACTTCATTCCAGAGAAGAATGTCCCATGAAACATGTACAACTACAGGCTCTCAGCAGACCTCAGCCCCACCCCACCACAGTAGTGGTTCCCTAGCACTGTCCCCTCAGGTGGGGAAAGAACCCCATGAGACCCCACCTGTGGCACATACCAGCAACATCTACAACTACCTCAAGGGGAGATTCCCAAAGCAGTCTCAAATATGAACAAGAACCCAGCAGGTTTAGCAATATACTGGACTGTAGCAAAGTATACTAAGTATATGGTGTCAATTGCCAATATGCTGGGAAAGTCTAGTTTAAACGACATTACAATCATGAGCTTTTTATTTTTCTGCATTTAAAACGTATTTTAGCTACAGAGCCTATTTTTGCATAAATACTTGGAAAATGTGAAGAGTTTTACCCAAATATCATTTCCACAAAAGATGATTCTTAGGAAAAAAAAGACTCTAGGTAGGATGTTGAAGAAAAAACAAAAATAACCAAAAATTTAGAAAGACTTCAGTGGTCAGCAACAAAAAGAATGGATTTGAAGAGGCTTCAGGTAAGCTTATTATGCTAAGAGAACTAGGCAGAAGACTGAAAAGATATGAAACAGATGACAGAGAATACTGCAAGCAAAATAAGGGACCTAGGGGCACCTGGGTGGCTCAGCTGGTTAAGTGTCTGCCTTTGGCTCAGGTCATGATCCCAGGGTCCTGGGATCAAGCCCCATGTCTGGCTCCCTACTCAGTGGGTAGCCTGCTTCTCCCTCTCCTCCCTGCTCGTGATCTCTTGTGGCGCTCTCTCGAATAAAATCCATCAATCAATCAATCAATCAATCAATAAAAAGGGACCTAATCTACAAGTGGGTGCTGGCTCAAAGTAAGGCATATGCCAGCAGGAAATGGGTAGGTCTTCAAGTAAAAGGGAAGAAAAGGCTGATGATGTTAATGTCTAAGAATAAAAGACCTGAGATCTGCAAACCAACTGTTGTAAGTAAGAAAAGAATCAAGATCCTACAGTGTGTCTCTGTCTACAAAATCAGGTTAAGGTGATTATTCTCTAAGCCCTAGCAGGAACAAGCAAACGGTTCTGGACGAAACGCCCACATTCTCTTGTGCCTCTAGCCCACTTGGGAGTTTTGGTCCTCACCACAGTGCCTTAGGGAATGGAGCTCCCAGGATGCCCACTTGAGCTGGTTCTCCACAGCATCAAGCTCAGAATTTGGTAATCCCTGAGCTTCTTCTTGAGAAACTATCTCCTCTACCAGAACTTCCCGTTTTCGTCGACGGAGAGAAACCTGAAAAAAATGAAGTTTGGTTCAGGTGAGAAGGAATTTAATAAGATTCAGAACTAAAAACACACAAGAGAAACCATAACAACACGCATACTGCAGGGGCCTATATGACAAAGCACAGCTATAAGGGAACAGTGTGTGTGTTGGGGGGGAGCAGAGTTAAACATAATTCTAATATAGTTGAGCAGAATTGACTCAGCAGCTCTGTCTACTGCTATGCCAGTGCTTCTGACCCAGCAAGGGACCCGAGGAGACTCACCGGCTGTCCAGGGTCGTCGAGCTCACTCTCTAAATCCTCCAGCACTGTCACTGCCTCCTCTCCGTTCTCTGGATGATGCTCTCGAACCCAAGTCTGCAGTTCCTTGGGTAGGATGGCAACAAACTGCTCCAGGACTACCAGCTCCAAAATTTGTTCTTTTGTGTGTGTCTCTGGCCTGAGCCATAGACGGCAAAGTTCTCGAAGCTGGCTCACAGCTTCACGGGGTCCAGGTGAATCCTGGTATCCAAACTGCCTGAATCGCTGTCGGAAAACCTCTGGCTCAGGAAGATGGTTCCAGGGGATGCTTGATCCCTCTTCGCCATCAGGATCCTCCTCCAACTTCACTCTCAGAATTTTTTCCTCTTCATCTGGAGTTGGGATTATAAGTATTGAATCTTCTTCCACGGACTGTGCAGACATCCTGATTTGTAATACTTCAAGAAAAGTCAATCAAGGCAGGATACAGGCCTCAGGGAAATACCTTGTTTTCTTCACAGGCTCTCCTGAGGGACAAGAAATTAAACATAAATAAGCAAATATCCTAAGAATTTGAACATATACTGATAAATGAAGTAAAAGATACTTGTTTTTTACCGGATTAAAAATTCCAATCAATAACCTACAGCAGAAGTTGGCAAACTACAGCTCACAGCCAAATTTGGCTTCCTGCCCACTTTTGTACAATGCTTGTACTAAGAATAGTTTCTATTTTTACATGGTTGCAAAAAAATCAAAAGAATACTTCATGACATGTGAAAATGGTAAGAAATTAAAATGTCTTAGTCCATAAATAATTTTATTTGTTCACAGTTCACGCTACAATGGCAGAATTAAGTCATTTCAATAGACACAATATGGTCTGAAAAACCTAATATTTACTATCTGGCACTTTAGAAAAAAGTTGGCCAACACATGACCTACTAAGTCAACAAACCTTATTTCAATAATCAAAAGAGTCCAGGTAAGAACCTCTCCAACGCAGTGTTTTCTAAATGCATTTGACCCTGGAATACATTATTTACAACTCAGGACTGGTGTTCCCTGACCCAGATAGGTCAACTCAAAACCAGGGACTGCTTTTCTGCTACCCGTTTTAAAATTTTTTAACAATATGCTTTTTAGGAGTTATGTTTTTTAGAAGTTAAGAAAGATCTTTTAAATGTTTAAGAACTCCCTGGACTTAAAATATATGTGAAAAAATATCCACTTGCTCAGTAACAGATTAATACTGAAAAAAACCTAACCACTAGGTACCATGCAATGCAAATACTATCCAGTCACCCACCACGCGGCAACTACGTTTCAATTATAATGACCAGCATTAATCACGGTAAATTCAATGAAGAAAAGGCACTATTATAACACCTTAACTTCTTGCAGCGGCCCAGAACCATCAACTCACACTGGATGACTCAGTTTCCCCAGCTTCTACCTTCAGGGAAACCTTGTGCTATTTCTGATCCTTTCCTTATATTTGCACAGTCATGCCCATGCCATTGTTTACAACACATACTATGAAGGAACCATACAGCTATTCAGTTTATCTACTCAGGGCCCAGAATCTGGATACCAAAGACTTCACAAAACTTCCCGTAACCCTAACAAGACTAGTTATCAGAAGAAACCTATCAGACAAGTAATGCAAACAAGTTTAATTACTCGGGAGTGTGGTGGCCTTTTAAATAGGGTTTAGCCAACAGATTTGCTATTCAAGGACCCTACCATCAAAGGCTCAATCACTCTATAGAAAAGAAATCTTTCTTTAATGTTCTCTTACGGCAGCCTGCTCGTCCGCCGTCAAGAAGGTGCAAGGAGGGCGGGCGGTCGCTACAGTGTTTGGGCGGGGAGCCGCGTCCCAGCTGATCTCGCCTCACTCGCGTGGAGTTCCGCTGCAAACCCTGCCCCCGCCTCGGTATCCTCCAGCTCCTCTTGCCCGCACTGCCGCCGGCGGCTTTCAGACGGCCAAGGCCACATTGCCCCAACAGCGTCGGTGCTACGGCACTTCCGCCCGCGTCCGGCTTAACTACAAGCCCCGGCAGCCCCCGCGCAAGGCCCGCCCTCTCCCACCTCCGCCCAAAACGAGTCCCAGAACCCTCCGCGAGACGCCAGGCCTCGAAATAGAACAAAACCGGCCGATGGGGGAGGGGGAAAGGCGAGGGTCGCGGGGGACACAAGAGATGGAGGACTCTCCGATGGTACTGAAAGCCTGATCTGGCCTTCCTTCTACCCCTATCCGCCCCCCAACTGCTGGACGCGGAGACAGCGGCCTGTCCTCCGCGCCTCCCGGGAAGCCGAGGAAGGTCCCCACCAAGCTTCTTCGCTGACTCCTGCCAAGAGGTCTGCAGCCTCTTAGCCCAGCGTCCCCCTCACGCCCTTCCCCCCATTCTCGCGCAAACCTCCAACTCAGGATCCGCAGCAAGCTTCCCTGTCCACAGCGGACGCAGAAACGCCGCTCACAAGCCGTTTCCCAGAAGCCCCCAGTGCGGACTGCTTCCGGTCTGCGGGTCCCAGGAGGCGGGGAGAGGCGAAGCCCCGCGTTGCTATGGAGATCTGCTCCGGGCGGGGGAGGGGCGGCGCGACGACAATGACCGCTTTGAGGCTGCGCTTGGCCTCCCTCCTCTCGCCTTGGGTAGCCCAGAATTCTGTGTTCCGTTTAAGAGACAGGGAAAGGAAAGAGAATTCGGCCACTAAGATAGTCTTTACGCTTTCACAAGCCATCTCACAGGCATTACTATCTCATACGAAGCCCACAGCAACCCTCTGAAAGAAGTAATAAAAGCGAGTATTTATGAGTGCTTACTACATTGTACCAGCCACCTGTATTGTCATTTTCACAACAGCTCTGTGATGGCAAGAACTTTTATTATCCCCATTTCACAGCTGAGATAGACAACTGAGGCACGGGTAAATAACTTGCCTGGAGCTCATAACTAGTACAGGGGAGACAAGATTTGAAACCAAAGCATGACTCCAACCTCTGACTCCCACACATGTTACACAGCTTTATTTTGACCAAATTATCTTTTAGGGAAGCAAGATGAGATTCTTAAGAGCTTTGGAAGTGATCTCAGTGAATTTGCAGCGTGCATGGTCATCTTTGGACTTCAGGTTTGACATTTTATACCACAAAACAGCTGCTGAAGTTATCATTTGGAAAGGTAAATCGGCCCACTGCATTCCCCTATTTAAAGGCCTTCAAAGGATCCCCACGCCTTAAGTATGATATAAAAACTCCTGTCGTTTGTTGCCTGCCTCCCCCCTCTGACCTCAGCTCTTAGGCTTATTGTGGACCCTGGATTCTTAGCTCCACTGGAAGTCTCTCCACCCTTCATAGCAGAGTAGAGTGATCTCACTTATTCATTTCCCTGTTCTTTGCTTTTTTCTTTTTTTTTTTTTTTTTTTTTTTTTTTTTTTTTTGGTCTGTAAGTCCCATAAGGTCAAGGATCTTGTTTGTCTTGTACACCACGTATCCCCACCTAGTCCTAGGATGCTGACTGCCTGGTACATAGAGAACTCAATAAATATTTGTTAAATAAATGAATGAATGTGAGCTTGTCACACTGCCCCTTTTTGCTAGGTCACATGTCAGGCATCAGAAACCGCACAAAAGAGCCCTGTTGTTTAAGGTCTATGTTAGAAGTGCACGTCCAGCCTTCCAGAAGCATTTCAAGATCCTCAGGCTTCAGCTTTTTGCTTCATTCAGGGCCTCATAAAGTGCCCTCAGCCTCTGCTGGATTCGTGAATGAGAGAGCTAATGAGCGAGCTGCTGATGGTATAGCACTAATTTACCATCTGACCGGAATTTGTCTCCCCAGAACCCTTGCTAACTCTGGTGCCTCTTCTCTCTTTCCTCATTTAGGAGGTTTCAAAATCCAGCCATTTCACTCTCCTACTTGGTTACTGCCGCCAAGCTGCTTGGCTGCTCTTCCCAACTTTTCCCTCTTTTGTGACCCTAAAGGCTAGTTCAAGGCATTTTTGTTTTGCTTTAAGAGTTTTTGCATCTAATTAACAGTAGAAAACAAAAAAGATAAACGATATCAAACAAATACTTGGGGACGTTGAAAGTGTTGCAAAATTTTACAGAACTCTTTGCCTGGGATTCATTTTATTATTCCTAATTCTTTCTAAGAGAGTAAATGGAAACCACAATGAGTTGTCCCTCTCTAATTTATTCTTTTGAGGGCAGGGACCCACAACACCCACTTTGAAACACCATCCTTCTGAGCTCCATTATGTGGGCTGTTTCCTGAATGGTGGCCGCTGTTGCCATCTTAAAGATACAGTTAAGATAGAGCATCATGTCCTCTGAGCAACCTGAGTGTAAGGAATAGCTCCACACCCGGGTTGGACAACCTTGCACATACCTACATAGGTCATGTAGGTGAGGCTTGAACTGCAGCTGATGCGGGTCTTGGCAGAACACCTTGCGATGATCCTCCCAGAATGTGAGAGCATGAGCGGCTTGTGAGGAGCTGCAATAAGGCCTTTTGCCACTCACATCCCTGTCTTCCAAGGAGACTGTCATGAGACAGCTCTTCATTGCTTGCTGGGTTGTGATGAGGGTTTCTGCCTCACCTGCCTGGTATACAGCTGCAGACTATAAAAACACTCAGATACAGCACGGCATTAGTCCCTTAGCAACAAGGCATTCCAGATCTCAGGTTGAAGTCATCTGACTCCTTTTGCTTTGGGGTTATCCTTTTGGTGTGTGACAATAGCTCCTGGGGAGCTGGCACCTTTTGGCCACTCTTGGTTCCACTGTCTATGTAAGTACTGATCTGTCTAAATCTAAAAAAGCTTGTTGTTTCTTTACCAGCTAAATCTTTCGACCTTGCTTTGAAAGCATCTCATTCACTAACTAATGGTAAAAAACAAAAACAAAAACCAGGTAGATACTACCTGGGTTCCAGAGACCTAGACGTGACTACAATGAAGTCATGATTCCTTCTTTTAACATTACTGTCTTGTTTAGATGAACAACAACAACAACAAAAACCCCATGTATTTATAAGGCAGGATAGAAGTACTCCAGGAAAAGAAGAACGGAGGGGGACAGAGACCTACGTGAGGTAGTGTGCTGAAGGGGAAGAGAGGCACCCAAAGATGCAGGAAGCAAAGTAAGAAAATTTTCACATGGGAAGGAAAGCACAGCCCTTCAGACCTGCTTTAAATCAGATTTCATTCAAGAGTAATCATAATCTTTTCTAGGCTTTTCTGTAACAATTATTTTGAAGCTCTCAGTCCTTCCCCTCAGTTCAGAAGTATTTTCTTTGGGCATTTAAACTACACTGGTTAGGGGCGCCTGGGTGGCACAGCGGTTGGGTGTCTGCCTTCGGCTCAGGGCGTGATCCCGGCGTTATGGGATCGGAGCCCCATGTCAGGCTCCTCCGCTATGAGCCTGCTTCTTCCTCTCCCACTCCCCCTGCTTGTGTTCCCTCTCTCGCTGGCTGTCTCTCTCTCTGTTGAATAAAAAATAAAAATATTTAAAAAAAAATAAATAAACTACACTGGTTAAAGTTTCTGTTTTAGCCAGTAAGGGCACTGCACCAGGAGTCTTTTGATTTCAAATAGCTAAAAGCCTGTGGCAGCCATTGTTAACTCCCTACATAAAACACTCTCCAGGCACCTGGGTTGGCTCATCCAGTTGAACAGCGACCCTTGATTTCAGCTCAGGTCATGATCTCGAGTCCTGGGATGGAGCCCTTCTCTGGCTGCCCACTCAGCAGGAAGTCTGCTTATCTCCCTCTCCCTCTACCCCTCCCCCTGCTTGCGGGTCTGCATGTTCATTCGTTCGCTCTCAAATAAGTGAATCTTAAAAAGGAAAGCACTCCCCATTACTTCTAATACATTCCTGATTTTTTTGATTGGAGGGGGGCAACACTGTGCCCAGCCATACAGAGTAAGCTGTGACTGTACTAAGCCCCCCATGACCACTCTGGTTCTCTTTGCCAGAGATTCACTTTGCCTCCCTGGCAGCTAGGAATGGCCATGTGATTCAATTCTGGTCAATGAGATGTAAAAGGAAGTAGTTTGTGTCTCTCAAGAAATTTCTCTAATCCATGTAAGTTGTCAAATTTATTGGCATAAAGTTGTTCATACTACTTCCTTAATATCCTTTTAATGTCTCTTGGATCAGTAGTGATGTCCTCTCTTTCATTCCTAAAATTGGTAATTTTTGGTTTCCTTTTCTTTATCAGTTTGCTTCTAATTCATCAATTTTACTTATTTTTCAAAGAATCAACTTTTGGCTTTGTTTATTTGTTCAATTATTTGTTGTCTATTTCATGGAGTTCTTTTTTAAAACAATATACAGTAAAATTGACTCTTGTTTTGGCATATAGCTTTATGAATTTTAATACGCGTATAGATTTGTGAAACTACCACCAAAATCATAAAGCAGAATAGTTCCATCATTCCATAAAACTTCCTCAGGCTATACTTAAAACTTTTCTACATCCCTAACCCATAGCAACAACTAATTTTTTATCCATCAAAATAGTTTTGACTTTTCCAGAGTGTAATATAAATGGAATCATAAAGTATATAAATTTTACATACCTTTCACTCAGCATAATGCCTTTGAGATTCATCCGTGTTATTGAATGTCTCCATAGTTCATTTCATTTTATTGCTGAGTAGTAGTTTACTGCTGGCATCATAGTTTGTGTATCCATTCAACCATTGAAGGACTTTTGGGTTGTTTCTGGATTTGGGCAGTTATGAATAGAATTACTATAAATACTCATGGACAGGTTTCGTGTGAACATAAGTTTTGATTTCTCTAGAGTAAATATCTGGAAGAGGGATTGCTGAGTCATATAATATTATGGGCTGCATGTTTGTGCCTACCCCCCAAATTCACATGTTGAAGCCCTAATCCCCAGTGTGAAGGTATTTGAAGATGGACCCTTTGGGAAGTAATTAGGTTTAGATGAGGTTATGAGGGTGGGGATTAGTGCATTTATAAGAAGAGATGGAGAGAGCTTGCTTCCTCTCTCCCCACCACATGAGAACACAGTGAGAAGGTGGTCATCTGGAGGCTGGGAAGACAGCCCTCACCAGAGAACCAAATCAGCTGGCATCTTGATCTTGCACTTTCCAACCTCCAGAACTGTAAGAAATAAATTCCTGTTATTTCAGCTACCCAGTCTATGGTATTTTGTTATAGCAGCTGGAGCTGACTGATATATATGACTTTTTTTTTTTTTAGTTTAAATAAATTGAAACATTAAGCCAGAATCAACAATATATGGCACACAAAATATGAATTTGGAAAGTAAGCATTAAAAAATTACATATATAAGAANGGAGCCTGCTTCTCCCTCTCCTTCTACTGCTCCCCTTGCTTGTGCTCTCTCACTCTCTCGCTGCCTCTCTGTCAAATAAATAAATAAAATCTTTTTTATAATCTATTTTATTTATTTATTTGACAGAGAGGCAGCGAGAGAGGGAACGCAAGCAGGGGGAGTGGGAGAGGGAGAAGCAGGCTCCCCGCTGAGCAGGGAGCCTGATGCAGGGCTCGGTCCCAGAATGCTGGGATCATGATGTGAGCAGAAGGCAGACGCCTAATGACTGAGCCACCCAGGTGCCCCAATAAATAAAATCTTTAAAAAAATATATGTAAAATATGCAACTGGAAATATGTTGACAGCTATGTTTAAATATTATAATGAAGTCCACAGTTAAAGGAGATTCTAGTTCTGTTTTTTCTTTCTCACTCATACACACACAGAAAGTATATGTTTGCTTTATAGGAAACCACCAAACTGTTTCCAGAATGGCTGTACCTTTTTGCGTTACCATCAGCAATGTATGAGTGTTGGCGCTCCACAGACTCACCAGCACTTGGTGTTATCTTTTGTCGTTGTTTAGCCATTTTAATGTGCGCATGGTCATATCTGATCATGGTTTTAATTTGCATTTCCCTAAAGATTAATGACGTTGAACAACTTTTCATTTGCTTATTTGCCATCTATAAACACTCTTCTGTGAAGTGTCTGTTCATCTGCCCCCACCCTCCATGCCACCTCATTTAAAAAAATTTTTTTACTGCTTAAGTTTTGAAGTACTATGTATATTCTAAATACAAGTCTTTTATGTTGTCATTTGCAAATACTTCTCCCAGTCTGTGACTTGAATTTTATTCCTAATAGTGTGTTTCACTGAGAAAAATGTCTGATTTTGATGAATTCCAATTCATCCATTTTTTAAATTTTATAAATAGTGCTTTTGGTGTCATAGCTAAGAATACATAACACCATCTATATTTAATATTAGATACATGATTTATTTTGCATTAATTTTTGTATAATGTGTGAATTATAAGTTGAGGGTTTGTGTGAGGGGGAGGATTTGCATATAGAGGTCCAGGTGTCCAATTTTAAGCAGCTTCTTTTGTTTCCATTTGCCTTTTCATCTTTTTTTTAAAAAAGATTTTATTTATTTATTTGAGAGAGAGAGGAACAAGAGAGAGAGAGAAAGAGCATGAGCAGAGGGAGAGGGAGAAGACTCCCCTCCGAGCAGGGAGATAGATGCAGGGCGCTGATCCCAGGACTTGATCCCAGGGCTCCAGGATTATGACCTGAGCCAAAGGCAGATGCATAACTGACTGAGCCACCCAGGCCCTCTGCCTTTTCATCTTTATAAAAAATCAATTGGCCATATTTCTGTGGGTCTATTTCCAAACTCTCTAGCCTATTATTCTGATCTATGTGTCTATCTCTTTGCTAATACCATACCCTTGATTACTATAGCTTTATAATAGTTAAAAATCTGATAGCATGAATCCTCCAACTTTGTTTTCCTTTTTAAAAATTATTTCAGTTATTTAGTTCATTTAGCACTCCATACAACTTTTAGAATTAGTTGCCCATATTTACAAAAACATCCTACTGGAGTTTCTATCAGAATTGTGTTAAATCTATTGATCGGTTTATGGACGATTGGCATGTTATTTATATTGAGTCCATCAATCCATTAATACACTATATCTTGCCATTCATTTTGATCTTTGATTTTAAAAATTTTTTAAATTTTTATTTTTAATTGAAGTATTGTTGACATACAATATTATATTAGTTTCAGGTGTATAACATAGTGATTCAATAATTATATACATTATGAAATGCTCACTTTGATAAGTATAGTTAACATCTGGTGTCATACAAAGTTATTATGATAGTATTGACTATATTTCCTATGCTTGATTTTCTTTGATTTTATTCATTAGCACTTTGTAGAATTCAATGTACGAATCCTGCCTATGTTTTGTTCAATTTATTCCTGAGCAATAAATGGTTTTTGGAGCTATTTAAAATCATATATTAAAATATCAAGTTGTACATTGCCAGTATTTAAAATATACAGCTGACCCTTGAACAACATGGGTTTGAACTGTGTGGATCTGCTTATATGGGGATTTTTTTTATATATAAATACAACAATACTGTAAATGTATATTCTCTTCCCTATGATTTTCTTAATACCACTTCTTCTCTAGCTTACTTTATTGTAAGAATACATACGTAATACATATACAAAATACGTATTAATTGACTATATTATAGGTAATGCTTCTGGTCAGAAGTTGGCTGTTAGTAGTAAAGTTTTGGGGGAGTCAAAAATTATACATGGATTTTTGACTGTGTAGGGGGTTTGGTGCCCCTAACCCCACATTGTTCAAGGGTCAACTGCAATTGATTCTTGTGTTTTGACTTTTATCCTACAACCTTGACAAACTCCTGTATTAATCAGGGTTCTCCAAAGAAACAGAAAGAAAGGATATATAACATATATAGAAAGATTTATTAGAGGAATTGGCTCATGCAGTTCTGGAGGCTGAAAAGTCCCACAGTCTGCTGTCTGCAAACTGGAGAACCAGGAAAGCTGGTGATATAATTCAGTCTGGTTGCTGTTCTAGAGGCAGGAGAAGATGGATGTCTCAGCTAAAGCAAAGAGAACAAAATTGCCCTTCCTTTGCCTTTTAGTTCTGTTCAGGCTCTCAAGGGATTGGATGATACCCACCATACTGGTGAGGATGAACTTCTTTCTTCAGTCTACTGATTTAAATGCTAATCTCTTCTGGAGATACCTTTACAGACACACCCAGAAATAATGTTTTATCAGCTATCTGGGCATCCCCTAACCCTGTCAAGCTGACACATAAATTAACCATCATACTCCATTAGAAGCTTTTTTTTATAGATTCAGTAGAATTTTCTATGTGGATAATTATGTTATCTACAAAAAGGGAAAGTTTATTTCTTAATTCCCAAACTCTATTACCTTTCCTTTTCTTGCTTTATTGCACTGGTTAGGACTTCCAATACAATACTGAGTAGGAATGGAAAGACTGGACGTACTTTCTTTGTTCTCAATCATAGGGAGGGAAGGGATTCAGTCTTCCATAACTGAGTATGATTTTGACTCCAGGGTTTTTGTTTTGTTTTGTATAAGACTTCGTTTTTTTAGAGCAGCTTTAGGTTTACAACATCGAGAGGGAGGTAGAGAGATTTCCCGTATACCCTCAGCCCCCACACATGCATTGCCTTCTCCATTATCAACATTATTCACCAGAATAGCACATATTTTACCAAGGATGGACCTGTATTGACACATCATAATCACCCAAAGTCCGTGGTCTACCTTAGGGTTCACTCTTGGTATTATACAGTCTATGGGTTTGGACAAGTGTATAATGACATACATTCATTATTACGATATCTTACAGAGGCTTTTTTTTTAAGATTTTATTTATTTCAGAGAGAGGGAGAGTACAGAGGGAGAGGGAGAAGCAGATTCCCCACTGAGCAGAGATCCCAATGTGGGACTCAATACCAGAACCCCGAGATCATGACCTGAACTGAAGGCAGACGCTTACCTGACTGAGCCACCCAGGCGCCCTCACGCAGAGTATTTTAACTGCTCTAAAAATCCTCCGTTCTTGCCTATTTCATCTCCCCCACACCCAGGCAACTACTCATCTTTTTGTCTTCATAGTTTTGCCTTTTCCAGGAAGTCCTCTGTATAGCAGAATCATACAGTATGCAGTCTTTACAGATTGACTTCTTAGTAACATGCACTTAAGGTTTCTCCATGTCTCCTCATGGCTTGGTAGCTCATTTCTCTTTAGCACTGAATAACATTCCATTGTCTGTGATGTACCACAGTTTATGCACCCTTTCACCTACTGAAGGACATCTTGGTTGCGTGCAAGTTTTGGCAATTAGGAGTAAAGCACCCATAAACACCTGTGTACACGTTTTTGTGTGAATGTGCATTTTCAACTCCTTTGGGTAAATACTAAGGAGCATGATTGCCAAGTCATAAGGTGAGAATGTGTTTGATTTTGTAAGAAGCCTGCCAAAATGTCTCCCAAAGTGTCTGTACCATTTTGAATTCCCACCAGCAATGAATGAGTTCCTGTTGCTCCATATCTTCGCCAGCATTTGGTGTTGTTAGTGTTTCACATTTTGACCTTTCTAATTGGTGGGTGGTGAACTCTAGGTTTTTAACAGATGCACTTTATCAGTCTGGGGAAGTTACCTTCTATTCATAACATAAATGGATGATGAATTTTGTCAAGTACTTTTTCTGCATCAGTTGATATGACCACGTGGTTTTTCCTTTTGAAACTGCTAATCTGGTGGATTACTTTGATTTTTGAATACGGGGCCAACCTTATAGTCCTGGGATAAACCCCACTTGGTCCAGGTGTTTTATTCTTTTTATACATTGCTGAATTCAATTTGGTAATATTGTTGAGGATTTTTGTGCCTGCGTTCATTAAGAATTTTGTTTTTCAATCTACTATTCCCAGTGTTGTTTAAATTGGGTAATTTCCGTTGATCTCTATAGATGACTATTTCATCTGTCACTTGCTTTCTTCCACTGAGCTCATCAATGAATATTTTACTTTGGTTGCTGTGTTTTTCAGCTATAAAATTTCCATTCGTGTCTTCTTTATATCTTTGATTTCTTTCCTGATGTTTCCTGTTTCCATTCATTCACCCTTACTTCTTAAGCATGGTTATAATACCTGATTTAAAGTCTTTTTCTGATAGTTCTACCGTGTGTCATTTAGGCAGTGCCATCATTTGATTTTCTTTTTCCTTGCAAATTGAGATATTCCTGTTTCTTCCTATGCCTAATAATTTTGCATTGTATCCCGCACATTTTGATACTATGTTATCAGATTCTGGGTATTTCTTTAAACCCTAAGCAGAAAGTTGATTTGTTTGTTTTAGCAGGCAGTTGCCCCAGGTCGGGTCAGGCCACAAGTTCTGTGTGGGCTGCGGTTCCAAAGTCAGTTCAGTTTTCAAGCATTTCCAGTCCTTTATGCATGCCACCTGGCGGCCAGTCTGGATCTGGGGACGTAGACTACCCTGGAGTTCAGTTCTCAATGCCTGTGCTCCACTCTTTAGGGTCAGATGCACGCAGGTGCACTTTAGAGGTGAGCAGAGGTGTTCATACATTACTTTTAGGGATTACACTTGATCTCTCTGCTCTTTGCAATAAACTCAACATTTTTCTGGCTCCCTGAAGCCTCCGTTAGCAGTCTTCCAGCTAGAAAGCTTGGGCTTTCATTTCCTTCTTGCTCTGCTGTTGACTTCTCTCAGCTATGTCTGCATCCTGGTCAATCAGTGATAGGACACAGAAGAAAAGCCACGGGGATTGGCACCATGCTCTGGGAACCACAGATCCTCTGATCAGAGCTAAGGGTTCCCCTCCCTCCGAGTTTAAGGTGACATCCCTGGGACCCCTGCCATTGCGGAGTTGCTGCTGCTGCCATGGCCATAGTATTGCCTGGAGAGAAGTCAAATGAAGAAAAAAAGATATAGGATTGGGGTGCTGGGTGGCTCAGTCCATTTTGTGTCTGACTCTTGATTTCGCCTCGGGTCATGATCTCAGGGTTGTGAGATCAAGCTCCGTGTTAGACTCCATGCTGGGCATGGAACCTGCTTAAGATTCTCTCTCCCTCTCCCTCTGCCCCTCTCCCACCTCCCTCTTTCAAAAGGAAAAAAAAAAAAAGATAAGGGATTTCCCCCACTCTTTCTGACCCTTAGGAGCCCTTTTCCTACTGCGTAGGCCGGACACAGAACATTTCTCTTGGAGTTCTTCCTGTTCTCTCTCTGTGGGCAGTTCTGCGTTTCAGGCTAGGAGGCTGAGTCTAAGCTAAGAGATACCGAGGAGGAAAAAAAGGGTAAATTCAATGCAGTTCAGTGCAGCTTCAAATTCTAGTCGTCTTCCCCAATCTGCTGGCTCTTATTTACTTTGAGGAGCTCAGGGAGCTGCTTCATTCACTGTGCCCAGGATTCTGTGTGGGAATCTGTCTGTGGAGAGAGACAGAGTGGAACTCTACCTTCCCTGGAACCCGAGCTTCTGTTCTTACTCTTATCATTGTATCCCTTCTACTTACTTTGGTTTTAAATTCCCCTTTAGCTTTTTTCCCCAGAGTCTTAGGGTGGATAATTAGGTCACTGATTTTAAACCTTTCTTATTTTCTATGTAAGTATGTCAAGGAACAGGACATCAGGACTCGAGTCCCACTTCTCTGTAGATTTCTTTTTTTGTTGTTTTAATTATGATATGTTAGTCACTTCTTAGCTCCTTCTACCACGTGTCAGCCTCGTCTGCCAGCTGTCGCAGCATTGCCTGCCACGGTAGCCAGTCACAGCAACATCCTGACATAGAAAGGTATCATCACTTCTCTGTCTCCTTTTTACAGAAAGCAAACTTTTCCCGGAAACCATAAAACAGGTTTCCCCTCAGTCTCATTGACTCAGATTGGGTGATATGCCCATTCCTTTTTTTTTTTTTTTAAGATTTTATTTATTTGAGAGAGAGAAAGTGAGTGAGAAAGAGCACGGGGCGGGGAGGGGCAGAGGCAGAGGGAGAAGCAAACTCCCCACTGAGCAGGGAGCCACACACAGGGCTCTGATCCCAGGACCCTGTGATTATGACCTGAGCCAAAGTCAGATGCTGAACCAACTAAGCCAGATGCGTCCCGATATGCCCATTCCTAAATCCAAATTACTTGCAGGTGGAAGAGGGTTACCATAACTGGCTTAGATTAATCGTCTGGAGTTGAATGAATATTGAGAGGTCAATAAATAACTAAATGAAACCACTTGGGTGACAAGGCTGCTAATAGGCAGTGAATAAAAGCGAAGTCTAGTGGATTCATCCAGTGCTGATGCAGCCCCACTGACCTGTCCGAATGGTGATATTCTACCTGACATCCTGACAACTCCTGCAATGTACTGGAGCCCAGCCAAGCTGCATAGGAAAAGATAGCAGATCCACCCAGCTGATCATTAGCTCAGATGCCAGAGTTCCACACTTTTCATAAGTGGCCAACCAATGTCATTCTAGCCTCTGAATAAAAATAATCCTTCAGCTGAAGACAAGCTAGTTAATCTGAGCTAAATTCAAATTCAAATAAGATTAAGAGCATCCATTAGGTAAAGTTTCAGGAATCAATAATTAATTTAGCATATAGCTTTATACAAGGAAATACCTTTTTTTTTTTTTAAAGTACGCTTCACACCCAGCATGGAGACCAACACAGGGCTTGAACTCACAACCCTGAGATCAAGACCTGAGCTGAGATCAGTAGTCAGAAGCTTAACCGACTGAGCCACCCAGGTGCCCCACAAGGAAATACTTCGTATTCAAGATGGAAATTACAACTAATTTTAATATTATTTACTAGCTGTCCAGGATTTGTTACCCATATAGTCCATCTGAATCTCCTTCTAGAGCTGCTGGCATCGTCTCATCGTTGCCTGCCCTCAGTGTTAGTGGCAAAGAGAACACTATCTGGGCTCACATTCAGTCAGCACTGTCACCAAACACTTGTCTGGATTTTACCCTCCAGATCCTCTGCCTTTCAAAAACATTCATTCCATAAAGTTTTGCTTCTACTTTTGCAGGGATTATATAAAAGTAATTTCTTTTTTGTTTCCTTCAATGCTTTTGTTTTTAATTGTGGCAACATATACATAAAATTTTCCATTTTAACCATTTTTTAAAGATTTATTTATTTATTTAGAGAGAGTATGCATGGGAGGGAGGAGCAGAGAGAGAGGGAGCATCTCAAGCAGACCCCACGCTGAGCGCAGAGCCCAACCCGGGGCTTGATCTCACGACCCCGAGGTCATGACCCACGCCAAAATCAGGAGTCTGATGCTTAACCAACTGAGCTACCCAGGCACCTCATAGCACTTTACACATTTTTAAATGTGTAATTCAGTAGTATTAAATACATTCATTATGTTGTGCAACCATCACACTACATGTTTTCAGAACTGTTTCTGTAACAAAGAAACACTGTATTCATTAAATAACTCCTCATTCCTCTCTTCCCCCAGCCCTGGTAACCACTAGTCTATTTTGTCTCTATAATTTGCCATTCTAGGTACCTTATATAAGTGGGATCACACAACATTTCTCTTTTTGTGTTTGGCTTATTTTACTTAGCATAATGTTTTCAAGTTTCATCCATGTCGTAGCATTATCCCAATTTCACTGCCTTTTAAGAGCCGAATGACATCCATTGTATGTCTGTATCACATTTTGCTTATCTGTTGACCTATTAATGAAAACTTGGTTATTTCCACCTTTTGGCTATTGTGAATAATACTGCTATGAACAGGGGTGTACAAGTATCTGCCTGAGTCCCTGCTTTCAGTTCTTTTGGATAATATACCTAGGAGTGGAATTGCTGGATCATTTGGTAATTTTATATCAGCTTTTTGAGGAGCCGTCAGACTGTTTCCCACAGTGGCTGCACCATTTTCCATTCCTATCAGCAATGCACAAGTGTTCCAGTTTCTCCACATCCTTGCCAACGTTGGTTATTTTTTGTATTTTTGATCAAAGCCGTACTAATGGGTATGAGGGGATATCTCACTGTGATTTTAATTTGTATTTCCCTAATGATTAGTGGTGTTGAACATCTTTCCCTATACTTATTCGCCATTTGCATATCTTCTTTGGAGAAATATCTATTCATGTCCTTTGCATATCTTCTTTGGAGAAATATCTGTTCATGTCTTTTGCCCATTTTTGAAATGGATTGTTTGGGGTTTTTGCTGTCGTTATTTTTGAGCTGCAGGAATGTATATATACATATGCATATATACATGTATATGCACATTCTGGATATTAATCCCTTATCAGATATATAATTTATAAATATTTTCATTCCACAAGTGTTTCAGTGCCTATTATGGGTCGGGTACTGTGCCAGATGCTTCAGAAACACCAGTGAATGGGTCAGTTCATGCTTTCAAGAAACAAAATAGCGGCGTCAACACAGAAGCAGATACAAGTGCCCATTTGGCGGGGTAAAAAGTTATCACAATTCTTCCCAAATATGCAAAGGAAAATGGAGCTAATTTCTTATACCTGACATTTTTGCTTCTTGAATTCCAACCCCATTGGATGGGTGGTGGTGGTGAAAGAATTTAATTATTCCATTTTAAGTTCAACTCCCTAACATGACTATTTCTTGCTCTGCCCTCTTCTGCCATCTGGATATCTGGGGAGGAGGTTTACATTTGCCTAGGTGAGGTGGTGCTGTGGATTGGGTCTCAGATGGGCTTGCTGTCCTTCTTTCCTGAGCTCTAGTCTTCACAGGTGGTCTGCTGTGGTGTTTGCTCACCAAACCTATAGCAACCAGTGGTTTGTTCTTTTGGCTAGGCTGGACGCCAGTATCTTTTCCTTCATTTGTCATCTCCACATTGGTTCTAGCCACCCTCTAAAGTATGGCTGAGACTCCCAGCTGATCCTGGGCCTGCTGGGTCCTGCAGCCGTTAGCTATAAGATGCACAAAGTTACTTTGTGCAATGGTCCCAACTCTCCAGCTGGTACAATCAACCCTTTTTCAGGGCCCCAGTGAGCATGGAGAACTGCTATAGATCTTGTAAGTCATACGTTAGCTGGTAGAGACCCTTTGCCTAACACTGCATTGCCATTTCTACAATAGTCCAGTGTTGGAGAACAGGAAGTCTGTTCAGCAATTGCTCTCCCAATGCACTCTATGGCAAGTTGGCCCAGACCCTCTTGCCTTTCAAGTTCTCTCCCAATCCCCTCTGGCATTTCTGCAGGGATTGGGTGCGGAGGTAAAGGGACACCTGGGTCTGACCTACTCTTTGCCTCACCATTATTCCCAGGGGGCAAGAGGGCTTTTTTTCGCTTTTTTTCCTTTTTTGGCTATCTCAAGACTTCTTTCTTCCCAAGTATTGTTCATCCTCCTCTTGCTTGGGGCCGTATTTGCAGCTTGATATTTTGTTTGATAAATGTAGTACCAGTAAGAATAGACTGCTATGTAATAAATAGAAGGGTGTTGTAGTGGTCCCCAACCTACTCTTTGCATGTTAGGGTAGAGGGCTTCCTGGAAGAAGTGGCATCTAAGCTAAAATACACAGGAGTTAAGTACAGAAGCTGGTAAGAGTTCAAAAGGAACACATGCAAAGGTCTGGAGGCAGAACAACTTCTGCTGATTCAGAATGGCTTTGGCATAGAGTATGAAGGATGCAATGGCAAGAGAGAGAGCTGAAGTGGTAAGCTGTCGGATCACAAAAAGCCTCAAAAATTTTGTGTAGGCATTAACTTTATATTAAAAGCAATGGGAAGCCTATGTTTTGAGTAAGGAAGGGACATGATCAAATGTATGTTTTTGAAAGATCATTCTGGTTTAAAGAAATGGATACATAAGAAGAAGTCAAAGCTAAGGGCCATTTTTCCCCCCTCACTCAAGGGATTAGCTAGCTACCAGCTCAAATGTTGTAAAGATACGCTAAAGAAGTATAGAGTTGGAGGGCCGGTCACATCACTGTATTTGAATGTTGAGAGATGCATCCTCAAGGAGGGCAAAGGATGAAGAAATAGAAGAGAGGGATAGTAACTGATGGCAGCCAAGGTCCTTCAGAGGTGGGAAGAACTGGTCAGGGACCAGAGAGACCCCCTTTTATTTGGAGGGGAAACAATGGGTGAGGGGTAGGTAGGTAGGTTGACAAATTTGATGGCAGGAGGTTGTCAGTTATCTTTTGTTTTTTCCCAAATGTAGGAGGCAAAATCAGCCATCTGCCCATGAAAACGAAAGTGGCCAAGGAGTGTGGCAAACACTGTTGGCTGACCCAATGTCATTGCCAAAATCCACTTGCCCTGCTGTTTTCCCTCTTTCCCAAACACATTTGCAACAAGGAAACATAAGCAGAATTTTGTTGGGGTTTCGTGGAAAACTTTTACTTTTCCTAGCAAAGGAGATGGCCATGGCTGGAGGTCCTCTTCCTCTTTCTTCCTGACTTGGCCCTGGATGTTGTTCCTGGAGCTGAGAGAGCTCTCTTGCCTGTCTGAGAAAATAAGCATGAGGCCAAAAGAAGGGCAGAGACCACATCCAGGCCAGTCATTGTCCACCTGCTGATTGACAGCCAGCAGCAACTCACCTCCAGACTTCTGGTTACAAAGTCTTACTTGTTTAAACCATCATAGGTGGACTTTGCATCCAGCAGCATTCCCAATACAGAAGGTTTAAGGGCAGTGAAAACATGTAATCTGGTCTCTGAAGAGAATGAGAGACAGGTAAAGAGGGAACACAGGATTATAGCTAACATTAAAGGCCAAGATGAAGTGAAATTCATTAAATACCAGTTTCATTCTGGAGTATTTATTATCTATGGAAATTAATCTAATGGGGGTGCTAACATCATGCTAATTTTTAGAATCAAGGTTAGCCCAAGTCATATTAAATCTCCATTTAAATGAACTAGCATTAGGAGACCTACGTAAGTGCATGATTAGCTCCCAGGACACAGCAACACCTTTTAAAGATTTGTCATGTACTTAGATGATATGACTCACACCACCTTCCGGGGGAGAAATTCAGATTATTCACAATGCAGAAAATACAATCTCTTGAGCTTTATGGCAGCACCAGGTGAAGACAGCTTCCCTCAGAACACTTGATTGAGATTCTGTCATTTTATTCATATTAACAAGAAACTCTGTCTTTCCATAATTTAGCAATAATGCACAATACACATATCTGAGGAATTTGCTGCTCTCATAGATGGCTTGTTCCTTTAATTACAAAGAGAATGAGCCCAAATAAAGACTCCTATACTTAAAAACTGATAATATACAAAACCCTATATATATTCATATTCACTAGAGCTACAAAGTATAATCACTACCAGAAAATTCTATAATTTACACTCACCTCTCCCCTTACCGATCTTATGTTATCAATATTCGAAGTAGAGCACAGTAG
This sequence comes from Ailuropoda melanoleuca, assembly GCF_002007445.2. NCBI lineage: Eukaryota > Metazoa > Chordata > Mammalia > Carnivora > Ursidae > Ailuropoda > Ailuropoda melanoleuca. Next base: position 69,480,752 of record NC_048231.1, read on the forward strand.
CCCCGTATTTGTTTCTGGAGTCACTCCAAGCACTAGATACGGTTGGATTTTCTGATAATACGAAGTTTATACTTCACAAGGGTCCCAAACAAGCAAGTTCACTATAAGCCCTCTCTTCCCTTCTCCTAAGGGCTTTCATTTCTGATGTTTGCTTCCATATTGGGTGACTGTGGCACCACAGAACACATTGTAATTCATGTATTCTTATAATACAGTTATCAAGAATCCCTAGAAAAGGGAACATTATGTTGTATACTGTCAGAATAATTGTAATAACATACAAGTCATTCATTTTACTTTTAAACAGGAAATCTGAGTGACTTATATATGGGCAGAACTCAGTGGACTTTTCAAACTGAACTTTAGTAATTTTGTACAAGAGTGTCAAAACCCAGGGGCTCGTGTCTTAACAGCTTGTCTAGAAACAAACCTTACTGAGAACGCCTAAGACCCTGAAAAGGTTGTCTTGAGATGCCTGAAACAGGCTCACAGTTGATTTATGCCAGAAAAGGGGCCTTGAAGGACACACCAAAGGAGAGCTGTCAGCCGGTAAGGGTTTCCTTTTCCATGTGAGCTGTGCACACTTCTCCATTTCAGGCCACATTTGCTCATATGCGTGTTACATCTGTCTTATTTGGACAGTCTTTCTTCATCTCCTTTTTTTCGTTTAAACAGGAGCATGAGCCTTATAGAAGCACCCATAGATAGCCCTGTTTATGACGCCATTCCCTACGTTTATGCCATTCCCTAAGACACGTAGAACCATCTTGCTGTTTTCACGGAATTATTTCCAAATTACATGGTAAAGGAGGTTATTTTTTTCCTACATAGAAAACCCCTTAGGGGGGCGCCTGGGTGGCTCAGCTGGTTAGGCATCCGATTCTTGATTTTGGCTCAGGTCACGATTTCAGGGTCATGGGCTCCTCGCTCAGCAGGGGAGTCTGCTTGAGATTCTCTCTCCCTCTACCTCTTCCCCCACTCCCACACACTCTCCCTCTAAAAATAAATAAATCTTAAAAAAAAAAAACTGCTTAGTATCATAAATAGTGCGGGCTTTTGTGAATTGTCATAAGAGATTAAATGCCTTTACTCATCTACCCCTAACAATGACTTTGGACATTTCAGCCTTGGTCTGAAGGTACACATTCTTTTGGGCCTCCTCAATCATATTCTCATATTTTGAGTCTGGTAACAAAAAACAAATGGTGAAAAAATTTTTAAATGCTCTAATCTTTGGTCTGGGAACTCCAATGCTTAAGTTATGGAATGGAGGAAAATACTTATTTTTATACTGAGTAACTCACACATTCCTTCTCAACAGGGAAAATTTGTCTAAAAAGACATGTACCAGTTCATTATTTGTGTTAGTAATGGAAATAGACCATGTTTGAGAATGTCTTTCAAGAGGTACCCTGGGGAGGGAAATCTGAATTATGCTTCAGAATCTCAAACATCTGAATTGACACTATATTGATAAGCAGAAGCACAAACAACGTTGACAGAAGATATTTTACATTCTCTCCTGTAGCTTTTATGACTTCTGAAAGCAAACTAGTGCCCACTAACACCACTGAAATACTCAAGGAGTGTTTGTGCTTTGGGTCTTTTCCCATTGAAAAAGCTCTGAGCAAATGCTTTGATTCCCTTACAACACTGATGGGACTTTTTCTTTTGTGTGTCTTTTCCTATGTCTGAGAAGATTTGAGCTCTGACTAAAGGCTTTCCCACATTCATGACACTTGTAAGGTTTTTCCCCAGTGTGTGTTCTTCGATGCTGTATCAGGACGGCACTCCGGCTGAAAGCCTTGGCGCACACATCACATGCGTAAGGTTTCTCCCCACTGTGGATTCTGTGATGGAGGATAAGGGCTGAGCTCTGACTGAAGACTTTGCCACATTCATCACACTTGTGTTGTTTTTTTCCAGAAGGGTTTTTCTGTCTTCTTTCAAACTTGCCATTTTGTTCATAGGCTCTTCTATACGTGCAACTCTGGGGAGCACCCATATGAAGGGTGTTAGGAACATTGTAATGCAGTTCCATGCCTGGAGAAGTCTTTTGCGTCGAAGCTGAATTCACATTTATAGTTTTCGTGTCTTTACCTGAAATAATAAACAGAAAAGCAATGTCACCAGTTCTCTGTTCAGAAAGAAAGGCAAATAGAATGATCCAAAGAAAATATATATGGATTATTTATTGGCTAGCATATTTATAAAATAGCATCACAATGTGGAAGATGGAGATGGGAAGTCACAAAACATTGAGAAGATCATAAGTCAAAAGGGAAAGATTTATATGTTGAGGAGACAGTCAACTATAAAGATGAAAAAGCTCCATGCAAAAGGTAGAATGGTGAATAGAGGTAAAAAGATGTATCGAGACTGAAAAAAAAAATCTGGAAGAAAAGGGACTACAAGATGAAGAATTATGGGAGAAGCAGAGAAGCAACTGAAGGTGAGGAGCCAGATGTGGCAGTGGGTAGTAATAAATAAGACTCGGCATGAAGGTCAATAAGTCACAGTTTAATAATGATAAATGAAATGAAGAAAGCCGAGGGGTCAAAAATGAATATGGAAAATAAGGTCAGAAATACAAATTAGTGAGGAAAAGGGGAGGATATAGACTAGGATAACTGACACCTCAAATAAAGCAAGGGTAGCACAGACTACCCACTTAGGAAAATCCTCTACTCTTACATGTATTTTATAGTACTAGCTGAATGGCGTTATTACTGGTGTAAACAGAAAGCATTTTGTAAATGGTAAGGATTCTATCTCAAATTCATTTTTGATAGCTCAAACTCCAAAGTGACTTCAATGTCTGGTTCCTGCCATCAAAATCTACGGATGTCCACTCTCACCACTTTTATTCAACATAGTACTGATGTCCTAGCAACAGCAATCAGACAACATAAAGAAATAAAAGTCTCCAAATCGGTAAGGAAGAAGTAAAACTCTCGCTATTTGCATACGACATGATACTTTATCTAGAAAACTCTAAAGACTCCACCAAAAAACTATTAGAACTGATACATGAATTCAGTAAAGTCGCAGGATACAAACCAACGTACAGAAATCTGTTGCAATCCTATACACTAATAATGAAGCAGCAGAAAGTGGAATTAAAACAATCTCATTTACAACTGCACCCAAAATAAAAGATCTAGGAATAAATTTAACCAAAGAGGTGGAAGACCTGTACTCTGAAAACTATGAAACACTGATGAAAGAAATTCAAGACAAGGCAAAGAAATGGAAAGACATTCCATGCTCATGGGTTGGAAGAACAAACATTGTTAAAATGTCTATACTACCCAAAGCAATCTACAAACTTAATGCAATCCCCATCAAAATGCCAACAGCATTTTTCACACAACTAGAACTATCCTAAAATTTGTATGGAACAGTGAAAGACCTTGAATAGCCAAAGCAATCTTGAAAAAGATAAACAAAATTTGAGGTATCACGATTCCAGATTTCAAGTTATATTACAAAGTGACAGTAATTAAAACAGTATGGTACTGGCACAAAAATAAACATATAGCTCAATGAAAGAGGACAGAAACACACAGAAATAAATCTATAATTTTATGGTAAGTAAATCTTCAATGAAGGAGCAATGAATACACAATGGGAAAAGGACAGTCTCTGTAACAAAGTATTGGGAAAACTGGACAGCTACATGAAAAAGAATGAAACTGGACCAGTTACCTACATCATACACAAAAATAAACTAAACAGTGTATTAAAGACCTAAATGTGAGACCTGAAAACATAAAAATTCTTGAAGAGAACAATAGCAGTAATCTCTCTGACATCAGCCATAGTAACATTTTTCTAGATATGACTCCTGAGGCAAGGGAAACAAAAGCAAAAAAAAAAAAAAAAGAAAAGAAACAAAACAAATGAGCAAAGGGAAAAAAAAAGAGAGGCAAACCAAGAAACAGACTCTCAAGTACAGAGAACAAACTGATGGTTACTAGACAGTAGGGGAACGGGGGGAATAGGGGAAATAGGGGATGGGGATTAAAGAGTAAACTTATCATGGTGAAAAAAATTAAATGAAAACAAAACAAAACAAAACAAAAAACGTAAGAAAGGCCTCTGTGAGGACATTCAGAGGTAGAACGTAGTTCTTGTCAACACTGGGACCCGTAGTTCTTGTCAACATTGGGACCCGAGACCTACCTTTGAGGCTGATTACTTTTGTCGAGACCACAAAGAGCTGCAGAGGTAGGGGTGCTTCCCTCCTGACCCTGAGGGAGTGTGAAAAGACTGCCATTTCTCTCTCACTTAAGCCAAGACAACTGCTAGACTGGAGGTGGTAAGTGCCCCGTGCAAGCTCTTGGGAGCAGGGACTTGTCAACTGAGAGACATATTTTCTAAGTCTCTCAATTTTCGTATTTTGTTTTTCCTATATTTTCTTATCAAAATTACCTTGGAAAAACTCTAACCTTACTTAGCTGATCAACCCCTGTGGAATATGGAAGCTGTGCTGCGGAGAGAAGGGGAGATCCTCCCAAGAGGGGTTTCCCTCTTCATTTCTGACTCCCATTTTATCCAGCGTGATCGTCTAGAAGGAAGTCACTCATCAAAGAGGCCTTCTCCACCACTTTAATAAGACTCTGTCCCAGCTTTACTTCGTAACACCTATGCCCCTTATTCTGCCTTGCTTTTCCCTGCAGCACTAATTTGAGTGTCTGCAACAGAAGGACACATTGTTACGCCAGCCATTTTGCAGCACTTCTGTAAAAAGTGATGCAAGCAGCAATGGAGGCCGGCTTAGGACATGAGGGACTAGAGGAAAATATTCAAGTCATCACAAGAGGCAAAGTCATCTTAGCAGCAATCTGGTGATTTTAATACTAGATGCCACCAGTAACCAAGCAAGAAGCTAGACAGAAAATGATGAGGCAGACTAGTGGTCTTTAGACTGACTTTGGGGTCCCTCAGAAGCTGCCTGAAGGTACCAGAGTTGGGGGGAACAGGCCAAGCTGGAGCCATTGTGGACAGACGCTGCTTGTTCCTGCTTCAGTGAGGGTAGCTGTGTTTTCATCTGTTTTATATACTGGAGCTCCGTGCAAAATTTCATTTGAGAAAAGGGTCACACTGTTTTTTAAAAAATTTTATTTATTGGGGCGCCTGGGTGGCTCAGTCAGTTAAGCGTCTGCCTTTGGCTCAGGTCATGATCCCAGTGTCCTGGGATTGAGCCCCTCATCGGGCCCCCTGCTCAGTGGGGAACCTGCTTCTCCCTCTCCAACTGCCCCCCCTTGTGTTCCCTCTCTTGCTGTCTCTCTGTGTCAAATAAATAAAATCTTTAAAAAAAAATAAAGATTTTTATTTATTTGAGAGAGACAGAAAGAGAGAGAGAACACGAGCACATACAGAGAGAGGGGCAGAGGAAGTGGGAGAAGCAGAATCCCCGCCGAGCAGGGAGCCCTGACTCAAGGCTCGATCCCAGGGCACAGGGATCATGACCTGAGAGGAAGGCAGATGTTTAATTGACTGAGCCACCCAGGAGCCCCAAGGGTCATGCTTTTTTAAAAAAGGTTTGAAAATCCCCATGGAGATGATGTCAAGGATTTAAAAATCTGAAAGATATATTAAGAGTCTCTGGGAAAGAAACAAGAACAACACTGAGAATGATCATTAGCACCACCTCCAATGGTGGAAGTCCCCGCTATGAAGAGGAGGCAGGAGGGGAGCTTTGAGACCTCTTGCAGAAAGCAGCCGAGATGTGTGTGGTGGCCTGAGAGGCCACCTTCCCCCACCATGAACTGAATCCCGCCCCTCACCTTTTTGTCTTGAGTGAAACTCCCCTGGTGCCAGGGGCAGCTGCTGCTTTACAGGCTTGATTCTGCTACTTGGTGACTCCTGAGTCATTTCCCAAGATGTCAGCTTCTCGGCAAGCATGTCCTCATTTTGTCCAAAAAAGACCTGGAAGCAGTTAAGTATTACTGAGACTGAAGAAGAGACTCTTGCTGGGACTTTGGGATAAAATAATAGAGAAGAAGGGGCGCCTGGGTGGCTCTGGCTTAAGCATCTGCCTTTGGTTCAGCTCATGATCCGGGGGTCTTGGGATCGAGTCCCGCATAGGGTTCCCTAGCGGGGAGCCTACTTCTTGCTCTCCCTCGTTCACTCCCCCAGCTTGTGCTCTCTCTCTCTCACAAATAAATAAATAAAATCTTTAAAAAAAAATTAATAGAGAAGAAACTACGTAGTAAACATCCTGGGATACAGGAAAAGGGAGGAAGAAAGCAGAGCCACACACTGTTTTCTGGCACAGGCGGGAGTGCATTCACCACCCTACATGTTCGGTGTGCTGAGTAGGAGTACAGTTTGCGAGCCCCCCCCCCACCCCGCCTGTTGCCCTGGAGCTCCTGACTCAACCTGGTCACTCATCCCCACCAGATGCCTTTGTACCTGCTCAGCTGGCCCGTCAAGATCTTTCTCCAGCTCCTCCAGCAGAGTGACGGCTTCCTCTCCATTCTCGGGCCGGTGCTCTCGCAGCCAGCCCTGCAGCTCCTCAGGCAGGATGGCCAGGAACTGCTCCAGCACCAGCAGCTCCAGGATCTGCTCCTTGGAGTTCACCTCCGGCCTCAGCCACTGGTAGCAAAGTTCCCGGAGCCGGCTCAGAGCCTCCCGGGGCCCAGGGGACTCCTGGTAGCCAAACTGCCTGAAACACTGGCGGAAGGTCTCTGGACTGCAGCAGCAGCTCCAGGGGAGGCTGGAGTCCAGATCACAGGCTGGCTCTTCCTCTTCCATCTTCACTATCAGAATGCTGTCAGACTCCTCTGGAGTTTGTGGAAGGAGTGATGACTTTCTCAGTTTTGCAAACATTTGGACTGGGAACAGAGAGGTAGGCTTTAATCTTCAAGAAGGTGAAGTTTTCCTTATGGACACTCCTTAAATATGGTTAAAGAAACAAGTGGGAACAAGACACCGACAAATGTTTCTTAGAACAATACATCTAAGATTAGAAACATAAGACTAGGGGCCCCTGGATGGCTCAGTCGGTTGAGCGTCTGCCTTTGGCTCAGGTCATGATCCGGGGTCCTGGGATGGAGCCCCGCATCGGGCTCCCTGTTCAGGAGGGAGTCTGCTCCTCCCTCACCCTCTGCCTGCCTCTCCCCCTGCTTGTGCTCTTTCTCTCTGTCAAATAAATAGATAAAATCTTAGAAAGAAAGAAAGAAAGAAAGAAAGAAAGAAAGAAAGAAAGAAAGAAAGAAAGAAAGAAAAAGAAAGGAAAAGAAAAGAAACATAAGACTATACTGAAAGCATTGCCCTTAATGTTGGTATAAACCATGCTTTCAAAGAATACTTCCTTAAGAGAATCAAAGAGCTAAGATGCATTAATTCTTATGCATGAGCATTTCCCAATTTATTCTGCAAATCATGCACACGAGGCTGACCAAGAGTCACAATAAGGGATCAGCCAAGATTGTGCAGGAACTCCAGGAGAGCAGAAATAACGGAAGATTGAGGAAAAATTATGACTCTCGGGCAGGCTCAAAGAGCCAATTAATATTTTTCTAGCCTGCTGCAAAGAGTGCTAACCAAGAGTCTCATGAAAGAAGTAGTTTCGTGTGGATTTTTTTCAACGTTTTACTATTAAACAGTATTAAATATAACATTACATTTAATACTATCAAACAGTATTAAAACAATACTATTTTGACAGTAAAGGAACCATTCAAAAGAAAAAGTAATTGCATATTCCCTCATCTTAATGTGTTTCCATTTAATCATGTTACTTCCACTTCCAATCCGTAACATCTTTATTATTTACCTTTCTTCCTCAAAGAATGTTTGGGTTGTTTCTAATATTTACTATCATAAATAACGCTGGGAGGCACATTTTCGGGAATATAATCTTTTTCTCCAAGTTATTCAAGGATATCCCAAGGACTTGGCTTGTTGGGCTCAAAGGAGAGTGGCAAATGTACTGCAATGTATTATCAAATGAATTACAGAGAAGATTGTTTATCAATCCGCAATGTCAAGAGCCATATAGTGATGTATGAGGGCAGCAATTTCTCCAAGTGTCATTAGCTTGTTAGCAGAAGGGGGGTAGAAAGACACTTTCAGCACCATGTTAGTATATGCATCACTGGTAACTGATGGCTAAAAATCTTGTATGTGCCCGTTTTTCCTCTTTAGGCATTCTACCACCCCCCCCCAACTTCATCAAGCGCTGTTCTAGGCACCAAAGATACAGCAGTGAACTGAACAAAGCCTGTGGCTCCTTAAAGCTTATATTCTAGAGGGAGAGAGACAATGTTACCAAATAAATGATACAATAGTGATTGCAATGTAGCAAATGATAACAAATGACACAGAGAATTTCCTACCACTTTTCTCAGCCCCTTAAATATAAACTTATTTAAATCCTCTCAAAAGCCCTGTACGGTTATTTTCATGCCCGCGTTGCAGATGAGGAGCCTAACAAGGCAAGCTCAGGTACGGTGACCACGGGGAAAGAGGAAGGGCTGGGGTCTGAATCCAGGCCATCCACTTACCCACGGTGCTGCGTGGTCAAGAGGCCGGGGGCCGGGGTCCCAGTGCAGAGACGGAGCAGCAGACCCGGATGATATTGGGCCGGGACAGACTCTAGAGTCGAGACCTGAGCGGCGGGAAGGGTTGAGGCCTTGAGTTTGGAAGCCGTTTGGGGGCGTTACATTGAGGGACCATAAACTAAAGCAGCCTCTGGAAGTCAACGGAGAGAGGGGGGCGGCAGGGGCGCACTCTGCCTTTTCAGCACCAGCAGCCGACGCGTGCCGCCTGCACAGCAGCTCTCGGCGCTACACAGGAGACCGGGAGACCGAACCTCCAACACCGCACGCGGGCCAGTCACGAGCCGGCTCCCTGGAGGGAGGCTTCGCTGAGAGCCCCGAATCCGCGGTCCTTACGCAGAGGACCGACTCTCACGCCAAAATCCCTCCTCCAGCGGGCCGGCTCGCAGAGGGCTGGCGCCCGAGGGTCCCCGGACACGTCGCCC
>NC_048231.1:69496485-69524831 GCF_002007445.2 Ailuropoda melanoleuca
AAAAAAAAATTAATAGAGAAGAAACTACGTAGTAAACATCCTGGGATACAGGAAAAGGGAGGAAGAAAGCAGAGCCACACACTGTTTTCTGGCACAGGCGGGAGTGCATTCACCACCCTACATGTTCGGTGTGCTGAGTAGGAGTACAGTTTGCGAGCCCCCCCCCCCCACCCCGCCTGTTGCCCTGGAGCTCCTGACTCAACCTGGTCACTCATCCTCACCAGATGCCTTTGTACCTGCTCAGCTGGCCCGTCAAGATCTTTCTCCAGCTCCTCCAGCAGAGTGACGGCTTCCTCTCCATTCTCGGGCCGGTGCTCTCGCAGCCAGCCCTGCAGCTCCTCAGGCAGGATGGCCAGGAACTGCTCCAGCACCAGCAGCTCCAGGATCTGCTCCTTGGAGTTCACCTCCGGCCTCAGCCACTGGTAGCAAAGTTCCCGGAGCCGGCTCAGAGCCTCCCGGGGCCCAGGGGACTCCTGGTAGCCAAACTGCCTGAAACACTGGCGGAAGGTCTCTGGACTGCAGCAGCAGCTCCAGGGGAGGCTGGAGTCCAGATCACAGGCTGGCTCTTCCTCTTCCATCTTCACTATCAGAATGCTGTCAGACTCCTCTGGAGTTTGTGGAAGGAGTGATGACTTTCTCAGTTTTGCAAACATTTGGACTGGGAACAGAGAGGTAGGCTTTAATCTTCAAGAAGGTGAAGTTTTCCTTATGGACACTCCTTAAATATGGTTAAAGAAACAAGTGGGAACAAGACACCGACAAATGTTTCTTAGAACAATACATCTAAGATTAGAAACATAAGACTAGGGGCCCCTGGATGGCTCAGTCGGTTGAGCGTCTGCCTTTGGCTCAGGTCATGATCCGGGGTCCTGGGATGGAGCCCCGCATCGGGCTCCCTGTTCAGGAGGGAGTCTGCTCCTCCCTCGCCCTCTGCCTGCCTCTCCCCCTGCTTGTGCTCTTTCTCTCTGTCAAATAAATAGATAAAATCTTAAGAAAGAAAGAAAGAAAGAAAGAAAGAAAGAAAGAAAGAAAAAGAAAGAAAGGAAAAGAAAAGAAACATAAGACTATACTGAAAGCATTGCCCTTAATGTTGGTATAAACCATGCTTTCAAAGAATACTTCCTTAAGAGAATCAAAGAGCTAAGATGCATTAATTCTTATGCATGAGCATTTCCCAATTTATTCTGCAAATCATGCACACGAGGCTGACCAAGAGTCACAATAAGGGATCAGCCAAGATTGTGCAGGAACTCCAGGAGAGCAGAAATAACGGAAGATTGAGGAAAAATTATGACTCTCGGGCAGGCTCAAAGAGCCAATTAATATTTTTCTAGCCTGCTGCAAAGAGTGCTAACCAAGAGTCTCATGAAAGAAGTAGTTTCGTGTGGATTTTTTTCAACGTTTTACTATTAAACAGTATTAAATATAACATTACATTTAATACTATCAAACAGTATTAAAACAATACTATTTTGACAGTAAAGGAACCATTCAAAAGAAAAAGTAATTGCATATTCCCTCATCTTAATGTGTTTCCATTTAATCATGTTACTTCCACTTCCAATCCGTAACATCTTTATTATTTACCTTTCTTCCTCAAAGAATGTTTGGGTTGTTTCTAATATTTACTATCATAAATAACGCTGGGAGGCACATTTTCGGGAATATAATCTTTTTCTCCAAGTTATTCAAGGATATCCCAAGGACTTGGCTTGTTGGGCTCAAAGGAGAGTGGCAAATGTACTGCAATGTATTATCAAATGAATTACAGAGAAGATTGTTTATCAATCCGCAATGTCAAGAGCCATATAGTGATGTATGAGGGCAGCAATTTCTCCAAGTGTCATTAGCTTGTTAGCAGAAGGGGGGTAGAAAGACACTTTCAGCACCATGTTAGTATATGCATCACTGGTAACTGATGGCTAAAAATCTTGTATGTGCCCGTTTTTCCTCTTTAGGCATTCTACCACCCCCCCCCCAACTTCATCAAGCGCTGTTCTAGGCACCAAAGATACAGCAGTGAACTGAACAAAGCCTGTGGCTCCTTAAAGCTTATATTCTAGAGGGAGAGAGACAATGTTACCAAATAAATGATACAATAGTGATTGCAATGTAGCAAATGATAACAAATGACACAGAGAATTTCCTACCACTTTTCTCAGCCCCTTAAATATAAACTTATTTAAATCCTCTCAAAAGCCCTGTACGGTTATTTTCATGCCCGCGTTGTAGATGAGGAGCCTAACAAGGCAAGCTCAGGTACGGTGACCACGGGGAAAGAGGAAGGGCTGGGGGTCTGAATCCAGGCCGTCCACTTACCCACGGTGCTGCGTGGTCAAGAGGCCGGGGGCCGGGGTCCCAGTGCAGAGACGGAGCAGCAGACCCGGATGATATTGGGCCGGGACAGACTCTAGAGTCGAGACCTGAGCGGCGGGAAGGGTTGAGGCCTTGAGTTTGGAAGCCGTTTGGGGGCGTTACATTGAGGGACCATAAACTAAAGCAGCCTCTGGAAGTCAACGGAGAGAGGGGGGCGGCAGGGGCGCACTCTGCCTTTTCAGCACCAGCAGCCGACGCGTGCCGCCTGCACAGCAGCTCTCGGCGCTACACAGGAGACGGGGAGACCGAACCTCCAACACCGCACGCGGGCCAGTCACGAGCCGGCTCCCTGGAGGGAGGCTTCGCTGAGAGCCCCGAATCCGCGGTCCTTACGCAGAGGACCGACTCTCACGCCAAAATCCCTCCTCCAGCGGGCCGGCTCGCAGAGGGCTGGCGCCCGAGGGTCCCCGGACACGTCGCCCACCGGCCCCGCCCCGCCAGCGCCCCTCCCGCGCGGGTCGCAGCCCCGCGAGACTGCGGGCGGCGCGCGGGAGCGGGGGACGCTGCGAGGAGCGCAGGTGAGCGCGCGCCGGCTGGCGGCCGAGCGGGTTCGGAGGCGGTGGCCCGCGCCACGGGGCTGCGCCGGGAGGACGAAGGGAGGGGCGTGCGGACGCGGCGTGAGGGGTCAGGAGGTGCGGGACCAGGTAGCGGCCGCGGGAGGCGCCAGGGGGCGACAGGAGTCGGGGCGGGTATAAAGAGGCGGTGCGCGGAGGGAGGAGCCGGGAGGGCTGTTTCGCGACGGTGCAGAGGTCCGCAGCCGCCTCCTCCCACCCTCGGGGGACGACGCTTCTCCCCGCGGCCTAGGGGCTCAGAAGGGGCCTCAGTTCTCACCTCCCGACCGGGAAGAGCGACCCCGCTATAGCCGGAAGACGCCGGGGAAGCACCCGATTGGAAGCTGCTTCCGGTCCCCGTGGCGGGGTTGGGGGCCGGCCCGGGATGGAGGAGCCGTTGCCATGGAGACAAGCCCCTGCCGCCGCTGGCTCTCTGTGTGACGCGGCCTCCGAGTTAGGAGAAGGGGATAAGAACCCCAACGGGTGGGACTCCGGGTGCTCGGCGTCCCTGTTCACAGAAACCGGCGTCGTTATTTCTCAAGGTGCTTCTACTTAGGTTATTCCATTGATTCTTTCGATAACCCAGTAAGGTTATTCCCAGTTTACAAGAAATAAGCCCCAAAGTTTCGTGACTTGCCCACGATCACAGAGAGGGAAGACTCCTACGCTTTCTGCCTTTAAGTACAATTTGCCTGAAATACCATCCGCGCAAATGAGGTTATGCTCCAAATAGTGCTGTTTTAAGGAATAGGTTTGACCCCCTTCACCCATGCCCCACGCTTTCACAGGAGAACCTAATGGCCCTTAGAAAGGTGAGAACGCACCTGCACACGTATTTTGGCGCATATATATATATATTTATATACACAGACATTTTTCCCGCTCAGATTAACTTAAGTAAATTTGAAAACAAATTTGGGTTGNCACACGTATTTTGGCGCATATATATATATATTTATATACACAGACATTTTTCCCGCTCAGATTAACTTAAGTAAATTTGAAAACAAATTTGGGGCTAAANAATTTGAAAACAAATTTGGGTTGTGAACTAAAGGCCACAACCCCACATATTGGCCTTCTCTTCCACCCACTTTCCATAGGGACTCTTGGAAAATGTACCTGTGGAGGGAAGTAGGGAATTAGGAAGAGAACAGAGGATGCTTAAGAACCACTTGCTAATTAATAAACAATAACAGGAAAAGAACCCTGGGCATGACCTCTCCCCGCAAAAAAAGGTATGCCAATACCGGAGTCTGAAATAAAGGGAGAAGAGGCTGCTTTATTCTGTGTATACCAGACCTAGAGGGTTAGGGGAGAACCTTGTATCTTAATTAACCTACCATGACATTAAATTTGAAGAAATTCTTGCATCAATAGGGGACTTTCACAAGATTTTTTTTTTTAAAGATTTTATTTATTCGACAGAGATAGAGANTATTTGACAGAGATAGAGACAGCCAGCGAGAGAGGGAACACAAGCAGGGGGAGAGGGAGAGGAAGAAGCAGGCTCACAGCAGAGGAGCCTGACATGGGGCTCGATCCCATAACGCCGGGATCACGCCCTGAGCCGAAGGCAGACGCCTAACCGCTGGGCCACTCAGGCGCCCCGATTTTTTGTTGAGATTTTTTGTTTGCTAACACAAATAGCAAGATAGTTCAAAAGTGCAGAGGAGAATGTGTTTACTCTGATGTTAGGTAGGTTAATTTAGTCAAGGCACTAGGCATCTGAAACAAGAGCAGTCGATGCCTGACAATGGTGTGAAGTCACAGAAAACCAACTAAGGAACGACTGCCTGGGTAGCGTGGTTGTTAAGCGTCTGCCTTCGGCTCAGGGCGTGATCCCGGTGTTTCGGGATCGAGGCCCACATCGGGCTCCTCTGCTAGGAGCCTGCTTCTTCCTCTCCCACTCCCCCTGCTGTGTTCCCTCTCTCGCTGGCTGTCTCTCTGTCATGTAAATAAAAATAAAATCTTTAAAAAAAAGAGAAAATGGACAATAGTTGAAAGCTGCAAAGAGCTAAGGAACTGGGGCGCCTGGGTGGCTCAGTCGTTAAGCGTCTGCCTTCGGTTCAGGTCATGATCCCAGGATTCTGGGATCGAGCCCCACATCGGGCTCCCTGCTCAGCGGGAAGCCTGCTTCTCCCACTCCCCCTGTTTGTGTTCCCTCTCTCACTATCTCTCTCTTGTCAAATAAGTAAATAAAATCTTAAAAAAAAAAAAAAGCGTAAGGAACTATGAAAAGCCATAGGATTTGGCAAGAGGTCAGGAGTGCATCGATGGGTTTGGATTCCACCAGATATGCAGATCATCCCCAAAGCTGAAGTTTAAAAAAAAAAAAAAGCCAATGTGAAAGACTACTTATGAAAGTTTCATGGTATGTTAGATAAAGGACAGGTTTCATTTACCTTTTATTTTTTTTAACTTTGGGGGTAGAGTGAAAAATTAACAAGAACAAGGTCCTAGTAGAGAGCACACCTACTATATACCAGATGCATGGTACTCACTGAGAATTCAAATGTAAGATACAGATCCTTGCTCTTTAGAAACTGATAGACTAAGGAGAACGGTATATAAATTGACGGTTGTAAACAACATGGCAGATGTTCTGATGGAGCTAACCACAGGATGCTATAAAAGCACAAAGAAAGAAGGTGCTGGGGGGGGAGGGGTGGAGAGCGTGAGATTGGGGTTGATGGGAAAGCTGAGAGCCATATAGTCCAAACTGAGGAGCCAGTGCAGAAATTTTATATTTGCTGGATCGAAGGATGGCAAGCCATGAGAGGCTAAGGGCGAGGAGGAAGAAAGAAGTAGTTTTAAAAGATGTGGCAGGTCGGGTAAAAGGCTATGAACTAAAATTTAAAGGAGGATCTTGAGTAAGTGGAACAGGCTATCTGCAGTTTGGATGGAACTCTGTGATGGCAATGGGAAGGATGGATTTGGGAGGAGACAAAACTCAAGGCAGAGTGACCAGCTCTGAAGTTGTTGCAAAGATCTGGACTGCGGCTGTTGGCGATCTGAACTAGTGCAGAGGGAACAAGGAGGGAGAGAGATCGAGAAACATTTAGGATGCCAGTGCTTGCTTCCTTGGTAGACTGACAGATGATTGGATTGGGTATCATTTAGGCAAGTTTTTTTAAGACAGTATGAGCAGGTTTGACAGTAGGTTATGTGGACATTTGAGGAGAGTTTTCAGTAGATTGAATCTGAGGCTGAATAATAGGTGATAATACCCTCTACATAATTGGACATTTTGTGAGATTATGTAAAAATAAATACCTCACATGCTCTATACCTGAATGTTTCCCCTATATAAGTATATTAAACTCCCTATGAATTTCATAAGCCACTTCCTAATGCAGCAAAGGAAGAGGGCAGTCACCCTATAATGATATTACAGAGATATTCACTCTTCTACCTTTTCTTCTTCATCACTGTATTTCTTTCTTTTTTTTTTTATTTACAGATTTTAAGTAATCACTACACCCAATATGGGGCTCGAACTCACAACCCCAAGATCAAGGGTTGCAGGCTCTATGGATTGAGCCTGCCAGGTGCCCCAATCACTGTATTTCTTTATCCCAACATATTTGCTCTCCATCTGGTTAGAAACTTTTATGGGTGTGGATCTGTATCCATCTGTACACACACCCAGTTTTTCCTTGCCCAGAGATGCATGAAGTCGGTATGTTAGAGACAAGCTGCCATGTTTCTAGAAGGACACAGAGATAGAGAGTTAGGTTTAGAAATATAAGGCAATTTGCCTACAATGGAGCTATGGTTTCCAAGAGAATGGTGGAGAGTGTGTGTAGGAAGTCCAAGTGTGAGTGTACACCGAATAGCTGTGAGAGTTTGGATGAGTGAGCCATGTATCCCTTTGTGGAAGACAAGAATGAAGTATCAAGTTAGGAAAACCAACTAAGGAAGCATCCCAAACTGAGTTTATCTTCCCCTACTTACACCCTCAACTGCCATGCTTCTCAAATTCCTTGCTTTAAAGTGAAACTGCTGTTGGCTCCATGTTCCAGGCAGAAGTCTTAGAAGTCGTCTTGAATATTCCCTCTTCCTTGGTCACTGTGTCCAGAAGTGAGCAGACAGATCTGCGTTCACTCCTCACCTCTGCCACAAGCTAGCTGTGGGTAAGTTCCTAAAATTTGCTAATCCTTGTCTCATTTATAAAATAGGGATCACAATAGTCATCTCGTTGGAAGAAGATTAAACTAGTGTAGATTGGTAAAGCCCCCCAGGCAATTCCAGTGGGCAGCTATATTAGTTTCTTAGGGCTGCTATAACAACCACAAAATGGGTGCTTTAAAGCAATAGTTCCGGAGGCCAAAGTCTGAAATCAGTTGCACTGGCCAAAATCAAGATGTCAGCAGAGTGGCCCTTCCTCTGGAGGCTCTCGGGAAGAATCCAGTCCTTTCCTCTTACAGCTTCTGGTGGCTGCCAGCACTTGATGGCATGGGGGATGGGGGAAATAAGGGATGGTGGCTGTCAGCACTCCATGGCTTGTGGCTGCCTCACTCCGGTCTTTAAGGCCAACATCCTCAAGTCTTTCCCTTTCTCTCTCTAGTAAAGCTACACGTAATTGCATTTAAGGCCTACCCAAAAAATCAAGGATAATCTCCCCCATCTCAAGATCCCTATTTTAATCACCCCTGCAGAGACCTTTTCCCCAAATACAGTAACATTTACAGGTTCCGGGAATAAGGACCTAATGTCTTTGGGGCCATTTTTTGGTCTACCACAGCAGCTGAGGTTGAGAACCTCCATATTAGACAAATAAAGAACTGCCTCAAAAGGAAAGCTTGTTTGGGGAAACAAGCATTTGAGAGGTGTTTGGGTTTTTTAGTTTGTTTGTTTTTTACTGAAATATAATTAACATCCAGTGTTATATTAGTTTCAGGGGTATAATATAGCCATTCAACAATTGTCTACATTACTTGGTGTTCATCAAGATAAGTGCACTCTTAATCCTCTTTATTTCACCCCTCCTGCCACCCTGAGAGGAGTTTTAAGACTATGCCACCCATGGTCTATGGGCTCTGTATCTGCGTGCCCAATGTAGTAATCACTAAACACATGTGGCTACTCAAGTTTAAACTTACTAAAATTAAATAAAATTAGAAATTCAATTTCTCAGTCACTTTTGCTGATTTCAAGTTCTCAGTGGCCTCATATGGCCAATGACTATCGTATTGACAACACAAGCATCACGGTACAGAGCTCTAATGGGCACCACTGAACTGTGTGTTTCTAGGTGCATACGTGTACTTCTCTGGGGACAGGGTCTGACAGAAGACACAAGTTACCGGCCTTGACAACGACTAGCCTGTTGATGTGCTTTATTTGCCCCATAATTTTGAAATTTAATTGGTTCCCAAAATGTAAATTTTGATTCAATGCATTTAAAAATCTATACTACTCACTTCTTTTGGAAAACTGAAAAATCTAAGAATACTGATCCTGCATTCCCTCTGGGCAAATGTTTCTTGGCGCGGAGTAACTGCTACCTGTGGACGCTTAGAGCCTGCTTTCCCCAGTGCTGAAAGTCCCCACCTGCCCCTTTCCAGTTCCATCACCTGCCTAGCTTTTTTTTTTAATTTTTTTATTTTTTAAAGATTTTATTTATTTATTCGAAAGAGACAGAGACAGCCAGTGAGAGAGGGAGCACAAGCAGGGGGAGTGGGAGATGAAGAAGCGGGCTCATAGCGGAGGAGCCTGATGTGGGGCTCGATCCCATAACACCGGGATCACGCCCTGAGCCGAAGGCAGAACGCTTAACCGCTGTGCCACCCAGGCGCCCCCTGCCTAGCTTCTAGTCTGAGACTTTTGGTCTTTGTCTTCTATCTGATTCTCAAAGATGTCCATGACCCATCTCACTGTTTCTCAAAGTTGGATGTGCATAGGAATCACTTGAAGATCTTGTTAAAATGCAAATTCTGATTCAATAAGGTTGAGGTGGGGCCCAAGGTTCTAACACATTCCCAGGTGATAATAATGCTTTGAGTAGCAAGGCTCTGACTGACTCTAGGAGCTGGTTCATGATATCTAGCAACAAAAAACTGAAGGTAATGTCTATTTCCTAGACTAACTTAATGAAGAGCCAAAGCTGTTAGAAAGCTGGTCAAAATACCAGACAAGTTACAGGACTAGTAGTGGTTCTGTACAATTTGTAAATGAAGTTTCTTTCCCCATCTTTAATGTGGCTTCTTTGGTATTTGATAGTGAATTTGTACCAACTGAAACTTAATTATTTTTATTTTTTATTTTTTGGAAGGTTTTATTTTTATTCCACTTATCATATGGTAATATTAGTTTCAATTGTATAATATAATAATTCAACACTTCCGTACAACATCCAGTGCTTATCACATAAGTGCATTCCTTAATCCCCATCCCTTATTTCCCCCATCCCTCCCCCAACCTCCTCTCTGGTAACCATCTGTTTGTTTTCTATAGTTAAGAGTCTATCTTATGGTTTGCCTCTCTCTCTCCCTCTTTTTTTTTTTATCCCTTGGCTTATTTGTATTGCTTCTTAAATTCCACATGTAAGTGAAATCATATGGTATTTGTGTTTCTCCGAATAGCTTATTTTACTTGGCATATACTCTCTAACCCCATCCAGGTCGTTGCAGATACCAAGATTTCATATTTTTTATGGCTGAGTAATATTCCATTGTATATATATGCCACTTCTACCTTTTTTTGTTTTTCCCTCCTCACATCTAGGGTTAGGGTTCAGGATCAGGCTGGAGAAAGGGTGAGGGTTAGGATTAGGGCCAGGGTGAGGGTATGGGCCTTGTATACTGTAGTTCAGAGACGTCTCCATAGGATTTTGGTTAGAGTTAAGGGTTACAGGTAGTGTTAGGGTTCAGGTTAGGGTTATGGTATGAGCCTGGTATCCTGCAGTTCAGAGACCTCTCCAGACTTCTGCTTGGGTGTGATTAGACATGGCATCCAACCACCAAGCTGAGGCAAGGAAGGGACTTAGAACTCCAAATACTCTTTTTCTTAAGAAGATTAATTTATTTATTTTAGAGAGAGTGTGTGTGTGTGTGCATGAGCGGGGGGTGGGGGAAGCAGCAGAGGGAGAGAGAGGGGAAGCAGACTCCCTGCTGAGTGGGGAGCCGCATGCAGGGCTCAGTTTCACAGCCCTGAGATCATGACCTGAGTCGAAACCAAGAGTTGGACGTTTGACCCACTGAGCTACCCAGGTGCCCCTAAATACTCTTTAAATAAATGTTCAATTGTTCCTTCTGTTTTTATCTCTACTTTCACACCCATTTTCAGAAATATTACCAATTCTCAGGGCACTTGGGTGGCTCAGTTGTTAAGCGTCTGCCTTTGGCTCAGGGCGTGATCCTGGCATTCTGGGATCAAGCCCCACATCAGGCTCCTCTGCTGGGAGCCTGCTTCTTCCTCCCACTCCCCTGCTGTGTTCCCTCTCTCGCTGGCTGTCTCTCTGTCAAATAAATAAATAAAATCTTTTAAAAAAAAAAAAAAGAAAAGAAATATTACCAATTCTTAAAGGTTTGGGATCTTCCCCAGAGTAACTCGGCTGCTTCTCAGCTTTTCTTATTTTGTGCTCAGGAACCCACTTTCTCAATTCTAGAGTTAGGGTTAGGGTTACAGTACGGGTTAAGTTTAGGGGAATGGGGATATGCCTAGCATCCTGTAGTTCAGAGACCTTGCCCGAGGGTTAGGTTTAGGGTTAGGGTTAGGGAAAGGGTTACGCTTAGGTGTTCCAGTTACCGGTTAGTGGTAGGACTAGGGTTTGTGTTAGGATGATGGTTAGGGTGAGGGCTACTGTATGTGCAAGGGGTCTTGCAGTTCGGAGACCTTTCCACAGAAGAAAATCCTAGACTTCTGCATAGGTGAGAATAGACATGGTAGCCATCCACTGAGCTGAGGCATGGAAGGGATTGGGTACTCTAAATAATCTTTAAACAGATACTCAGTTGTTCCTTCTATTTTTATCTCTATCATCACACTCATTTTCAGAGCATTATTGTTTAAATCCCAGTTAGTTAAATAGTAATATTAGTTCCAGGTGTATAACATAATGATTCAACACTTCCACATGCCACCTCTTGCTTATCACAAGTGCTCTCCTTCATACCCATCACCCATTTCATCCCCTCCGTCTCCCACTAAAACTAGTTTCATTATTGCACAGATATGGGTGGAGATGTTTTTAATTGCCCACTCAGCAAATGTCTCTGAGGTGAAGTCAGCCTGAGCTTCTTAGCAGAAACCATTTTATCAAACATTTGGAAGATGATCAAACAACCGAAAGATGATAAACGTCTTCCTAGTGTGGGTTCCTTTAATGACCAGTAAGGGCTGAGTTTTGACCCCCGTTCCCCAGTGTGGATGATGCGGTACTGAATAAGGTTGAGTTTTAAATAGAGGTTTTTCAAAAAAACGTCCCAAAACTGAAACATGAGAATTCACAGATTGAAAGGGCCAGCCCTTTGCATGCAGAACACAAGGGATGAAAACCTGTATCATTCTGAAATTTCTCAAAATATAGGACAAGTTTGAGTTCCTAAAAGCTTCCAGAATCTAACCGGCTGCAAACTAAACCTTGAAAAACAGGGTGATATTAGATTTCTCAGTCTAGAAGGTGATGGACATTATTAACTACAGTACTTCTGCCACTTTGAACTCCGTCCTTCGTTACCCCTGTGTCTTCAGGTTCTCTTCCTTCTTCTGAGCACTCCTTACAGCGGTTCCTCTTGGTCGGCAATCCCATGTGTTATTCATGTTCTTCATTGTTCCACCTTTGGTTCCTGTGCTTTTGTGCTGTGGGCTCTCTTTGGGCTAGCTCATCTATTTCCCCAGGTAAGCCTGCAACTACCATCTACAACTGAACAAGTTCCAGCGTATAGCCTGAGCCTGAGCCTTCTCTCGAGCCTCCTCCCCATAAAGATGACTTTATGAAACATCGCTCCTTGTTTGTTTCACAGGCATCCTAAACCAAACATGAGTTCTTCCTCACTCTCTCTCCGTTCGCCTCTTTTCCCTCCTTACCTCCTGGGTGAGCACCACCATCCCCCCGGTAGAAATCTGCGATCTTCCAAGATGTGTCTGCGTCGCTCGTGTGCAAGCCAAACAGGGTCTGTGTCCCGTTCATCCTCATGTTCTCTGTGTCATTTGTTCCCTTAATTTTTTAAAAAAGATTTTATTTATTTATTTAACAGGAGAAACAGCCAGTGAGAGAGGGAACATAGGCAGGGGGAGTGGGAGAGGAAGAAGCAGGCTCCCAGTGGAGGAGCCTGATGTGGGGCTTGATCCCAGGTCTCTGGGATCATGCCCTGAGCCAAAGGCAGACGCTTAACAACTGTGCTACCCAGGCACCCCCATTTGTTCCCTTTAGGGTGGCTGGCACAATGATCTCTAGTTAAGTCATGCTCCATAAATATGTAAATAAAAAGAGGATCAAACTGATAAAAGGGACAGTTTCTGAAATTTAACAGACAGTTCAGATAGATTTCAGGGCACAATAGTTACCAGGGAAGACAGACAACCCACGAGAAGGAGAGTCTAGTGGGTCAGAGAGCTGCTGCAGGAGGATATGTTGGTATAAAGCATAATGGCTTCAGGACATTTTCACGTGAAGAGACGGACATTGGAAATTTCCTACAGTACCAAAAGCCCATGTCTGATAAGACAGTAAAGCCTAATGAGAGGAGAGATACATGGTAGAATTTCAGAGTCTGTTATAATCTTGGGTGTTCAGCACATTGTCCATATAGAATCTGGCTTTTTGCCTTTCTCCCAAGGCTTCAGGCTTCGGATATTCATTTATGAGTTGGTTCTCCCCAGACTGGAACTGAGCATTTGGTGATAACCGGGTTTGGTGCTGTATTGGTTTCCCAGGACTGCCATAACAAATTACCACAAACTTGGCGGTTTATAACAACAACTTATTTTCTCATTGTTCTGGAGGCTAGACGTCTGAAATCAAGGTGTTGGCGGGCCCACGCCCCCTCAGAAAGCTCTACAGAAGACTCCTTCTTGACCTCTTTCCAACTCCTCATGGTTGTTGGCAATCTGTGCTGTCATCACATGGCCTTCTCTTTGTGTCTAAGTGTGGCTCCATGTCTCATCTCCCTTTAAAAGGACAGCAGTCATTGGATTTAGAGCCCACTCTCATCCTGTATGACCTCGTCTTAACTAATTACATCTGCAAAAAAAAATGTACATTTTCAAATAAGGTCACATTCTGAGTTTCCACGTAGACATGAATTTTGGAAGGATACTGTTCAATCCACTACAGTACCTTTGCCAACTAGCAGTTTTTTGAAATTCACCCTTTGCCCGGTCTATAAACACGAAATGGGCCTCTTAAATATTTTCTCTTTACCAACAAGCATGACATTATGATTTGTCAGTAGGAGACATTACAAGACATTACAAGAGCAAGGGGCTTCCCTTCCTGGTTCTGGCACGCTGGCTCGACAAGCTCAGCATGCAGCTCTCCCGGATCCAGCAGCAGATTGCCCTGGCAGCAATTTCTTTCTGCATCCTCTTGGACAGGTTCATAGCAGAGTGCCACTAGTGAGATACCTCCAAGGGAATGACTTTCCCTTGCACTCTGGAGAAAATATTTCCAGCAAGTTCCATCACCATAGCACAATGGAGACTTCTCTGCTGTGCAGTGAGCCATGGCTGTGCACTGTAAAAGAGGGTGCTAATACTCAGGTGGACACTCCATGGGTGTAAATCAGTCTCTTACCCTAGTCACCCCAGTGCTTGCTCAGTGAGCCATAAACAAAGTGCCCACAGTGGTAGGGATGGAGGCTATGTATGGGGTTCAAAAACATGGACTTCCCCTACTCAGTGTTGATCTAATATTACTGCTGAGTAGTGAATCTGTCAACAGAAGAGGCCATCACTAGGCCCCTTCTATGGCACCTCTCCCCATGGGGACCAATCAGCAACCTGGTGGCAGATTGATTACACTGGACCTCTGTCTTCATAGAGGAGGCAAAGATTCACCCTCACTGGAATATATATGTTTTCTGAATGTGGAGTTGCCTTCTCTCAACATAATACTTCAGCCAGCTGTACCATCTGTGTACTTATGGAATGCTTTATCCATCATTATGGTATTCTGCCTGGCACTACTTCTCATCCAGGAGCCCATTTCACAGCTAAGGAAATACAGCATGGGACTTATGCTTATGGAATCAACTGGTCTTAACACACGTATTCCATCACCTAGGAGCAGATGGCCTAATTGAGAGTTGGAAGGGCTTATTGAAGACTCAGTTTTGGTGCCAGTTGGGAGACAATACCCCAAAACAAAGTGATTCTGTTTCACAGGATACAGTATATGCTTAGAATCAGCGACTGTTACAGGGTGTTCTCTCCCCCATGGCCAGAACACATGGATCTGGGCATCAAGGGGTAGATGTGGGAGTGGCTCTTCTCACTCTTAAACTCAATAACCCATTTGCAGAATTATTTTTCCTGCCCCAGAAACTTTGAGCAATGTTGTTATGAAAGTCATAGTCTCCAAGGGAGGAACGCTTCCACTAGCAGACACAGTGGTTCAATTGAATTGGGAAGCGAGAATGCCTTCTAGACATTTTGGACTTCTTATACCATTGAACCAACTGGCAAAAAAAAAAAAAAAAAGTCACTCTAGGTGAGGTGAACTCAAGTTGCTGCTATAAATGCAGACAAGAAGGACTATGAAACCCAGGGAGTTACCTGGAGGTGCCTAGGAGTGAAGGTGTGGGTCACTCCAGGGGAATTTCTGGCTGAGGATGGGGACATGTGGACTGGGGTGTGGAAGAAGAGAGATGTAGGTATCATTGACAGCCTCACAGCAAATCGCGGAAACCATGACAGCAGTAGCTCTGTGTATTTTCTGTTATACGTATGTGTTTATTTTATACGTTAACCAGTTTCTTCTATCTCCTTCCCATTGTTGTTTTATGCACCTAGAGTCCAAAGATAACTTCACAATGTATTCATTAGGTAACAGAATATTCAGTGGGCCTCTGCCTGAATTTGAGGAGTAGTTAAGATTATCAGTGATGGATGCAATGACTGTTGGGACTGTGTATCTCCATATTTTGAGGAAAAGGTGAGAACTTTACCTTTAAGACAGATAGTTGTATTTTGTTACAAGAAAAATTGGAGTTGTTTTATTGATGTACGAAAGTTCAAAAATGTATCAGAGGGTGCATATGGAAGCTAAATAGCCACAGGGCTATCCTCATTTGTATTGCTGTGCTTTCGCTTCAGTTGTTCTTTGAGTCTTAAATGTCTCTTCTTCTTCTCTCAAATTTGGGGTCCAGCTTGTTTTGCCATGAAGTTTCTTCCAATTACCTTACCCTTTAGTGACTTTCTCCTCTCATGTCCCCGAAGAACTTGACTACTTCACATGTTCAGCACCTAATTATACTCTGAACGTAATTTTCCTCTAATTATTTGATGTGTTATACTGCCTTTCCACTGGCCCCAGCCCACTAGATCCTAAGCTCTTCTAGGACTGTGTCTCTTTTTCTTTCTTTTCATTATCCATCAAAAACACACATATGAATACACACTCAATGAATAAGTCTTAATTAAATAGTTGTCCTTACTCCCTGGCTGCACTGGTTAATCTGCTTCTTGCTCCAAATTCACTTTCATTAGTGCTTCCCAACCTAATTTGACTAGGAAGTACTTTTGACATTAATATGCAATGTTGCAAAACCACTTGAGAATTAAAAAAAAAAAACTCATGATTTATGTAAAATATTTTGTTTTGAAGTAACATATCATAAAATTTGTTTAAAAATATACTCTATAACATTTGTTAATACTACTTTTCCCATTACTTAAAATAATTATGTAAGAAGAATTAAATAGCATACTGTAGTTCCTCAAAAAATTAAAAATATGATCCAGTAATTCCACTTCTGGGTACAAACTTGGAAGAATTGAACATAGTCTTGAAGAGGCGTTTGTTCGTAGCAGCCATGTTCATAGCAGCATTATCTACAATAGCCGGAAGATGAAAGTCAAACAAGTGTTCATTGAGAGACGAATGGATAAACAAAATGTGGTCTTATACATGCGATGTAATGTTATTCAGCCTTAGAAAGGAAGGAAATTCTGACACGTGCTACAACATGAATGAGTATTGAGGATATTATGCTAAGTGAAATAAGCCAGTCACAAAAAGACAAATACTGTGTAATTCCACTTACATGAATGGAATCAATAGAGCAGTGAAATTCATAGAGACAGAAAATAGAATGGTGGTTGCTATGGAATAGGGGAGGGGGAGTGGGGAGTTATTGCTCAATGGGTACAGTTTCAGTTTTGCAAGGTGGAAAGAATTCTGGAGATTGGTTGCACAACATGAATATGCTTAACACTACTGAACTGTATACTCAGTGGTCAAGATGGTAAATTTTATGTTATCTATGTTTCATCACAATTTTATTTTTATTTTTTTAAAAAAGATTTTATTTATTTATTTGACAGAGACAGCCAGCGAGAGAGGGAACACAGCAGGGGAGTGGGAGAGGAAGAAGCAGGCTCCCAGCGGAGGAGCCCGATGTGGGACTCGATCCCAGAACGCCGGGATCACGCCCTGAGCCGAAGGCAGACGACTGCGCTACCCAGGCGCCCCAATCACAATTTTAAAAAGTCCAACAGCCTATAAAATGAAATTTATAGAGAAGATTATTCAGGAACCAGTAAAAAAAAAATATTGAGAAAAATTAAAGAGGATCAAAATAAATGGAGCGATATGTCCATGGATTAGAAGACCTGATATTGTAGGGGCGCCTCGGTGGCGCAGCGGTTAAGCGTCTGCCTTCGGCTCAGGGCGTGATCCCAGCGTTATGGGACCGAGCCCCACATCAGGCTCCTCCGCTATGAGCCTGCTTTTTCCTCCTCCCACTCCCCCTGCTTGTGTTCCCTCTCTCGCTGGCTGTCTCTATCTCTGTCAAATAAATAAATAAAATTTAAAAAAAATTTTTTTAAAGAAGACCTGATATTGTAAAATGACAATTTATTCTAAAATTATCTGTAGATTTATTGTAATCCCAATAAAAATTTCAGTATTTTCTAGAAATTAAAAAAACCAGATACTAACACTGATATTGAAATGCAGAGTTAAGAAGAGCCAAGACACTCTTAAAGGAGAAGAATAGGTGGTAGGGTTTGCCTTATTGGCTGTCAAGATGTATTAAAAGTCTGCAGTAACTAGAACAGTGTAGTATTAATGTAAGGATAATAAACATATCAGTGGAAGAGATTAAAGATTCCAGGAATAGATTCACATATACATGGTTATTCAATGATCGACATGAATAACGCGACAGAATAGCAGGTGAAAGATGGTCTTTTCAAAAAATGATGTGGCTCAATTAAATATCTATATAGAGGGGCGCCTGGGTGGCACAGCGGTTGGGCGTCTGCCTTCGGCTCAGGGCGTGATCCCGGCGTTATGGGCTCGAGCCCCACATCAGGCTCCTCCACTGTGAGCCTGCTTCTTCCTCCCACTCCCCCTGGTTGTGTTCCCTCTCTCGCTGGCTGTCTCTATCTCTGTCGAATAAATAAATTAAATATTTAAAAAAATAAATAAATAAATATCTATATAGGAAAAGTAAAATAAAATCTTGTTCTTACCTCTCACCATACACAAAAATCATTTCCAAGTCAGTTGTAGACCTAAATATGAAAAGCAAAACAATAAAGATTTTGGAATATGATATAGGAAAATGTCTTTAAGGTATTGGGATAGGGAGTGATTTTAAAAATAGGATACTAGGGGCTCCTGGGTGGCTCAGTTGGTTGAGCTTCTGACTTTTGATTTTGGCTCAGGTGATGATCTCAGGGTTGTGAGATCCAGCCTCACATTGGGCTCCTTGCTCAGTGGGCAGTCTGCTTGAGATTCTCTCCCTCTCCCTCTGCCCCTCCCCTCACTCATGTGTGCTCTCTCTCTCTCAAATAAATCTTAAAACAATAAAATAAAAATAGGACACTAAAAGCGCTAGTCACAAAGGGAAAACTTAAGAATTTGATTTATTAAAATTCTGAAGTTTTATTCCTCAAAAGACTGGAAAGGCAAGCAAGTGTGGGATCCCAGGATCATAATTGCTGTGCAACAATGGGAGGGTAAGTTATTAGTCTCATTGGAGTGGCAGCACTGAAGAGGGGTCCAATAACTTTCAAAAGTAGTATTGTTGGAGGTTCCAGATTTGTTTAAAAAAAATTAAAGGACCTTACAGCTTCAGTAGAGAGTTTGGGCATTAATTTTGATTAAGTACTTAGAAAACTAAGCAAATAAGAAAATGATGCCATGTAATGATTTTGCAGAAGCGAAAACGTACAAGGATGTTACCAGAAAGAACATATATTTATACAGTACTTTCTGGTTCATCTTTGAACAGTATTTATGAACTCATAAATCAATATGGTAAACATGTTTCGTTAATAATGTATTATAACTATATTTAGATATACTGTAGTTGTGTTTAAATATGGAATAATATTACATTAAAATTAAACATAGAATAATATATTTATATTTAAATATGTTTTTATTCATTAACACTGTATTATAACTACATTTAGAGAAGGAGGAGGTGATAGGGAAAGAAGTAAATTCCTGGCTTCACAAGTGGCGATATAGTGTTCTTTGCCCTCTTCTCCACAAGAGGGCACAAGATGAATAAGATTTTCAATTCCATTGTTTCATTGCTGGCCTTTGGTTGTTACAGCCAACCGCCGTGTACTTCCATTTTGGTATTGTTGACAAACTGCTACTATTAACAACTAAACAACCATCTCTGAGTTCAGGATACTATTAAAGGGATGTCTAGACAAAGAAGGCATGATTCAAAGCACTCAAAATCTAGTGGGATCACAGAGGGGAAAAGAACAGTACATTTGGAGGTCATGCTAAGGGCCCAAGGAGTCCTGCAGATCCTAAGTTTGGGGTGTTCTTTTGGAGAGGTTGGAATGGTGGGGGGGGCGTGGCACACCCGGCAGCAGTGCCAGTGATGCATTTGGACAAGGCAGTGGGGTTGGGATACACTGCACATGAAGATAACTGTGAGAGCACTGAGGGCCCAGGATGGCCCTGGGAATGCAGGAAATTGTACACTAGAAGACTTGGGGCTGGGGATGAAAGGTTTCACCACCAAGACTCTGCCTGTAAACACTGGGCAGTCAGGTCTGTTCTCCCTTTTTGCTCCTTGCAGCCTGCTATGTTCTACTTTCGCTCAAGGCCCCATGACCTCCACACACACCCACCCTACCTGCTCACCACACCCCCATGGCTGTCTTCTGGTGTACTTCACTCTGTCCTCACAGAGGCTATTTCCTTGTCCAGGGCTCTTTCCTCTTAGAGACTGGTGCTTTCCTTCAGGTCTCTCCCCACTTATCTGAAGGTTTACTCTCACATATCAAGCCTAGGCTACCTTCTTATGCAGGACCTCTAAGCTCCTCTGACCAACTATTCCCCTTCTTTTAGCCTGTTTCCTTTCTTGAGCTTCCCTGATCTCTAAGCCTCTTCTCCTCTCCCACCACTGGCATTGTTATTCTTCTTTCCCCATGGTGTCACATCTGTCACCCAGTCAGCTAACCTCTCTGAAGGCCCGGAAACGGACTGACTCCCAGGACCCATGGGGTTCTCATGAATAAGACTGACACTGTTTTCACCATTCTATTTTTCCTTTTGTGGCCTCTTCAAGCTCTACTCTTCACGTTTCAATTGAATACAAATATTTTCAAAGCCATGCTCTGCTTTGGATTGAACTTGAGAAGTAGAAAGGTATGCACTACCTTTCAAATGTTACTAGGAGAGGATTTTTAATTGAGTTTGTCTGCTGTGCCATATAATGGTGTCATGGAAATCACACCAAACCAGGGGTCCTAATGCACAGGCTGTTCTCCTGCTGCTGCCCTTCCTGGCCAGGGCACCTGGGGTAAGTGAAGTCACCTCTTGGAGTTTCAGTAAAATGAAGATAATAGTAATAATTACCTCAAGGAACGTCTTGAAAAATAAACGAGGTAATAAATGAAGTAGTATTTGCTCAATGTCTACACAGAAAATGTAGCTGCTATTATTATTATTATTATTATTATTATTATTATTATTTCTTGACCTGTAAAACTCAAGTGGGATTGCCAAGGGAAGACTGAATGATCTCCAAGAGGCTCCTTCAGGCTCTGTCTTCTGAGTTTGTCAAACATGATTTGCCATATGTGCTCATTGTGGGTTATAACTCAATCCTCATAGCTTCTCTTGTCTCTCCTTTTCTTCTCTGGCAACTTGCCCCTCACCTCAGTCCTTGGAACACCTCTATAAACAGCTCTTTGCACTAAATTTCTCTCTGCTTGAAAGAATGAGTTGTTTCAGTCCTGGGTGCAGAGGCTTCACCATCTGGGGAGTCAACCCCAGACACCTGGGGCACACAGACCAAACCAGAGGAGTCACTGCCACCTCTGCTCACATTTGGGTTTCTAGGTATGAAAATGGGCCAAAAGATGCCATATTGGTTGCCATGACAAACCACCTGTTGTATACAGATGTTTTTGTTTCTATTCTGGAGCGAAATCTCATACAGCCTGCAATGGGGCAGCTTTTCTGGGCCTGAGGGAGGACTGAACCTTCACTGATGTGTTGAACTGATTGGGTTGCCCAATCGCCCTTAGGAAATTTCTGGGGTTTTTTTGCTTTTTGCTGCCTTTCTGCTTTAGAACAACAGCAGCCATGAGTCAACCCGTTGTTCATTGCATGTGTAGTCCAGGATGGCAGGATTTGAAAACGGAGCCAGAGTTGGCCCAGTTTGGGCTGAATGATAGGGGCTGCTTTTCCAGGTATGGCCAAGACTACTTACAAAGGAGGTTTCCAAAAATTGGTTCTGTGATCCCAGCTAACTTCCTATCTTTGGCCTAGAAAAGAGGTTTAAAAGACTGAAAAAAGGCTGGATATGAGAAGGGATTTTGGAAAGAGCTGCTAGTGGTGCTGGTCCTAGCCTGTGCAGTGGAGCGAGAAACCAAGGGGCTTTGTGGGAGGGGCCTGAGCTCCCACGGTTTGTAGAGGCAGAGGGAATGTGTGAGTGTTTTCCAAGGACCAGACTTGGGCCACTCCAGTGAGAAAGCTAGCATGTGGTTGTTTTATATACCAACCTAGAAGGCTGCCTGATGAGCAGAACCCCACAGCAGAGGAAGGGGTCTTAAGTGACTGGCTTGAAAAAGATTCGCACACTCCATGGAATCTCCGAAAATCCCACAAAATTACCTCAGGAAGGAAAGTGCTTGCTTCATGGGGAGGGCTGATGCCAGATCATCATAGAATTCCAAGTTGTGTGAGAACTTGTCCCACTTTCACCTCCATCCTGGGTGGGATCAGAATCAATGGCAAAGGGTGGAGTGAAAATCATGAAACAGGTTGGAGAAAAAAGAGAAATCTATCGGGACTTTTCCCCCAGCCAGTATCATGGCAGAGGAGGAAAAACCCAGCCCAGCCCTACCCTAACATGAAGTTTAAAGTTAATTATTATTATTATTATTTGCAACCATATGGGTGGAGCTAAAGGGATTATACTAAGCAAAATAAGTCAAAGAAAGACAAATATGATTCCGTTCATATGTGGATTTTAAGAAACAAAACAGATGAACATAGGGGAAGGGAAGGAAAAATAAGATGAAAACAGAGAGGGAAGCAAACCATAAGAGACTCTTAATGCTAGGAAACAAATAGGGTTTCCAGAGGGGAGGTGGATGAGGAGATGGGGTAATTGGGTGATGGGCAGTAAGGAGGGCACTTGACGTAATGAGCACTGGGTGTTGTATGCAACTGATGAATCACTAAATTCTACCCCTGAAACTAATTTAAAAAATAAAATTAATTATTATTATTATTCGGGACACCACACCTGAATTACTGGATTTACGGTGACTTAGAGGACCTTTTGTTACTCATAAGGAACCAAAAAATCTTAGTTGCTGCCCAAGTGTTTCTCCACAGGGCAGGGAAGAACTAGCCCCACCATAGGGGTAAGGGGTGATGCTCTGACCCCTATCTCCGTTTGCTCCATAGGAAGGCCAAGCTGGTGTTCTGTGGCAGAGTTAGGAGTCCATGGAGTGGCCATAAGGAGTGGCAGTGGCTCTGGGCTTTATTCTGGTAAAGGATCCTGAGCCTAAGAGTGTTTTTGCCCCATTCCTAGGAGCAGAGAGCTTTCATTTCTCCCAGAAACAGTGGGTCTTAGTAAAGCTTGAGATGGAGTGGGGGGAAGTAGAGAGAAAGGGGAAGGTGTGAAATAGATTTCAGAGGAAGGAGATGTGAACTTGTCTAAGGAGTATGGTAAGCCTGGCTGGCAGGGCTGGTGCTCATTTGAGATTTGTGAAAGAATCTTCCTGGCCATGACATCCCTGTCTCTGGTACCTGCTTCTGAGGTCTGAAGGCTGAATGGTTCTGGTTAACTGGCACCGGGGTAGAGAACAGATGCAAGGTGATTAAGGATATCAGAAGGCAAGGGGCGATGTGCTGGACCACAGATTGTCTAAGCTAGAGGAGGAAGAAAATGAACCATTGGCCCTGCAGACCATGCCCTATGGGTCCAAGTGTTGGAGCCGGGATTCTGCAGAGAGTGGGGACCACAGGAAATGATGGTGCCAGAAAGCAGTCTTCCACGAAGGCTTCTGACGGTGGTACATTCACTTGTGAGGATACAGATGTGAGGTTGGGATGTGGGCATCGGTAGCTGAGCTGTTACAGAGGGAGAGGGAGAGGATGGTTGTGGAGATCATGGAGAACTGAGAAGCCAGAGTGTGGTGGCTCATCCATGGTATGGAATTGACAGCAGAAGGGTGGAGAGGACTGGTTCAGTCAGTCAGGGGCTAAAGTCGCTCCATTATGAGGAGGTAAGTAGAAACCAGCCAGAAGGAGAGTCACATATGAGAGAGTTCTGGGCGTGAACTTTCAGGGAGCTCCACTTCAAGGGAGGAGAAATAGATTGGAAATGGATCTGGATGGTTGCAGTGACTGGAATGCTGTATTATAATATTCAATTATTAAGCTCTAGTCCTTTCACCACACACACATACACACACACACAGCCTGAACCGACCAGGGCCTGGACCATTTTGCGGTCCCAATCTGGCACAAACTGACCTTACCACTTCTCACCATCACTGACACCCTCCAGTGGCGCTTAGGACAGGACGTGCTGTAGGGCAGTGAGGCTGGGATGGCCTGGTGTGTTTTCCTTCAGCCCTTCTGCCTTCACTCCTCTTTTGGGATAGAGAATTATTTGCCTGGTGTAGGGGGTAGCAAGGTGCCACATTAGTGCTCTCCAAGTGGCTCTTCATGGCTGATGGATGGCTGAGGCTGCCAGTTGGACACAATCATGTTTAATAGGTCCTGGTGTTTGAACCATCAGCTAGAGAAGGGTAGTGTCCTATGTCATTTTTCTGTACCACATACACATGTATAAAGTAAACTGGAATAACGCATCTGAATGGCTCTCTTCCCCCAGGGAGGGGAGTTTCAACATACAGATCATACCTCTCTTAGCGCTTTGAGACAATGAAGCCTTATTCAGCGTTCCAGCCTGATATACTGCTCTGTGCTTGCATGAAATAGCAGATTTTACAATCATTCGTCCGTGGGAATGCCCTGTTCTGGATCCGCAGTGATACTGACGTGTCAGTGTTTAGGTGCCACACCTGAAAGCGTCAGCCGTGTCATTAGCATCACACTGTCCTCCAGCTGACTTAATTCTCTTCCCCAGCAATCTGCTCAGGATCTAGTCCAAGGCCTGGCACACCCCCCCTGGTCTACAGAGTCTTCATTCTTCACCCCCAGCCCTCCATCAAGGTTGAAGTCCTCAAAGCCACAGGAGCCTGTGGGTTTTCCTGGAAGAAGAGAAGGGGCTTCAGCAAAACAGGGAGGGAACGCAAGGAGGGGCAGAAGGAGAGTGAAGGGTGAAGGAGAAGCAGGGGAAGAGAAGGGCGTGGGTCCGCAGTGTTAGACACTACCCATGCAAGCAGGACAAGGCCTACGGGGCAATTGCAGGAGCCATTGAGAGATGCTCACAAAGCCTGGGGGTGGGTACAGAAGCCAGATTGCAATCGGCTAGGTGTGAGGAAATGGAAGAGGCAAGTGCAGACAGTTCTTTCAACAACTCTGGCTGAGAAAGGGTGGGGAGAAGTGGGGCAATAACTGCAGGGAAGGTGTTTTTATGATGGGCGAGGTTTGAGCATCGACAAAAAGCCCACTTTATGTGTAAATGCTCCTTGGTTCTAGCATATTAAGGCCAAGGCGGTGATTAGTCAGTGGTAGATAGGGACACTGACAGCGTGATGAGCTTTGATGCCTCTGATAAGACCGCCATGGCACCTGATCGCATGTGTATCACAGCACCAGTGGTTCTTAGCCAAAGTTCCACTCGAGGACAGTCCAGGCTGGGGAGTGCAGTACACGGTATCTGGATTATTTGGAAGCACTACAGGTGGTTGGCAAAAAATAAATAATAAAAATAAATAGATTATTGAAGAACAAGAAAAGAGGAGAAAATTACTCAGAAAAAATCTTCATGTAATTGACAATTACTTCTAAAAATCTACCAACACCTAAAAGCTATGTTGCATTTAAAAACAAATATCAACCCCCCACCCCAGAACTCTGAAGACGCTTGCCTAGAGCCCAAGTGTTCTGTGGATATTCTAGGAGAATGATCCCAGTTTTAGGAGAGAGACAAGCTATAGTCAGTCTCTGATGACTAGAGACACCTAGTCATAAACACATGCAGCTTGCACCAGCTCCCACGGAAAAAGAGAGTGTGGAGTTTGGCACTTGCTGGTTATAGGCAAAGGAGGTTAACTTGGAAGAAATGGGCATATTTTATTATAAGTTACCAGAGAATGATTTCAGAAGGGTGAATATCTTGGTAAAAACGTGATCAAATGACATCATACCTCAAAACTAAAATTAAAATTGAATTAAATTTTAAATTGAATAGAATGAGTTTAACTGATAAACTAAAGCACTTAAATTGTCTTTTAAAAGGGCAAAATTAAGGGCACCTGGGTGGCTCAGTAGGTTAAGCATCTGCCTTGGGCTCAGGTCACGATCCCAAGGTCCTGGGATTGAGTCCTGCATTGGGCTTCCTGCTCAGCGGGGAGTCTGCTTCTCCCTCTGCCTCTACCCCCACTCGTGCTCTCTCTCTCTCAAATAAATAAGTAAAATCTTTAATAAAATAAAAGAGCAGAATTCTGCTCTTTGCCAAGGTAGAGTAACAAGAGACTGCATTTGCCCTCCTACCTGAAACAACCAAAGAAAGAAAAATGAACAAAATATATGAAACAACGGTTTTGAAGAGACTGGACCTCAGGCAACGAAGGACAGTGATCCCTGAGATCAGGGAAACAAATGAGTGTCCCAGCTTATTTGAGAGTTTTCAGGCAACAGTACAGGGAAGGGGACCAAAGCAAAGTAAGACCCAACTACATGCTGTGTACATGAAATCCACTTAATGTAAAGACATAAATAGAGACAGAAAGCAAATTGGTAGTTTCCAGGAGTGGAAGGAGGGGAAATAGGAAGTGACTGCTTAATGGGTTTTCTTTTGGGGTGATGAAAATATTTGGGAACTAAATAGAGGTAGTGTTAACACAACATTGTGAAGGTACTGAATGCCACGGAATTGCCGTTAAATGGTTATTTTGATGTTATGTGAATTTTACCTGAAAAAAAAAAAAACTGATCAGGCACACAAGGGAACAAACCAGTGTAAATGACAAGCCGCAGAAACCAGAGACCCACAAGAGATCTAGAGAATGCAGTTATAAAACTCAGACTTTAAATTAATTGTGCTTGTTGCATTCATTGAGAGATGAAAGATGTGACAGTATTTTGACAGAAAAATATACACTATAAAAAAAGAAGCCAAAGGGAAATTCTAGAACTGTATGTGGAACAATCAATCTTAGTAACTCAGTGGATAGGTTTAATAGAATAGATAGGTGAAGAGTAAAGTAATACATTTTTGATGGATTAGAAGACAAGATCCAGAATATAGTATTGAGAGATGAAAAGAGGAAAAGCACAGAAGTAAAGATAAGAGGCAAAGAAGTTACATAAAGGAATCCTGTAAGGAAAGGAGAGGATGCATGGGACAGAAGCAGTATTTGAAGAGTTAATAGTTGAGAATTTTAAAAAATGTATTAAAGATATTAAGCCATAAATTTATAGCTGACTTCAAAGCAAAAACAATGGAATCTGGAAGACAATAGAATGATATCTTCAAAATATTTAAAGAAAATATCAGCCGATAAGTGGTGTAGACCTTAAGTGCTCTAGCAGTTCGGAAGTGGGACATTAACTTAGGATAAGAAAGAATCACAAGAGATGGGTAAAGATTATACAGGCCACTAAAAAAGCATTAGCAATGGATGTTTTCCAGGCAGGTGGTTAGGAAATTTCAAGGACTACTGGTAGAACAGTGAGTCAGTCTGTTTGGGTGAAGCTGAGCTCCCATTATTAGGGGCGGGATGGAAATTGAATCTGGAAGGGGTCAGTAAGAGCAGGATGGTGAATGATCTCATTCTACAAGTGATGGGAAATACTGCAGGTGTTTTTGTGGCACCCTGCCTTGTTTCGTGGTAGGATACTACTACCAGAAGTCTTTCTCACATTTTCCTGCTGTTACCCAATAGGTATAAATCATACTGTCTCTTGGTACTTTACTATGACTGAAATTAAATTTAGATAAGTACCAGCTTCAACTGCACTGTACTTTCATTCCTGTGAGAGGAAATATTACCGATTATCATTTTTAAAGAATCCAATTCCAAAGAATCATATTTCTTCTTTGACTTGTTCCTCTGGAGCTAGAGTGAGACCTTAAATTAGGGAGTGAAGGAAAAATAAAAAGTTCCCCTTTAAAGTTGTTTCATATGGCTGACCTTTTGAATTACTGTCTCTCTTTCTAAGCACCATACTTACAGTCCTAACCTTTGCCTTTCTGTCTCCAAAAGGGCAGGAATACTCCTTATATACCCATACTGTCTTAATCAGTCAATGTGAGCCCCATTTTGCTTTCTGTTTTCCTTACCTCTGAGTGCCACTCCCATTTGTCCCCCTCGTCCAGAATCTGCTCTGATATAATACCATATGACCCAGCAATCCCGCTTCTGGGTATATATCCAAGGGAATTAAGATCTTGCAGAGATATCTGCATTCCTATGTTCATTGCAGCATTATTCACAATAGCCAAGATATGGAAACAACTTAAGTGTCCATCACCACATGAATGGATAAAGAAGTGATAGGTATAGGTATAGGAATATATACAGATATACACACAATGGAATGTTATTCAGCCATGAGAAAGAAGAAAAGTCTACTGTTTGAGACAGATCAATTTTGAGAACTTTATGCTAATTGAAATAAATCAGAGAAAGACAAATTCTGTATGGTATCACACATATATAGAATCTAAAAATGTCAAACTCAGAGAAACAGAATGTTAGTTACCAGTGGTGGTTGGAGGGTGGAGGAAATGGGGAGATACTGGAAAGAAGGTACAAACCTCCAGTTATAAGATTAACAAATTTGGGAATCTTATGAACTGTGTGGTGATTATAGCTATTAATACTGGGATGGATTCCCTGATTTCTTTTTCTTCAGTCTCATTATTCGTGTATGGAAATGCAACTGATTTCTGAGCATTGATTTTGTATCCCGCCACATTACTGAATTGCTCGATAAATTCTAATAGTTTGGGAGTGGATTCTTTTGGGTTTTCCATAAAGAGTATCATGTCATCTGCGAAGAGAGACAGTTTGACTTCTCCTTTGCTGATTTGGATACCTTTTATCCCTTTTTGTTGTCTGATTGCTGTTGCAAGGGCTTCTAGTACTATGTTGAATAATAATGGCGGAGAGTGGGCATCCTTGTCGTGTTCCTGATCTTAAGGGAAAGGCTTCCAGCTTTTCCTCAATTGAGAATGATATTTGCCGTAGGCTTTTCATAGATGGTTTTTATGAGATTGAGGAATGTACCCTCTATCCCTACACTCTGAAGGGTTTTAATCAGGAAATGATGCTGTATTTTGTCAAATGCTTTTTCTGCATCTATTGAGAGAATCATATGATTTTTGGCTTTTTTCTTGTTGATAAAATCTATGACACTGATAGATTTGCGAATGTTGAACCACCCTTGCACCCCAGGGATGAATCCCACTTGGNTGAATCCCACTTGGTCATGATGGATAATCCTTTTAATGTACTGTTGGATTCTATTAGCAAGGATCTTGTTGAGAATTTTGGCGTCCATATTCATTAGTGATTGTAGAACTTCTCAAACTCAATATGCAAGAAACAAATCATAAAATCGGCAGAAGATATGAACAGACACTTTTCCAATGAAGACATACAAATGGCTAACAG